>NW_026870988.1:328614-657228 GCF_033118175.1 Dama dama | reverse complement strand
TGTTCCCGCCACCCGCGCACAATACTCCCAAGCCCGGGAGAAAAGCGCTTCGGGGTGGTGCTCTCTACAGGCCCTTGGAAGACCTCCCCCGCTGCCTCCAAAGGCCGGTTTGCAAGGACTCCTTCCTGCTGTTCCCGCCAGCCACGCACAATGCTCCCAAGCCCGGGAGAAAAGTGCTTCGGGGTGGTGCTCTCTCCGGGCCCTTGGAAGACGTCCCCGGCTGCCTCCAAAGGCCGGTTTGCAAGCACTCATGCCCGTTGTTCCCACCAGCCGCACACAATGCTCCCAAGCCCGGGAGAAAAGCATTTTGGGGTGGTGCTCACTCCGGGCCCTTGGAAGACCTCCCCGGCTGCCTCCAAAGGCCAGTTTGCAAGCACTCCTGCCTGCTGTTCCCGCCAGCCGCGCACAATGCTCCCAAGCCCGGGAGAAAAGCGCTTCGGGGTGGTGCTCTCTCCGGGCACTTTCAAGACCTCCCCGGCTGCCTCCAAAGGCCGGTTTGTAAGTACTCATTCCCGCTGCTTCCGCCAGCCACGCACAATGCTCCCAAGCCCGGGAGAAAAGCATTTTGGGGTGGTGCTCTCTCCGGGCCCTTGGAAGACCTCCCGGGCTGCCTCCAAAGGCCGGTTTGAAAGCACTCATGTCCGCTGTTCCCGACAGCCGCGCACAATGCTCCCAAGCCCGGGAGAAAAGCGCTTCAGGGTCGTGCTCTCTCCGGGCCCTTGCCCCTGAGCCTGGGGGCAAGGCAGGGTGTCCACACACCCAGGCCAAGGCAGAACCACATGCACACGTCTGATCTGCCCCATGCACCGGCAGAGAGCTCGGGGGAGCCAGAGTCTGTCAGGCAGCTGCTGGGCTGGCTGCCTGTATGGGAAGTGGCAGAGCCGACCTAGGGGCAAGTTGGGCCTCTTGCTCTCCCTGCTGACCTGAGGCTGCTGGGCCAAAGAGGTCTTGGGCATCCAGCCCCTTGCTGGTCCCTTCCCTCTGACGAGGCCCTCTGAGCTCCAGCACCTTGCAGTGTGGAGACAGCCCCTGCCAGCAACCTCCTCTCCAAGGAGGCCTCAACCGAGGCCTAGGCCCAGGGGAAAGGCACCAGTGGGGATGAGCCTGGGGAGGCGCCCGGGCATGTCTGGACCCAGTCCCCGCAGCCTGCCCCTTGGTGGGGCAGTACCCCCGGAGGCCAGGAAGGTCTGGGCAAGGCTGGCCAGGGGCAGGGGACCTGCTGGGTCCTGCCCCTGGCCTGTGGGGCCTCTGAGCACAACCGGCCCTCTCCCACTGGAAGACCTCCCCGGCTGCCTCCAAAGGCCGGTTTGCAAGCACTCCCGCCCACTGTTCCCACCAAGCCCACACAATGCTCCCAAGCCCGGGAGAAAAGCGCTTCGGGGTGGTGCTCTCTCCGGGCCCCTGCCCCTGAGCCTGGGCCCAAGGCAGGGTGTCCACACTCCCAGGCCAAGGCAGAACCACATGGACACATCTGTTCCTGACCCCTGTACCGGCAGAGAGCTCGGGGGAGCCAGAGTCTGTCAGGCAGCTGCTGGGCTGGCCGCCTGTGTGGGAAGGGGCAGAGCCGACCTAGGGGCAAGTTGGGCCTCTTCCTCTCCCTGCTGCCCTGAGGCTGCTGGGCCAAAGAGGTCTTGGGCATCCAGCCCCTTGCTGGTCCCTTCCCTCTGACGAGGCCCTCTGAGCTCCAGCACTTGCAGTGTGGAGACAGCCCCTGCCAGCAACCTCCTCTCCAAGGAGGCCTCAACCGAGGCCTAGGCCCAGGGGAAAAGCACCAGCGGGGATGAGCCTGGGGAGGCGCCCGGGCATGTCTAGACCCAGTCCCCGCAGCCTGCCCCTTGGTGGGGCAGTACCCCCGGAGGCCAGGAAGGTCTGGGCAAGGCTGCCAGGGGCAGGGACACTGCTGGGTCTTGCCCCTGGCCTGTGGGGCCTCTGAGCACAACCGGCACTCTCCCGCTGGAAGACCTCCCCGTCTGCCTCCAAAGGCCGGTTTGCAAGCACTCCCGCCCGCTGTTCCCGCCAGGCACGCACAATGCTCCCAAGCCCGGGAGAAAAGCGCTTCGGGGTGGTGCTCTCACCGGGCCCTTGCCCCTGAGCCTGGGGGCCAGGCAGGGGGAACACACTCCCAGGCCAAGGCAGAACGACATGCACACGTCTGTTCCTGCCCCCTACACCGGCAGAGAGCTCGGGGGAGCCAGAGACTGCCAGGCTGCTGCTGGGCTGGCCGCCTGTGTGGGAAGGGGTAGTACCGACCTAGGGGCAAGTTGGGCCTCTTGCTCTCCCTGCTGCCCTGAGGCTGCTGGGCCAAAGAGGTCTTGGGGATCCAGCCCCTTGCTGGTCCCTTCCCTCTGACGAGGCCCTCTGAGCTCCAGCACCTTGCAGTGTGGAGACAGCCCCTGCCAGCAACCTCCTCTCCAAGGAGGCCTAAACCGAGGCCTAGGCCCAGGGGAAAGGCACCAGCGGGGATGAGCCTGGGGAGGCGCCCGGGCATGTCTGGACCCAGTCCCCGCAGCCTGCCCCTTGGTGGGGAAGTACCCCCGGAGGCCAGGAAGGTCTGGGCAAGGCTGCCACGGGCAGGGACACTGCTGGGTCCTGCCCCTGGCCTGTGGGGCGTCTGAGCACAACCGGCACTCTCCCGCTGGAAGACCTCCCCGTCTGCCTCCAAAGGCCGGTTTGCAAGCACTCCCCCCCGCTGTTCCCGCCAGGCAGGCACAATGCTCCCAAGCCCGGGAGAAAAGCGCTTCGGGGTGGTGCTCTCTCCCGGCCCTTGGAAGACCTCCCCGGCTGCCTCCAAAGGCTGGTTTTCAAGAACTCCCTCCCGCTGACCCGCCAGCCGCACATAATGCTCCCAAGCCCGGGAGAAAAACATTTTGGGGTGGTGCTCTCTCCGGGCCCTTGGAAGACCTCCCCGGCTGCCTCGAAAGGCCGGTTTGGAAGCACTCACGTCCGCTGTTCCCGATAGCCGCGCACAATGCTCCCAATTCCGGAAGAAAAGTGCTTCGGGATGGTGCTCTCTCCGGGCCCTTGGAAGACCTCCCATGCTGCCTCCAAAGGCCGGTTTGCAAGCACTCCCGCCCGCTGTTCCCGCCAGCCTCGCACAATGCTCCCAAGCCCGGGAGAAAAGCGCTTCGGGGTGGTGTTCTCTCCGTGCCAATGGAGGACCTCCCTGGCTGCCCCCAAAGGCCGGTTTGCAAGCACTCCCACTCGCTGTTCCCGCCAGCCACGCTCAATCCTCCAAAACCCCGGAGAAAAGCGCTTCGGGGTGGTGTTCTCTCCGTGCCCATGGAAGACCTCCCGGGGTGCCCCCAAAGGCCGGTTTGGAAGCACTCCCACTCGCTGTTCCCGCCATCCGCGCAAATGTTCCAAGCCCGGGAGAAAAGCGCTTCTGGGTGGTGCTCTCTCCTGGCCCTTGGAAGGCCTCCCCGGCTGCCTCCAAAGGCCGGTTTGCAAGCACTCCCGCCCGCTGTTCCCACCAGCCACGCACAATGCTCCCAAGCCCGGGAGAAAAGCATTTTGGGGTGGTGCTCACACCGGGCCCTGGAAGACCTCCCCGGCTGCCTACAAAGGACGGTTTTCAAGCACTCCTGCCTGCTGTTCCCGCCACCCGCGCACAATGCTCCCAAGCCCGGGAGAAAAGCACTTCGGTGTGGTGCTCTCTACAGGCCCTTGGAAGACCTCCCCCGCTGCCTCCAAAGGCCGGTTTGCAAGGACTCCTTCCTGCTGTTCCCGCCAGCCACGCACAATGCTCCCAAGCCCGGGAGAAAAGTGCTTCGGGGTGGTGCTCTCTCCGGGCCCTTGGAAGACGTCCCCCGCTGCCTCCAAAGGCCGGTTTGCAAGCACTCATGCCCGCTGTTCCCACCAGCCGCGCACAATGCTCCTAAGCCCGGGAGAAAAGCTTTTTGGGGTGGTGCTCACACCGGGCCCTGGAAGACCTCCCCAGCTGCCTGCAAAGGCCGGTTTTCAAGCACTCCTGCCTGCTGTTCCCGCCACCCGCGCACAATACTCCCAAGCTCGGGAGAAAAGCGCTTCGGGGTGGTGCTCTCTACAGGCCCTTGGAAGACCTCCCCCGCTGCCTCCAAAGGCCGGTTTGCAAGGACTCCTTCCTGCTGTTCCCGCCAGCCACGCACAATGCTCCCAAGCCCGGGAGAAAAGTGCTTCGGGGTGGTGCTCTCTCCGGGCCCTTGGAAGACGTCCCCGGCTGCCTCCAAAGGCCGGTTTGCAAGCACTCATGCCCGTTGTTCCCACCAGCCGCACACAATGCTCCCAAGCCCGGGAGAAAAGCATTTTGGGGTGGTGCTCACTCCGGGCCCTTGGAAGACCTCCCCGGCTGCCTCCAAAGGCCAGTTTGCAAGCACTCCTGCCTGCTGTTCCCGCCAGCCGCGCACAATGCTCCCAAGCCCGGGAGAAAAGCGCTTCGGGGTGGTGCTCTCTCCGGGCACTTTCAAGACCTCCCCGGCTGCCTCCAAAGGCCGGTTTGTAAGTACTCATTCCCGCTGCTTCCGCCAGCCACGCACAATGCTCCCAAGCCCGGGAGAAAAGCATTTTGGGGTGGTGCTCTCTCCGGGCCCTTGGAAGACCTCCCGGGCTGCCTCCAAAGGCCGGTTTGAAAGCACTCATGTCCGCTGTTCCCGACAGCCGCGCACAATGCTCCCAAGCCCGGGAGAAAAGCGCTTCAGGGTCGTGCTCTCTCCGGGCCCTTGCCCCTGAGCCTGGGGGCAAGGCAGGGTGTCCACACACCCAGGCCAAGGCAGAACCACATGCACACGTCTGATCTGCCCCATGCACCGGCAGAGAGCTCGGGGGAGCCAGAGTCTGTCAGGCAGCTGCTGGGCTGGCTGCCTGTATGGGAAGTGGCAGAGCCGACCTAGGGGCAAGTTGGGCCTCTTGCTCTCCCTGCTGACCTGAGGCTGCTGGGCCAAAGAGGTCTTGGGCATCCAGCCCCTTGCTGGTCCCTTCCCTCTGACGAGGCCCTCTGAGCTCCAGCACCTTGCAGTTTGGAGACAGCCCCTGCCAGCAACCTCCTCTCCAAGGAGGCCTCAACCGAGGCCTAGGCCCAGGGGAAAGGCACCAGTGGGGATGAGCCTGGGGAGGCGCCCGGGCATGTCTGGACCCAGTCCCCGCAGCCTGCCCCTTGGTGGGGCAGTACCCCCGGAGGCCAGGAAGGTCTGGGCAAGGCTGGCCAGGGGCAGGGGACCTGCTGGGTCCTGCCCCTGGCCTGTGGGGCCTCTGAGCACAACCGGCCCTCTCCCACTGGAAGACCTCCCCGGCTGCCTCCAAAGGCCGGTTTGCAAGCACTCCCGCCCACTGTTCCCACCAAGCCCACACAATGCTCCCAAGCCCGGGAGAAAAGCGCTTCGGGGTGGTGCTCTCTCCGGGCCCCTGCCCCTGAGCCTGGGCCCAAGGCAGGGTGTCCACACTCCCAGGCCAAGGCAGAACCACATGGACACATCTGTTCCTGACCCCTGTACCAGCAGAGAGCTCGGGGGAGCCAGAGTCTGTCAGGCAGCTGCTGGGCTGGCCGCCTGTGTGGGAAGGGGCAGAGCCGACCTAGGGGCAAGTTGGGCCTCTTCCTCTCCCTGCTGCCCTGAGGCTGCTGGGCCAAAGAGGTCTTGGGCATCCAGCCCCTTGCTGGTCCCTTCCCTCTGACGAGGCCCTCTGAGCTCCAGCACTTGCAGTGTGGAGACAGCCCCTGCCAGCAACCTCCTCTCCAAGGAGGCCTCAACCGAGGCCTAGGCCCAGGGGAAAAGCACCAGCGGGGATGAGCCTGGGGAGGCGCCCGGGCATGTCTAGACCCAGTCCCCGCAGCCTGCCCCTTGGTGGGGCAGTACCCCCGGAGGCCAGGAAGGTCTGGGCAAGGCTGCCAGGGGCAGGGACACTGCTGGGTCTTGCCCCTGGCCTGTGGGGCCTCTGAGCACAACCGGCACTCTCCCGCTGGAAGACCTCCCCGTCTGCCTCCAAAGGCCGGTTTGCAAGCACTCCCGCCCGCTGTTCCCGCCAGGCACGCACAATGCTCCCAAGCCCGGGAGAAAAGCGCTTCGGGGTGGTGCTCTCACCGGGCCCTTGCCCCTGAGCCTGGGGGCCAGGCAGGGGGAACACACTCCCAGGCCAAGGCAGAACGACATGCACACGTCTGTTCCTGCCCCCTACACCGGCAGAGAGCTCGGGGGAGCCAGAGACTGCCAGGCTGCTGCTGGGCTGGCTGCCTGTGTGGGACGGGGCAGAGCCCACCTAGGGGCAAGTTGGGCCTCTTGCTCTCCCTGCTGCCCTGAGGCTGCTGGGTCAAGGAGGTCTTGGGCATCCAGCCCTTTGCTGGTCCCTTCCCTCTGACGAGGCCCTCTGAGCTCCAGCACCTTGCAGTGTGGAGACAGCCCCTGCCAGCAACCTCCTCTCCAAGGAGGCCTCAAACGAGGCCTAGGCCCAGGGGAAAGGCACCAGCGGGGATGAGCCTGGGGAGGCGCCCGGGCATGTCTGGACCCAGTCCCCGCAGCCTGCCCCTTGGTGGGGCAGTACCCCCGGAGACCAGGAAGATCTGGGCAAGGCTGGCCAGGGGCAGGGGCCCTGCTGCGTCCTGCCCCTGGCCTGTGGGGCCTCTGAGCACAATCGGCCCTCTCCCACTGGAAGACCTCCCCGGCTGCCTCCAAAGGCCGGTTTGCAAGCGCTCCCGCCCACTGTTCCCAGCAGGCGTGCACAATGCTCCTAAGCCCGGGAGAAAAGCGCTTCAGGGTGGTGCTCTCTCCGGGCCCTTGCCCCTGAGCCTGGGGGCAAGGCAGGGTGTCCACACTCCCAGGCCAAGGCAGAACCACATGCACACGTCTGATCTGCCCCCTGCACCGGCAGAGAGCTCGAGGGAGCCAGAGTCTGTCAGGCAGCTGCTGGGCCGGCCGCCTGTGTGGGAAGGGGCAGAGCCGACCTAGGGGCAAGTTGGGCCTCTTGCTCTCCCTGCTGCCCTGAGGCTGCTGGGCCAAAGACGTCTTGGGCATCCAGCCTCTTGCTGGTCCCTTCCCTCTGACGAGGCCCTCTGAGCTCCAGCACCTTGCAGTGTGGAGACAGCCCCTGCCAGCAACCTCCTCTCCAAGGAGGCCTCAACCGAGGCCTAGGCCCAGGGGAAAGGCACCAGCGGGGATGAGCCTGGGGAGGCGCCCGGGCATGTCTGGACCCAGTCCCCGCAGCCTGCCCCTTGGTGGGGCAGTAACCCCGGAGGCCAGGAAGGTCTGGGCAAGGCTGGCCAGGGGCAGGGGCCCTGCTGGGTCCTGCCCCTGGCCTGTGGGGCCTCTGAGCACAACCGGCCCTCTCCCACTGGAAGACCTCCCCGGCTGCCTCCAAAGGCCGGTTTGCCAACACTCCCGCCCGCTGTTCCCGCCAGGCACGCACAATGCTCCCAAGCCCGGGAGAAAAGCGCTTCGGGATGTTTTTCTCTCCGGGCCCTTGCCCCTGAGCCTGGGGGCCAGGCAGTTGGTCCACACTCCCAGACCAAGGCAGAACCACATGCACACGTCTGTTCCTGACCCCTGCACCGGCAGAGAGCTCGGGGGAGCCAGAGTCTGTCAGGCAGCTGCTGGGCTGGCCGCCTGTGTGGGAAGGGGCAGAGCCGATCTAGGGGCAAGTTGGGCCTCTTCCTCTCCCTGCTGCCCTGAGGCTGCTGTGCCAAAGAGGTCTTGGGGATCCAGCCCCTTGCTGGTCCCTTCCCTCTGACGAGGCCCTCTGAGCTCCAGCACCTTGCAGTGTGGAGACAGCCCCTGCCAGCAACCTCCTCTCCAAAGAGGCCTCAACCGAGGCCTAGGCCCAGGGGAAAGGCACCAGCGGGGATGAGCCTGGGGAGGCGCCCGAGCATGTCTGGACCCAGTCCCCGCAGCCTGCCCCTTGGTGGGGCAGTACCCCCGGAGGCCAGGAATGTCTGGGCAAGGCTGCCAGGGGCAGGGACACTGCTGGGTCCTGCCCCTGGCCTGTGGGGCGTCTGAGCACAACCGGCACTCTCCCGCTGGAAGACCTCCCCGTCTGCCTCCAAAGGACGGTTTGCAAGCACTCCCGCCCGCTGTTCCCGCCAGGCACGCACAATGCTCCCAAGCCCGGGAGAAAAGCGCTTCGGGGTGGTGCTCTCTCCGGGCCCTTGCCCCTGAGCCTGGGGGCCAGGCAGGGGGAACACACTCCCAGGCCAAGGCAGAACGACATGCACACGTCTGTTCCTGCCCCCTACACCGGCAGAGAGCTCGGGGGAGCCAGATACTGCGAGGCTGCTGCTGTGCTGGCTGCCTGTGTGGGACGGGGCAGAGCCTACCTAGGGGCAATTTGGGCCTCTTGCTCTCCCTGCTGCCCTGAGGCTGCTGGGTCAAAGAGGTCTTGGGCATCCAGCCCTTTGCTGGTCCCTTCCCTCTGACGAGGCCCTCTGAGCTCCAGCACCTTGCAGTGTGGAGACAGCCCCTGCCAGCAACCTCCTCTCCAAAGAGTCCTCAACCGAGGCCTAGGCCCAGGGGAAAGGCACCAGCGGGGATGATCCTGGGGAGGCGCACGGACATGTCTGGACCCAGTCCCCGCAGCCTGCCCCTTGGTGGGGCAGTACCCCCGGAGGCCAGGAAGGTCTGGGCAAGGCTGGCCAGGGGCAGGGGCCCTGGTGGGTCCTGCCCCTGGCCTGTGGGGCCTCTGAGCACAACCGGCCCTCTCCCACGGAAGACCTCCCCGGCTGCCTCCAAAGGCCGGTTTGCAAGCGCTCCCGCCCACTGTTCCCAGCAGGCGTGGACAATGCTCCCAAGCCCGGGAGAAAAGCGCTTCAGGGTCGTGCTCTCTCCGGGCCCTTGCCCCTGAACCTGGGGGCAAGCCAGGGTGTCCACACTCCCAGGCCAAGGCAGAACCACATGCACACTTGTGATCTGCCCCATGCACCGGCAGAGAGCTCGGGGCAGCCAGATACTGCGAGGCTGCTGCTGGGCTGGCTGCCTGTGTGGGACGGGGCAGAGCCGACCTAGGGGCAAGTTGGGCCTCTTGCTCTCCCTGCTGCCCTGAGGCTGCTGGGCCAAAGAGGTCTTGGGCATCCAGCCCCTTGCTGGTCCCTTCCCTCTGACGAGGCCCTCTGAGCTCCAGCACCTTGCAGTGTGGAGACAGCCCCTGCCAGCAACCTCCTCTCCAAGGAGGCCTCAACCGAGGCCTAGGCCCAGGGGAAAGGCACCAGCGGGGATGAGCCTGGGGAGGCGCCCGGGCATGTCTGGACCCAGTCCCCACAGCCTGCCCCTTGGTGGGGCAGTACCCCCGGAGGCCAGGAAGGTCTGGGCAAGGCTGGCCAGGGGCAGGGGACCTGCTGGGTCCTGCCCCTGGCCTGTGGGGCGTCTGAGCACAACCGGCACTCTCCCACTGGAAGACCTCCCCGGCTGCCTCCAAAGGCCGGTTTGCAAGCACTCCCGCCCACTGTTCCCACCAAGCGCGCACAATGCTCCCAAGCCCGGGAGAAAAGCGCTTCGGGGTGGTGCTCTCTCCGGGCCCTTGCCCCTGAGCCTGGGGGCCAGGCAGGGGGTCCACACTCCCAGGCCAAGGCAGAACCACATGCACACGTATGTTCCTGCCCCCTGCACCGGCAGAGAGCTCGGGGGAGCCAGAGTCTGTCAGGCAGCTGCTGGGCTGGCCGCCTGTGTGGGAAGGGGCAGAGCCGACCTAGGGGCAAGTTGGGCCTCTTGCTCTCCCTGCTGCCCTGAGGCTGCTGGGCCAAATAGGTCTTGGGCATCCAGCCTCTTGCTTGTCCCTTCCCTCTGACGAGGCCCTCTGAGCTCCAGCACCTTGCAGTGTGGAGACAGCCCCTGCCAGCAACCTTCTCTCCAAGGAGGCCTCAACCGAGGCCTACACCCAGGGGAAAGGCACCAGCGGGGATGAGCCTGGGGAGGCGCCCGGGCATGTCTGGACCCAGTCCCCGCAGCCTGCCCCTTTGTGGGGCAGTACCCCCGGAGGCCAGGAAGGTCTGGGCAAGGCTGGCCAGGGGCAGGGGCCCTGCTGGGTCCTGCCCCTGGCCTGTGGGGCCTCTGAGCACAACCGGCCCTCTCCCACTGGAAGACCTCCCCGGCTGCCTCCAAAGGCCGGTTTGCCAACACTCCCGCCCGCTGTTCCCGCCAGGCACGCACAATGCTCCCAAGCCCGGGAGAAAAGCGCTTCGGGGTGGTGCTCTCTCCCGGCCCTTGGAAGACCTCCCAGGCTGCCTCCAAAGGCTGGTTTTCAAGAACTCCCTCCCGCTGACCCGCCAGCCGCACATAATGCTCCCAAGCCCGGGAGAAAAACATTTTGGGGTGGTGCTCTCTCCGGGCCCTTGGAAGACCTCCCATGCTGCCTCCAAAGGCCGGTTTGCAATCACTCCCGCCCGCTGTTCCCGCCAGCCTCGCACAATGCTCCCAAGCCCGGGAGAAAAGCGCTTCGGGGTGGTGTTCTCTCCGTGCCAATGGAGGACCTCCCTGGCTGCCCCCAAAGGCCGGTTTGCAAGCACTCCCACTCGCTGTTCCCGCCAGCCACGCACAATCCTCCAAAACCCCGGAGAAAAGCGCTTCGGGGTGGTGTTCTCTCCGTGCCCATGGAAGACCTCCCGGGGTGCCCCCAAAGGCCGGTTTGGAAGCACTCCCACTCGCTGTTCCCGCCATCCGCGCAAATGTTCCAAGCCCGGGAGAAAAGCGCTTCTGGGTGGTGCTCTCTCCTGGCCCTTGGAAGGCCTCCCCGGCTGCCTCCAAAGGCCGGTTTGCAAGCACTCCCGCCCGCTGTTCCCACCAGCCACGCACAATGCTCCCAAGCCCGGGAGAAAAGCATTTTGGGGTGGTGCTCACACCGGGCCCTGGAAGACCTCCCCGGCTGCCTCCAAAGGACGGTTTTCAAGCACTCCTGCCTGCTGTTCCCGCCACCCGCGCACAATGCTCCCAAGCCCGGGAGAAAAGCACTTCGGTGTGGTGCTCGCTACAGGCCCTTGGAAGACCTGCCCCGCTGCCTCCAAAGGCTGGTTTGCAAGGACTCCTTCCTGCTGTTCCCGCCAGCCACGCACAATGCTCCCAAGCCCGGGAGAAAAGTGCTTCGGGGTGGTGCTCTCTCCGGGCCCTTGGAAGACGTCCCCGGCTGCCTCCAAAGGCCGGTTTGCAAGCACTCATGCCCGTTGTTCCCACCAGCCGCACACAATGCTCCCAAGCCCGGGAGAAAAGCATTTTGGGATGGTGCTCACTCCGGGCCCTTGGAAGACCTCCCCTGCTGCCTCCAAAGGCCAGTTTGCAAGCACTCATGCCCGCTGTTCCCACCAGCCGCGCACAATGCTCCCAAGCCGGGAGAAAAGCTTTTTGGGGTGGTGCTCACACCGGGCCCTGGAAGACCTCCCCAGCTGCCTGCAAAGGCCGGTTTTCAAGCACTCCTGCCTGCTGTTCCCGCCACCCGCGCACAATACTCCCAAGCCCGGGAAAAGCGCTTCGGGGTGGTGCTCTCTACAGGCCCTTGGAAGACCTCCCCCGCTGCCTCCAAAGGCCGGTTTGCAAGGACTCCTTCCTGCTGTTCCCGCCAGCCACGCACAATACTCCCAAGCCCGGGAGAAAAGCGCTTCGGGGTGGTGCTCTCTACAGGCCCTTGGAAGACCTCCCCCGCTGCCTCCAAAGGCCGGTTTGCAAGGACTCCTTCCTGCTGTTCCCGCCAGCCACGCACAATGCTCCCAAGCCCGGGAGAAAAGTGCTTCGGGGTGGTGCTCTCTCCGGGCCCTTGGAAGACGTCCCCGGCTGCCTCCAACGGCCGGTTTGCAAGCACTCATGCCCGTTGTTCCCACCAGCCGCACACAATGCTCCCAAGCCCAGGAGAAAAGCGCTTCGGGGTGGTGCTCTCTCCGGGCCCTTGCCCCTGAGCCTGGGGGCCAGGCAGGGGGAACACACTCCCAGGCCAAGGCAGAACCACATGCAACCGTCTGTTCCTGCCCCGTGCACCAGCAGAGAGCTCGGGGGAGACAGAGTCTGTCAGGCAGCTGCTGGGCTGGCCGCCTCTATGGGAAGGGGCAGAGCCGACCTAGGGGCAAGTTGGGCCTCTTGCTCTCCCTGCTGCCCTGAGGCTGCTGCGCCAAAGAGGTCTTGGGGATCCAGCCCCTTGCTTGTCCCTTCCCTCTGACGAGGCCCTCTGAGCTCCAGCACCTTGCAGTGTGGAGACAGCCCCTGCCAGCAACCTCCTCTCCAAGGAGGCCTCAACCGAGGCCTAGGCCCAGGGGAAAGGCACCAGCGGGGATGAGCCTGGGGAGGCGCCCGGGCATGTCTGGACCCAGTCCCCGCAGCCTGCCCCTTGGTGGGGCAGTACCCCCGGAGGCCAGGAAGGTCTGGGCAAGGCTGGCCAGGGGCAGGGGCCCTGCTGGGTCCTGCCCCTGGCCTGTAGAGCCTCTGAGCACAACCGGCCCTCTCCCGCTGGAAGACCTCCCCAGCTGCCTCCAAATGCCAGTTTGCCAACACTCCTGCCCGCTGTTCCCGCCAGGCACGCACAATGTTCCTAAGTCCGGGAGAAAAGCGCTTCGGGGTGGTGCTCTCTCCGGGCCCTTGCCCCTGAGCCTGTGGGCAAGGCAGGTGGAACACACTCCCAGACCAAGGCAGAACCACATGCACACGTCTGTTCCTGCCCCCTGCACCGGCAGAGAGCTCGGGAGAGCCAGAGTCTCTCAGGCAGGTGCTGGTCTGGCGTCCTGTGTGGGAAGGGGCAGAGCCGACCTAGGGGCAAGTTGGGCCTCTTGCTCTCCCTGCTGCCCTGAGGCTGCTGGGCCAAAGATGTCTTGGGGATCCAGGCCCTTACTGGTCCCTTCCCTCTGACGAGGCCCTCTGAGCTCCAGCACCTTGCAGTGTGGAGACAGCACCTGCCAGCAATCTCCTCTCCAAGGAGGCCTCAACCGAGGCCTAGGCCCAGGGGAAAGGCACCAGCGGGGATGAGCCTGGGGAGGCGCCCGGGCATGTCTGGACCCTGTCCCCGCAGCCTGCCCCTTAGTTGGGCAGTACCCCCGGAGGCCAGGAAGGTCTGGGCAAGGCTGACCAGGGCCAGGGGCCCTCCTGGGTCCTGCCCCTGGCCTGTGGGGCCTCTGAGCACAACCGGCCCTCTCCCACTGGAAGACCTCCCCGGCTGCCTCCAAAGGCCGGTTTGCAAGAACTCCCGCCCACTGTTCCCGCCAGGCGCGCACAATGCTCCCAAGCCCGGGAGAAAAGCGCTTCGGGGTGGGGGTCTCTCCGGGCCCTTGCCCCTGAGCCTGAGGGCCAGGCAGGGGATCCACAGTCCTAGGCCAAGGCAGAACCACATGCACACGTCTCTTCCTGCCCCCTGCACCGGCAGAGAGCTCGGGGGAGCCAGAGTCTGTCAGGCAGCTGCTGGGCTGGCCGCCTGTGTGGGAAGGGGCAAAGCCGACCTAGGGGCAAGTTGGGCCTCTTGCTCTCCCTGCTGCCCTGAGGCTGCTGGGCCAAAGAGGTCTTGGGCATCCAGCCCCTTGCTGGTCCCTTCCCTCTGACGAGGCCCTCTGAGCTCCAGCACCTTGCAGTGTGGAGACAGCCCCTGCCAGCAACCTCCTCTCCAAGGAGGCCTCAACCGAGGCCTAGGCCCAGGGGAAAGGCACCAGCGGGGATGAGCCAGGGGAGGCGCACGGGCATGTCTGGACCCAGTCCCCGCAGCCTGCCCCTTGGTGGGGCAGTACCCCCGGAGGCCAGGAAGGTCTGGGCAAAGCTGCCCAGGGGCAGGGGCCCTGCTGGGTGCTGCCCATGGCCTGTGGGGCCTCTGAGCACAACTGGCACTCTCCCACTGGAAGACCTCCCCGGCTGCCTCCAAAGGCCGGTTTGCCAACACTCCCGCCCGTTGTTCCCGCCAGGCACGCACAATGCTCTCAAGCCCGGGAGAAAATCGCTTCGGGGTGGTGCTCTCTCCGGGCCCTTGCCCCTGAGCCTGGGGGCCAGGCAGGGGGAACACACTCCCAGGCCAAGGCAGAACGACATGCACACGTCTGTTCCTGCCCCTTGCACCGGCAGAGAGCTTGGGGGAGACAGAGTCTGTCAGGCAGCTGCTGGGTTGGCTGCCTGTGTGGGAAGGGGCAGAGCCGACCTAGGGGCAAGTTGGGCCTCTTGCTCTCCCTGCTGCCCTGAGGCTGCTGGGCCAAAGAGGTCTTGGGCATCCAGCCCCTTGCTGGTCCCTTCCCTCTGACGAGGCCCTCTGAGCTCCAGCACCTTGCAGTGTGGTGACAGCCCCTGCCAGCAACTTCCTCTCCAAGGAGGCCTCAACCGAGGCCTAGGCCCAGGGGAAAGGCACCAGCGGTGATGAGCCTGGGGAGGCACCCGGGCATGTCTGGACCCAGTCCCCGCAGCCTGCCCCTTGGTGGGGTAGTACCCCCGGAGGCCAGGAAGGTCTGGGCAAGGCTGCCAGGGGCAGGGACACTGCTGGGTCCTGCCCCTGGCCTGTGGGGCGTCTGAGCACAACCGGCACTCTCCCGCTGGAACACCTCCCCGTCTGCCTCCAAAGGCCGGTTTGCAATCACTCCCGCCCGCTGTTTCCGCCAGGCACGCACAATGCTCCCAAGCCCGGTAGAAAAGTGCTTCGTGGTGGTGCTCTCTCCGGGCCCTTGCCCCTGAGCCTGGGGGCCAGGCAGGGGGAACACACTCCCAGGCCAAGGCAGAACGACATGCACACGTCTGTTCCTGCCCCCTACACCGGCAGAGAGCTCGGGGGAGCCAGAGACTGCCAGGCTGCTGCTGGGCTGGCTGCCTGTGTGGGACGGGGCAGAGACGACCTAGGGGCAAGTTGGGCCTCTTGCTCTCCCTGCTGCCCTGAGGCTGCTGGGTCAAAGAGGACTTGGGCATCCAGCCCTTTGCTGGTCCCTTCCCTCTGACGAGGCCCTCTGAGCTCCAGCACCTTGCAGTGTGGAGACAGCCCCTGCCAGCAACCTCCTCTCCAAAGAGGCCTCAACCGAGGCCTACGCCCAGGGGAAAGGCACCAGCGGGGATGATCCTGGGGAGGCGCACGGACATGTCTGGACCCAGTCCCCGCAGGCTGCCCCTTGGTGGGGCAGTACCCCCGGAGGCCAGGAAGGTCTGGGCAAGGCTGGCCAGGGGCAGGGGCCGTGCTGGGTCCTGCCCCTGTCCTGTGGGGCCTCTGAGCACAACCGGCCCTCTCCCACTGGAAGACCTCCCCGGCTGCCTCCAAAGTCCTGTTTGCAAACACTCCCGCCTGCTGTTCACGCCAGGCTCGCACAATGCTCCCAAGCCCGGGAGAAAAGCGCTTCGGGGTGGTGCTCTCTCCGGGCCCTTGCCCCTGAGCCTGTGGGCAAGGCAGGGGGAACACACTCCCAGACCAAGGCAGAATCACATGCACACGTCTGTTCCTGCCCCCTGCACCGGCAGAGAGCTCGGGGGAGCCAGAGTCTCTCAGGTAGGTGCTGGGCTGGCCGCCTGTGTGGGAAGGGGCAGAGCCGACCTAGGGGCAAGTTGGGCCTCTTGCTCTCCCTGCTGCCCAGAGGCTGCTGGGCCAAAGAGGTCTTGGGCATCCAGCCTCTTACTGGTCCCTTCCCTCTGACGAGGCCCTCTGAGCTCCAGCACCTTGCAGTGTGGAGACAGCACCTGCCAGCAATCTCCTCTCCAAGGAGGCCTCAACCGAGGCCTAGGCCCAGGGGAAAGGCACCAGCAGGGATGAGCCAGGGGAGGCGCCCGGGTATATCTGGACCCTGTCCCCGCAGGCTGCCCCTTGGTGGGGCAGTACCCCCGGAGGCCAGGAAGGTCTGGGCAAGGCTGGCCAGGGGCAGGGGCCCTGCTGGGTCCTGCCCCTGGCCTGTGGGGCCTCTGAGCACAACCGGCTCTCTCCCACTGGAAGACCTCCCCGGCTGCCTCCAAAGGCCGGTTTGCAAGCACTCCCGCCCACTCTTCCCGCCAGGCGCACACAATGCTCCCAAGCCCGGGAGAAAAGGGCTTCGGGGTGGTGGTCTCTCCGGGCCCTTGCCCCTGAGCCTGGGGGCCAGGCAGGGGATCCACAGTCCCAGGCCAAGGCAGAACCACATGCACACGTCTGTTCCTGCCCCCTCCACCGGCAGAGAGCTGGGGGAGCCAGAGTCTGTCAGGCAGCTGCTGGGCTGGCCGCCTGTGTGGGAAGGGGCAGAGCCGACCTAGGGGCAAGTTGGGCCTCTTGCTCTCCCTGCTGCCCTGAGGCTGCTGGGCCAAAGAGGTCATGGGCATCCAGCCCCTTGCTGGTCCCTTCCCGCTGACGAGGCCCTCTGAGCTCCAGCACCATGCAGTGTGGACACAGCCCCTGCCAGCAACCTCCTCTCCAAGGAGGCCACAACCGAGGCCTAGGCCCAGGGGAAAGGCACCAGCGGGGATGAGCCTGGGGAGGCGCCCGGGCATGTCTGGACCCAGTCCCCGCAGCCTGCCCCTTGGTGGGGCAGTACCCCCGGAGGCCAGGAAGGTCTGGGCAAGGCTGGCCAGGGGCAGGGGCCCTGCTGGGTCCTGCCCCTGGCCTGTGGGGCCTCTGAGCACAACCGGCCCTCTCCCACTGGAAGACCTCCCCGGCTGCCTCCAAAGGCCGGTTTGCCAACACTCCCGCCCGCTGTTCCCGCCAGGCACACACAATGCTCCCAAGCCCGGGAGAAAAGCGCTTCGGGGTGTTGCTCTCTCCGGGCCCTTGCCCCTGAGCCTGGGGGCCAGGCACTTGGTCCACACTCCCAGACCAAGGCAGAACCACATGCACACGTCTGTTCCTGACCCCTGCACCGGCAGAGAGCTCGGGGGAGCCAGAGTCTGTCAGGCAGCTGCTGGGCTGGCCGCCTGTGTCGGAAGGGGCAGAGCCGATCTAGGGGCAAGTTGGGCCTCTTCCTCTCCCTGCTGCCCTGAGGCTGCTGGGCCAAAGAGGTCTTGGGCATCCAGCCTCTTGCTGGTCCCTTCCCTCTGACGAGGCCCTCTGAGCTCCAGCACCTTGCAGTGTGGAGACAGCCCCTGCCAGCAACCTCCTCTCCAAGGTGGCCTCAACCGAGGCCTAGGCCCAGGGGAAAGGCACCAGCGGGGATGAGCCTGGGGAGGCGCCCGAGCATGTCTGGACCCAGTCCCCGCAGCCTGCCCCTTGGTGGGGCAGTACCCCCGGAGGCCAGGAAGGTCTGGGCAAGGCTGCCAGGGGCAGGGACACTGCTGAGTCCTGCCCCTGGCCTGTGGGGCGTCTGAGCACAACCGGCACTCTCCCGCTGGAAGACCTCCCCGTCTGCCTCCAAAGGCCGGTTTGCAAGCACTCCCGCCCGCTGTTCCCGCCAGGCACGCACAATGCTCCCAAGCCCGGGAGAAAAGCTCTTCGGGGTGGTGCTCTCTCCGGGCCCTTGCCCCTGAGCCTGGGGGCCAGGCAGGGGGAAAACACTCCCAGGCCAAGGCAGAACGACATGCACACGTCTGTTCCTGCCCCCTACACCGGCAGAGAGCTCGGGGGAGCCAGATACTGCCAGGCTGCTGCTGGGCTGGCTGCCTGTGTGGGACGGGGCAGAGCCGACCTAGGGGCAAGTTGGGCCTCTTGCTCTCCCTGCTGCCCTGAGGCTGCTGGGTCAAAGAGGTCTTGGGCATCCAGCCCTTTGCTGGTCCCTTCCCTCTGACGAGGCCCTCTGAGCTCCAGCACCTTGCAGTGTGGAGACAGCCCCTGCCAGCAACCTCCTCTCCAAAGAGGCCTTAACCGAGGCCTAGGCCCAGGGGAAAGGCACCAGCGGGGATGATCCTGGGGAGGCGCCCGGGCATGTCTGGACCCAGTCCCCGCAGCCTGCCCCTTGGTGGGGCAGTACCCCCGGAGGCCAGGAAGGTCTGGGCAAGGCTGGCCAGGGGCAGGGGCCCTGGTGGGTCCTGCCCCTGGCCTGTGGGGCCTCTGAGCACAACCGGCCCTCTCCCACTGGAAGACCTCCCCGGCTGCCTCCAAAGGCCGGTTTGCAAGCGCTCCCGGCCACTGTTCCCGCCAGGCACGCACAATGCTCCCAAGCCCGGGAGAAAAGCGCTTCAGGGTGGTGCTCTCTCCGGGCCCTTGCCCCTGAGCCTGGGGGCAAGGCAGGGTGTCCACACTCCCAGTCCAAGGCAGAACCACATGCACACGTCTGTTCCTGACCCCTGCACCGGCAGAGAGCTCGGGGGAGCCAGAGACTGCCAGGCTGCTGCTGGGCTGGCTGCCTGTGTGGGACGGGGCAGAGCCGACCTAGGGGCAAGTTGGGCCTCTTGCTCTCCCTGCTGCCCTGAGGCTGCTGGGCCAAAGAGGTCTTGGGCATCCAGCCCCTTGCTGGTCCCTTCCCTCTGACGAGGCCCTCTGAGCTCCAGCACCTTGCAGTGTGGAGACAGCCCCTGCCAGCAACCTCCTCTCCAAGGAGGCCTAAACCGAGGCCTAGGCCCAGGGGAAAGGCACCAGCCGGGATGAGCCTGGGGAGGCGCCCGGGCATGTCTGGACCCAGTCCCCGCAACCTGCCCCTTGGTGGGGCAGTACCCCCGGAGGCCAGGAAGGTCTGGGCAAGGCTGGCCAGGGGCAGGGGCCCTGCTGGGTCCTGCCCCTGGCCTGTGAGGCCTCTGTGCACAACCGGCCCTCTCCCACTGGAAGACCTCCCCGGCTGCATCCAAAGTCCTGATTGCAAATACTCCCGCCCGCTGTTCACGCCAGGCTCGCACAATGCTCCCAAGCCCGGGAGAAAAGCGCTTCGGGGTGTTGCTCTCTCTGGGCCCTTGCCCCTGAGCCTGGGGGCAAGGCAAGGGGAACACACTCCCAGGCCAAGGCAGAACCACCTGCACACGTCTGATCTGCCCCCTGCACCGGCAGAGAGCTCGGGGGAGCCAGAGTCTGTCAGGCAGCTGCTGGGCTGGCCGCTTGTGTGGGAAGTGGCAGAGCCGACCTAGGGGCAAGTTGGGCCTCTTGCTCTCCCTGCTGCCCTGAGGCTGCTGGGCCAAAGAGGTCTTGGGCATCCAGCCCCTTGCTGGTCCCTTCCCTCTGACGAGGCCCTCTGAGCTCCAGCACCTTGCAGTGTGGAGACAGCCCCTGCCAGCAACCTCCTCTCCAAGGAGGCCTCAACCGAGGCCTAGGCCCAGGGGAAAGGCACCAGCGGGGATGAGCCTGGGGAGGCGCCCGGGCATGTCTGGACCCAGTCCCCGCAGCCTGCCCCTTGGTGGGGCAGTACCCCCGGAGGCCAGGAAGGTCTGGGCAAGGCTGGCCAGGGGCAGGGGCCCTGCTGGGTCCTGCCCCTGGCCTGTGGGGCCTCTAAGCACAACCGGCCCTCTTCCACTGGAAGACCTCCCCGGCTGCCTCCAAAGGCCGGTTTGCCAACACTCCCGCCCGCTGTTCCCGCCAGGCACCCACAATGCTCCCAAGCCCGGGAGAAAAGCGCTTCGGGGTGGTGCTCTCTCCGGGCCCTTGCCCCTGAGCCTGGGGGCCAGGCAGTTGGTCCACACTCCCAGACCAAGGCAGAACCACATGCACACGTCTGTTCCTGACCCCTGCACCGGCAGAGAGCTCGGGGAACCAGGGTCTGTCAGGCAGCTGCTGGGCTGGCCGCCTGTGTGGGAAGGGGCAGAGCCGATCTAGGGGCAAGTTGGGCCTCTTCCTCTCCCTGCTGCCCTGAGGCTGCTGGGCCAAGAGGTCTTGGGCATCCAGCCCCTTGCTGGTCCCTTCCCTCTGACGAGGCCCTCTGAGCTCCAGCACCTTGCAGTGTGGAGACAGCCCCTGCCAGCAACCTCCTCTCCAATGAGGCCTCAACCGAGGCCTAGGCCCAGGGGAAAGGCACCAGCGGGGATGAGCCTGGGGAGGCGCCCGGGCATGTCTGGACCCAGTCCCCGCAGCCTGCCCCTTGGTGGGGCAGTAACCCCGGAGGCCAGGAAGGTCTGGGCAAGGCTGGCCAGGGGCAGGGGCCCTGCTGGGTCCTGCCCCTGGCCTGTGGGGCCTCTGAGCACAACCGGCCCTCTCCCACTGTAAGACCTCCCCGGCTGCCTCCAAAGGCCGGTTTGCAAGCACTCCCGTCCAATGTTCCCACCAAGCGCGCACAATGCTCCCAAGCCCGGGAGAAAAGCGTTTCGGGGTGGTTCTCTCTCCGGGCCCTTGCCCCTGAGCCTGGGGGCCAGGCAGGGGGTCCACACTCCCAGGCCAAGGCAGAACAACATGCACACGTCTGTTCCTGCCCCCTGCACCGGCAGAGAGCTCGGGGGAGCCAGAGTCTGTCAGGCAGCTGCTGGGATGGCCGCCTGTGTGGGAAGGGGCAGAGCCGACCTAGGGGCAAGTTGGGCCTCTTGCTCTCCCTGCTGCCCTGAGGCTGCTGGGCCAAAGAGGTCTTGGGCATCCAGCCCCTTGCTTGTCCGTTCCCTCTGACGAGGCCCTCTGAGCTCCAGCACCTTGCAGTGTGGAGACAGCCCCTGCCAGCAACCTCCTCTCCAAGGAGGCCTCAACCGAGGCCTAGGCCCAGGGCAAAGGCACCAGCGGGGATGAGCCTGGGGAGGCGCCCGGGCATGTCTGGACCCAGTCCCCGCAGCCTGCCCCTTGGTGGGGCAGTACCCCCGGAGGCCAGGAAGGTCTGGGCAAGGCTGGCCAGGGGCAGGGGCCCTGCTGGGTCCTGCCCCTTGCCTGTAGGGCCTCTGGGCACAACCGGCCCTCTCCCGCTGGAAGACCTCCCCAGCTGCCTCCAAAGGCCAGTTTGCCAACACTCCTGCCCGCTGTTCCCGCCAGGCACGCACAATGCTCCCAAGCCCGGGAGAAAAGCGCTTCAGGGTGGTGCTCTCTCCGGGCCCTTGCCCCTGAGCCTGTGGGCATGGCAGGGGGAACACACTCCCAGACCAAGGCAGAACCACATGCACACGTCTGTTCCTGCCCCCTGCACCGGCAGAGAGCTCGGGGGAGCCAGAGTCTCTCAGGCAGGTGCTGGGCTGGCCGCCTGTGTGGGAAGGGGCAGAGCCGCCCTAGGGGCAAGTTGGGCCTCTTGCTCTCCCTGCTGCCCTGAGCCTGCTGGGTCAAAGACGTCTTGGGCATCCAGCCCCTTACTGGTCCCTTCCCTCGGACGAGGCCCTCTGAGCTCCAGCACCTTGCAGTGTGGAGACAGCCCCTGCCAGCAACCTCCTCTCCAAGGAGGCCTCAACCGAGGCCTAGGCCCAGGGGAAAGGCACCAGCGGGGATGAGCCATGGGAGGCGCCCGGGCATGTCTGGACCCAGTCCCCGCAGCCTGCCCCTAGGTGGGGCAGCACCCCCGGAGTCCAGGAAGGTCTGGGCAAGGCTGGCCAGGGGCAGGGGCCCTGCTGGGTCCTGCCCCTAGCCTGTGGGGCCTCTGAGCACAACCGGCCCGCGCCCACTGGAAGACCTCCCCGGCTGCCTCCAAAGGCCGGTTTGCAAGCGCTCCCGCCCACTGTTCCCAGCAGGCGGGCACAATGCTCCTAAGCCCGGGAGAAAAGAGCTTCAGGGTGGTGCTCTCTCTGGGACCTTGCCCCTGAGCCTGGGGGCCAGGCAGGGGGTCCACACTCCCAGACCAAGGCAGAACCACATGCACACGTCTGTTCCTGATCCCTGCACCGGCAGAGAGCTCGGGGGAGCCAGAGTCTGTCAGGCAGCTGCTGGGCTGGCCGCCTGTGTGGGAAGGGGCAGAGCCGACCTAGGGGCAATTTGGGCCTCTTGCTCTCCCTGCTGCCCTGAGGCTGCTGGGCCAAAGAGGTCTTGGGCATCCAGCCCCTTGCTTGTCCCTTCCCTCTGACGAGGCCCTCTGAGCTCCAGCACCTTGCAGTGTGGAGACAGCCCCTGCCAGCAACTTCCTCTCCAAGGAGCCCTCAACCGAGGCCTAGGACCAGGGGAAAGGCACCAGCGGGGATCAGCCTGGGGAGGCGCCCGGGCATGTCTGGACCCAGTCCCCGCAGCCTGCCCCTTGGTGGGGCAGTACCCCCGGAGGCCAGGAAGGTCTGGGCAAGGCTGGCCAGGGGCAGGGGCCCTGCTGGGTCCTGCCCCTGGCCTGTGGGGCCTCTGAGCACAACCGGCCCTCTCCCACTGGAAGACCTCCCCGGCTGCCTCCAAAGGCCGGTTTGCCAACACTCCCGCCCGCTGTTCCCGCCAGGCACGCACAATGCTCCCAAGCCCGGGAGAAAAGCGCTTCGGGGTGTTGCTCTCTCCTGGCCCTTGCCCCTGAGCCTTGGGGCCAGGCAGTTGGTCCACACTCCCAGACCAAGGCAGAACCACATGCACACGTCTGTTCCTGACCCCTGCACCGGCAGAGAGCTCGGGGGAGCCAGAGTCTGTCAGGCAGCTGCTGGGCTGGCCGCCTGTGTGGGAAGGGGCAGAGCCGACCTAGGGGCAAGTTGGGCCTCTTCCTCTCCCTGCTGCCCTGAGCCTGCTGGGTCAAAGACGTCTTGGGCATCCAGCCCCTTACTGGTCCCTTCCCGCTGACGAGGCCCTCTGAGCTCCAGCACCTTGCAGTGTGGAGACAGCCCCTGCCAGCAACCTCCTCTCCAAGGAGGCCTCAACCGAGGCCTAGGCCCAGGGGAAAGGCACCAACGGGGATGAGCCTGGGGAGGCGCCCGGGCATGTCTGGACCAGTCCCCGCAGCCTGCCCCTTGGTGGGGTAGTACCCCCGGAGGCCAGGAAGGTCTGGGCAAGGCTGCCAGGGGCAGGGACACTGCTGGGTCCTGCCCCTGGCCTGTGGGGCGTCTGAGCACAACCGGCCCTCTCCCGCTGGAAGACCTCCCCGGCTGCCTCCAAAGGCCGGTTTGCAAGCCCTCAATCCCGCTGTTCCCGCCAGCCGCGCACAATGCTCCCAAGCCCGGGAGAAAAGCGCTTCGGGGTGGTGCTCTCTCCCGGCCCTTGGAAGACCTCCCCGGCTGCCTCCAAAGGCTGGTTTTCAAGAACTCCCTCCCGCTGACCCGCCAGCCGCACACAATGCTCCCAAGCCCGGGAGAAAAGCATTTTGGGGTGGTGCTCTCTCCGGGCCCTTGGAAGACCTCCCCGGCTGCCTCGAAAGGCCGGTTTGCAAGCACTCACGTCCGCTGTTCCCGACAGCCGCGCACAATGATCCCAATTCCGGGAGAAAAGTGCTTCGGGATGGTGCTCTCTCCGGGCCCTGGGAAGACCTCCCAAGCTGCCTCCAAAGGCCGGTTTGCAAGCACTCCCGCCCGCTGTTCCCGCCAGCCTCGCACAATGCTCCCAAGCCCGGGAGAAAAGCGGTTCGGTGTGGTGTTCTCTCCGTGCCAATGGAGGACCTCCCTGGCTGCCCCCAAAGGCCGGTTTGCAAGCACTCCCACTCGCTGTTCCCGCCAGCCACGCACAATCCTCCAAAACCCCGGAGAAAAGCGCTTCGGGGTGGTGTTCTCTCCGTGCCCATGGAAGACCTCCCGGGGTGCCCCCAAAGGCCGGTTTGGAAGCACTCCCACTCGCTGTTCCCGCCATCCGCGCAAATGTTCCAAGCCCGGGAGAAAAGCGCTTCTGGGTGGTGCTCTCTCCTGGCCCTTGGAAGACCTCCCCGGCTGCCTCCAAAGGCCGGTTTGCAAGCACTCCCGCCCGCTGTTCCCACCAGCCACGCACAATGCTCCCAAGCCCGGGAGAAAAGCGCTTCGGGGTGGTGCTCTCTCCGGGCCCTTGCCCCTGCACCTGGGGGCAAGGAACGGTGTCCACACTCCCAGGCCAAGTCAGAACCACATGCACACCCCTGATCTGCCCCCTGCACCGGCAGAGAGCTCGGGGGAGCCAGAGTCTGTCAGGCAGCTGCTGGGCTGGCCGCCTGTGTGGGAAGGGGCAGAGCCGACCTAGGGGCAAGTTGGGCCTCTTGCTCTCCCTGCTGCCCTGAGGCTGCTGGGCCAAAGAGGTCTTGCACATCCAGCCCCTTGCTGGTCCCTTCCCTCTGACGAGGCCCTCTGAGCTCCAGCACCTTGCAGTGTGGAGACAGCCCCTGCCAGCAACCTCCTCTCCAAGGAGGCCTCAACCGAGGCCTAGGCCCAGGGGAAAGGCACCAGCGGGGATCAGCCTGGGGAGGCGCCCGGGCATGTCTGGACCCAGTCCCCGCAGCCTGCCCCTTGGTGGGGCAGTACCCCCTGAGGCCAGGAAGGTCTGGGAAAGGCTGGCCAGGGGCAGGAGACCTGCTGCGTCCAGGCCCTGTCCTGTGGGGCCTCTGAGCACATCCGACCCTCTCCCGCTGGAAGACCTCCCCGGCTGCCTCCAAAGGCCGGTTTGCCAACACTCACGCCCACTGTTCCCACCAGGCGCGCACAATGCTCCCAAGCCCAGGAGAAAAGCGCTTCGGGGTGGTGCTCTCTCCGGGCCCTTGCCCCTGAGCCTGGGGGCCAGGCAGGGGGAACACACTCCCAGGCCAAGGCAGAACGACATGCACACGTCTGTTCCTGTCCCATGCACCGGCAGAGAGCTCGGGGGAGCCAGAGACTGCCAGGCAGCTGCTGGGCTGGCTGCCTGTGTGGGACGGGTCAGAGCCGACCTAGGGGCAAGTTGGGCCTCTTGCTCTCCCTGCTGCCCTGAGGCTGCTGGGTCAAAGGGGTTTTGGGCATCCAGCCATTTGCTGGTCCCTTCCCTCTGACGAGGCCCTCTGAGCTCCAGCACCTTGCAGTGTGGAGACAGCCCCTGCCAGCAACCTCCTCTCCAAGGAGGCCTAAACCGAGGCCTAGGCCCAGGGGAAAGGCCCCAGTGGGGATGAGCCTGGGGAGGCGCCCGGGCATGTCTGGACCCAGTCCCCGCAGCCTGCCCCTTGGTGGGGCAGTACCCCCGGAGGCCAGGAAGGTCTGGGAAAGGCTGGCCAGGGGCAGGGGACCTGCTGGGTCTTGCCCCTGGCCTGTGGGGCCTCTGAGCACATCCGGCCCTCTTCCGCTGGAAGACCTCCCCGGCTGCCTCCAAAGTCCGGGTTGCCAACACTCCCGCCCGCTGTTCCCGCCAGGCATGCACAATGCTCCCAAACCCGGGAGAAAAGCACTTCGGGGTGGTGCTCTCTCCGGGCCCTTGCCCCTGAGCCTGGGGGCCAGGCAGGGGGAACACACTCCCAGGCCAAGGCGGAATGACATGCACACGTCTGTTCCTGCCCCCTACACCGGCAGAGAGCTCGGGGGAGCCAGAGACAGACAGGCTGCTGCTGGGCTGGCTGCCTGTGTGGGACGGGGCAGAGCCGACCTAGGGGCAAGTTGGGCCTCTTGCTCTCCCTGCTGACCTGAGGCTGCTGGGTCAAAGATGTCTTGGGCATCCAGCCCTTTGCTGGTCCCTTCCTTCTGATGAGGCCCTCTGAGCTCCAGCACCTCGCAGTGTGGAGACAGACCCTGCCAGCAACCTCCTCTCCAAGGAGGCCTCAACCGAGGCCTAGGCCCAGGGGAAAGGAACCAGTGGGGATGAGACTGGGGAGGCCCCCGGGCATGTCTGGACCCAGTCCCCGCAGCCTGCCCCTTGGTGGGGCAGTACCCCCGGAGGCCAGGAAGGTCTGGGCAAGGCTGGCCAGGGGCAGGGGCCCTGCTGGGTCCTGCCCCTGGCCTGTGGGGCCTCTGAGCACAACCGGCCCTCTCCCACTGGAAGACCTCCCCGGCTGCCTCCAAAGGCCGGTTTGCAAGCGCTCCCGCCCACTGTTCCCAGCAGGCGTGCACAATGCTCCTAAGCCCGGGAGAAAAGTGCTTCAGGGTGGTGCTCTCTCTGGGCCCTTGCCCCTGAGCCTGGGGGCAAGGCAGGGTGTCCACACTCCCAGGCCAAGGCAGAACCACATGCACACGTCTGATCTGCCCCCTGCACCGGCAGAGAGCTCGGGGGAGCCAGAGTCTGTCAGGCAGCTGCTGGGCTGGCCGCCTGTGTGGGAAGTGGCAGAGCCGACCTAGGGGCAAGTTGGGCCTCTTGCTCTCCCTGCTGCCCTGAGGCTGCTGGGCCAAAGAGGTCTTGGGCATCCAGCCCCTTGCTGGTCCCTTCCCTCTGACGAGGCCCTCTGAGCTCCAGCACCTTGCAGTGTGGAGACAGCCCCTGCCAGCAACCTCCTCTCCAAGGAGGCCTAAACCGAGGCCTAGGCCCAGGGGAAAGGCACCAGCGGGGATGAGCCTGGGGAGGCGCCCGGGCATGTCTGGACCCAGTCCCCGCAGCCTGCCCCTTGGTGGGGCAGTACCCTCGGAGGCCAGGAAGGTCTGGGAAAGGCTGGCCAGGGGCAGGGGCCCTGCTGGGTCCTGCCCCTGGCCTGTGGGGCCTCTGAGCACAACCGGCCTTCTCCCACTGGAAGACCTCCCCGGCTGCCTCCAAAGTCCTGTTTGCAAACACTCCCGCCCGTTGTTCCCGCCAGGCTCGCACAATGCTCCCAAGCCCGGGAGAAAAGCGCTTTGGGGTGGTGCTCTCTCCGGGCCCTTGCCCCTGAGCCTGGGGGCAAGGCAGGGGGAACACACACCCAGGCCAAGGCAGAAACACATGCACACCTCTGATCTGCCCCCTGCACCGGTAGAGAGCTCGGGGGAGCCAGAGTCTGTCAGGCAGCTGCTGGGCTGGCCGCCTGTGTGGGAAGGGGCAGAGCCGACCTAGGGGCAAGTTGGGCCTCTTGCTCTCCCTGCTGCCCCGATGCTGCTGGGCCAAAGAGCTCTTGGGCATCCAGCCCCTTGCTGGTCCCTTCCCTCTGACAAGGCCCTCTGAGCTCCAGCACCTTGCAGTGTGGAGACAGCCCCTGCCAGCAACCTCCTCTCCAAGGAGACCTCAACCGAGGCCTAGGCCCAGGGGAAAGGCACCAGCGGGGATCAGCCTGGGGAGGCGCCCGGGCATGTCTGGACCCAGTCCCCGCAGCCTGCCCCTTGGTGGGGCAGTACCCCCTGAGGCCAGAAAGGTCTGGGCAAGGCTGGCCAGGGGCAGGGGACCTGCTGGGTCCTGCCCCTGGCCTGTGGGGCCTCTGAGCACATCCGGCCCTCTCCCGCTGGAAGACCTCCCCGTCTGCCTCCAAAGGCCGGTTTGCCAACACTCCCGCCCACTGTTCCCACCAGGCGCGCACAATGCTCCCAAACCCGGGAGAAAAGCACTTCGGGGTGGTGCTCTCTCCGGGCCCTTGCCCCTGAGCCTGGGGGCCAGGCAGGGGGAACACACTCCCAGGCCAAGGCAGAATGACATGCACACGTCTGTTCCTGCCCCCTCCACCGGCAGAGAGCTGGGGGGAGCCAGAGTCTGTCAGGCAGCTGCTGGGCTGGCCGCCTGGGTGGGAAGGGGCAGAGCCGACCTAGAAGCAGGTTGGGCCTCTTGCTCTCCCTGCTCCCCTGAGGCTGCTGGGCCAAAGAGGTCTTGGGCATCCAGCCCCTTGCTGGTCCCTTCCCTCTGACGAGGCCCTCTGAGCTCCAGCACCTTGCAGTGTGGAGACAGCCCCTGCCAGCAACCTCCTCTCCAAGGAGGCCTCAATCGAGGCTTAGGCCCAGGGGAAAGGCACCAGCGGGGATGAGCCTGGGGAGGCGCCCGGGCATGTCTGGACCCAGTCCCCGCAGCCTGCCCCTTGGTGGGGCTGTAACCCCGGAGGCAGGAAGGTCTGGGCAAGGCTGGCCAGGGGCAGGGGCCCTGCTGGGTCCTGCCCCTGGCCTGTGGGGCCTCTGAGCACAACCGGCCCTCTCCCACTGGAAGACCTCCCCGGCTGCCTCCAAAGGCCGGTTTGCAAGCACTCCCGCCCACTGTTCCCACCAAGCGCGCACAATGCTCCCAAGCCCGGGAGAAAAGCGCTTCGGGTTGGTGCTCTCTCCGGGCCCTTGCCCCTCAGCCTGGGGGCCAGGCAGGGTGTCCACACACCCAGGCCAAGGCAGAACCACATGCACACGTCTGTTCCTGCCCCGTGCACCGGCAGAGAGCTCGGGGGAGACAGAGTCTGTCAGGCAGCTGCTGGGCTGGCCGCCTCTATGGGAAGGGGCAGAGCCGACCTAGGGGCAAGTTAGGCCTCTTGCTCTCCCTGCTGCCCTGAGGCTGCTGGGCCAAAGAGGTCTTGGGGATCCAGCCCCTTGCTTGTCCCTTCCCTCTGACGAGGCCCTCTGAGCTCCAGCACCTTGCAGTGTGGAGACAGCCCCTGCCAGCAACCTCCTCTCCAAGGAGGCCTCAACCGAGGCCTAGGCCCAGGGGAAAGGCACCAGCGGGGATGAGCCTGGGGAGGCGCCCGGGCATGTGTGGACCCAGTCCTCGCAGCCTGCCCCTTGGTGGGGCAGTACCCCCGGAGGCCAGGAAGGTCTGTGCAAGGCTGGCCAGGGGCAGGGGCCCTGCTGGGTCCTGCCCCTGGCCTGTAGAGCCTCTGAGCACAACCGGCCCTCTCCCGCTGGAAGACCTCCCCAGCTGCCTCCAAATGCCAGTTTGCCAACACTCCTGCCCGCTGTTCCCGCCAGGCACGCAGAATGCTCCCAAGCCCGGGAGAAAAGCACTTCGGGGTGGTGCTCTCTACAGGCCCTTGGAAGACCTCCCCGGCTGCCTCCAATGGCCAGTTTGCAAGCACTCATGCCCGTTGTTCCCACCAGCCGCGCAGAATGCTCCCAAGCCCGGGAGAAAAGCATTTTGGGGTGGTGCTCACTCCGGGCCCTTGCAAGACCGCCCCGGCTGCCTCCAAAGGCCAGTTTGCAAGCACTCCTGCCTGCTCTTCCCGCCAGCCGCGCACAATGCTCCCAAGCCCGGGAGAAAAGCGCTTCGGGGTGGTGCTCTCTCCGGGCACTTTCAAGACCTCCCCGGCTGCCTCCAAAGGCGGGTTTGTAAGTACTCATTCCCGCTGCTTCCGCCAGCCACGCACAATGCTACCAAGCCCGGGAGAAAAGCATTATGGGGTGGTGCTCTCTCCGGGCCCTTGGAAGACCTCCCGGGCTGCCTCCAAAGGCCGGTTTGAGAGCACTCATGTCCGCTGTTCCCGACAGCCGCGCACAATGCTCCCAAGCCCGGGAGAAAAGCGCTTCGGGGTGGTGCTCTCTCCGGGCCCATGCCCCTGAGCCTGGGGCCAGGCAGGGGGAACACACTCCCAGGCCAAGGGAGAACGACATGCACACGTCTGTTCCTGCCCCCTACACCGGCAGAGAGCTCGGGGGAGCCAGAGACTGCCAGGCTGCTGCTGGGCTGGCTGCCTGTGTGGGACGGGGCAGAGCCGACCTAGGGGCAAGTTGGGCCTCTTGCTCTCCCTGCTGCCCTGAGGCTGCTGGGTCAAAGAGGTCTTGGGCATCCAGCCCTTTGCTGGTGCCTTCCCTCTGACGAGGCCCTCTGAGCTCCAGCACCTTGCAGTGTGGAGACAGCCCCTGCCAGCAACCTCCTCTCCAAAGAGGCCTCAACCGAGGACTACACCCAGGGGAAAAGCACCAGCGGGGATGATCCTGGGGAGGCGCACGGACATGTCTGGACCCAGTCTCCGCAGCCTGCCCCTTGGTGGGGCAGTACCCCCGGAGGCCAGGAAGGTCTGGGCAAGTCTGGCCAGGGGCAGGGGCCCTGCTGGGTCCTGACCCTGGCCTGTGGGGCCTCTGAGCACAAACGGCCCTCTCCCACTGGAAGACTTCCCCGGCTGCCTCCAAAGTCCTGTTTGCAAACACTCCCGCCCGCTGTTCACGTCAGGCTCGCACAATGCTCCCAAGCCCGGGAGAAAAGCGCTTCGGGGTGGTGCTCTCTCCGGGCCCTTCCCCCTGAGCCTGGGGGCAAGGCAGGGTGTTCACACTCCCAGGCCAAGGCAGAACCACATGCCCACGTCTGTTCCTGTCCCCTGCACCGGCAGAGAACTTGGTGGAGCCAGAGTCTGTCAGGCAGCTGCTGGGTTGGCCGCCTGTGTGGGAAGGGGCAGAGCCGACCTAGGGGCAAGATGGCCCTCTTGCTCTCCCTGCTGCCCTGAGGCTGCTGGGCGAAAGAGGTCTTGGGCATCCAGCCCCTCACTGGTCCCTTCCCTCTGACGAGGCCCTCTGAGCTCCAGCACCTTGCAGTGTGGATACAGCCCCTGCCAGCAACCTCCTCTCCAAGGAGGGCTCAACCGAGGCCTAGGCCCAGGGGAAAGGCACCAGCGGGGATGAGCTAGGGGAGGCGCCCGAGCATGTCTGGACCCAGTCCCCGCAGCCTGCCCCTTGGTGGGGCAGTACCCCCGGAGGCCAGGAAGGTCTGGGCAAGGCTGGCCAGGGGCAGGGGCCCTGCTGGGTCCTGCCCCTGGCCTGTGGGGCCTCTGAGCACAACCGGCCCTCTCCCACTGAAAGACCTCCCCGGCTGCCTCCAAAGGCCGGTTTGCAAGCGCTACCGCCCACTGTTCCCAACAGGCGTGCACAATGCTCCTAAGCCAGGGAGAAAAGCGCTTCAGGGTGGTGCTCTCTCTGGGCCCTTGCCCCTGAGCCTGGGGGCAAGGCAGGGTGTCCACACTCCCAGGCCAAGGCAGAACCACATGCACACGTCTGATCTGCCCCCTGCACCGGCAGAGAGCTCGGGGGAGCCAGAGTCTGTCAGGCAGCTGCTGGGCTGGCCGCCTGTGTGGGAAGTGGCAGAGCCGACCTAGGGGCAAGTTGGGCCTCTTGCTCTCCCTGCTGCCCTGAGGCTGCTGGGCCAAAGAGGTCTTGGGCATCCAGCCCCTTGGTGGTCCCTTCACTCTGAGGAGGCCCTCTGAGCTCCAGCACCTTGCAGTGTGGAGACAGCCCCTGCCAGCAACCTCCTCTCCAAGGAGGCCTCAACCGAGTCCTAGGACCAGGGGAAAGGCACCAGCGGGGATGAGCCTGGGGAGGCGCCCGGGCATGTCTGGACCCAGTCCCCGCAGCCTGCCCCTTGGTGGGGCAGTACCCCCGGAGGCCAGGAAGGTCTGGGCAAGGCTGGCCAGGGGCAGGGGCCCTGCTGGGTCCTGCCCCTGGCCTGTGGGGCCTCTGAGCACAACCGGCCCTCTCCCACAGGAAGACCTCCGCGGCTGCCTCCAAAGGCCGGTTTGCCAACACTCCTGCCCGCTGTTCCCGCCAGGCACGCACAATTCTCCCAAGCCCGGGAGAAAAGCGCTTCGGGGTGTTGCTCTCTCCGGGCTCTTGCCCCTGAGCGTGGGGGCCAGGTAGTGGGTCCACACTCCCAGACCAAGGCAGAACCACATGCACACGTCTGTTCCTGACCCCTGCACCGGCAGAGAGCTCGGGGGAGCCAGAGTCTGTCAGGCAGCTGCTGGGCTGGCCGCCTGTGTGGGAAGGGGCAGAGCCGACCTAGGGGCAAGTTGGGCCTCTTCCTCTCCCTGCTGCCCTGAGGCTGCTGGGCCAAAGAGGTCTTGGGCATCCAGCCCCTTGCTGGTCCCTTCCATCTGACGAGGCCCTCTGAGCTCCAGCACCTTGCAGTGTGGAGACAGCCCCTGTCAGCAACCTCCTCTCCAAGGAGGCCTAAACCGAGGCCTAGGCCCAGGGGAAAGGCACCAGCGGGGATGAGCCTGGGGAGGCGCCCGGGCATGTCTGGACCCAGTCCCCGCAGCCTGCCCCTTGGTGGGGCAGTACCCCCGGAGGCCAGGAAGGTCTGGGCAAGGCTGCCAGGGGCAGGGACACTGCTGGGTCCTGCCCCTGGCCTGTGGGGCGTCTGAGCACAACCGGCACTCTCCCGCTGGAAGACCTCCCCGTCTGCCTCCAAAGGCCGGTTTGCAAGCACTCCCGCCCGCTGTTCCCGCCAGGCACGCACAATGCTCCCAAGCCCGGGAGAAAAGCGCTTCGGGGTGGTGCTCTCTCCGGGCCCTTGCCCCTGAGCCTGGGGGCCAGGCAGGGGGAACACACTCCCAGGCCAAGGCAGAACGACATGCACACGTCTGTTCCTGCCCCCTACACCGGCAGAGAGCTCGGGGGAGCCAGAGACTGCCAGGCTGCTGCTGGGATGGCTGCCTGTGTGGGACGGGGTAGAGCTGACCTAGGGGCAAGTTGGGCCTCTTGCTCTCCCTGCTGCCCTGAGGCTGCTGGGTCAAAGAGGTCTTGGGCATCCAGCCCTTTGCTGGTCCCTTCCCTCTGACGAGGCCCTCTGAGCTCCAGCACCTTGCAGTGTGGAGACAGCCCCTGCCAGCAACCTCCTCTCCAAGGAGGCCTGAACCGTGGCCTAGGCCCAGGGGAAAGGCACCAGCGGGAATGATCCTGGAGAGGCGCACGGACATGTCTGGACCCAGTCCCCGCAGCCTGACCCTTGGTGGGGCAGTACCCCCAGAGGCCAGGAAAGTCTGGGCAAGGCTGGCCAGGGGCAGGGTCCCTGGTGGGTCCTGCCCCTGGCCTGTGGGGCCTCTGAGCACAACCGGCCCTCTCCCACTGGAAGACCTCCCCGGCTGCCTCCAAAGGCCGGTTTGCAAGCGCTCCCGCCCACTGTTCCCAGCAGGCGTGCACAATGCTCCCAAGCCCGGGAGAAAAGCGCTTCGGGGTGGTGCTCTCTCCGGGCCCTTGCCCCTGAGCCTGGGGGCAAGGCAGGGGGAACACACTCCCAGGCCAAGGCAGAAACACATGCACACCTCTTCTGCCCCCTGCACCGGCAGAGAGCTCGGGGGAGCCAGAGTCTGTCAGGCAGCTGCTGGGCTGGCCGCCTGTGTGGGAAGGGGCAGAGCCGACCTAGGGGCAAGTTGGGCCTCTTGCTCTCCCTGCTGCCCTGAGGCTGCTGGGCGAAAGAGGTCTTGGGCATCCAGCCCCTCACTGGTCCCTTCCCTCTGAGGAGGCCCTCTGAGCTCCAGCACCTTGCAGTGTGGAGACAGCCCCTGCCAGCAACCTCCTCTCCAAGGAGGCCTCAACCGAGGCCTAGGCCCAGGGGAAAGGCACCAGCGGGGATGAGCCAGGGGAAGCGCCCGAGCATGTCTGGACCCAGTCCCCGCAGCCTGCCCCTTGGTGGGGCAGTACCCCCGGAGGCCAGGAAGGTCTGGGCAAGGCTGGCCAGGGGCAGGGGCCCTGCTGGGTCCTGCCCCTGGCCTGTGGGGCCTCTGAGCACAACCGGCCCTCTCCCACTGAAAGACCTCCCCGGCTGCCGCCAAAGGCCGGTTTGCAAGCGCTACCGCCCACTGTTCCCAACAGGCGTGCACAATGCTCCTAAGCCAGGGAGAAAAGCGCTTCAGGGTGGTGCTCTCTCTGGGCCCTTGCCCCTGAGCCTGGGGGCAAGGCAGGGTGTCCACACTCCCAGGCCAAGGCAGAACCACATGCACACGTCTGATCTGCCCCCTGCACCGGCAGAGAGCTCGGGGGAGCCAGAGTCTGTCAGGCAGCTGCTGGGCTGGCCGCCTGTGTGGGAAGTGGCAGAGCCGACCTAGGGGCAAGTTGGGCCTCTTGCTCTCCCTGCTGCCCTGAGGCTGCTGGGCCAAAGAGGTCTTGGGCATCCAGCCCCTTGGTGGTCCCTTCCCTCTGACGAGGCCCTCTGAGCTCCAGCACCTTGCAGTGTGGAGACAGCCCCTGCCAGCAACCTCCTCTCCAAGGAGGCCTCAACCGAGGCCTAGGACCAGGGGAAAGGCACCAGCGGGGATGAGCCTGGGGAGGCGCCCGGGCATGTCTGGACCCAGTCCCCGCAGCCTGCCCCTTGGTGGGGCAGTACCCCCGGAGGCCAGGAAGGTCTGGGCAAGGCTGGCCAGGGGCAGGGGCCCTGCTGGGACCGGCCCCTGGCCTGTGGGGCCTCTGAGCACAACCGGCCCTCTCCCACTGGAAGACCTCCGCGGCTGCCTCCAAAGGCCGGTTTGCCAACACTACTGCCCGCTGTTCCCGCCAGGCACGCACAATTCTCCCAAGCCCGGGAGAAAAGCGCTTCGGGGTGTTGCTCTCTCCGGGCCCTTGCCCCTGAGCGTGGGGGCCAGGTAGTGGGTCCACACTCCCAGACCAAGGCAGAACCACATGCACACGTCTGTTCCTGACCCCTGCACCGGCAGAGAGCTCGGGGGAGCCAGAGTCTGTCAGGCAGCTGCTGGGCTGGCCGCCTGTGTGGGAAGGGGCAGAGCCGACCTAGGGGCAAGTTGGGCCTCTTCCTCTCCCTGCTGCCCTGAGGCTGCTGGGCCAAAGAGGTCTTGGGCATCCAGCCCCTTGCTGGTCCCTTCCCTCTGACGAGGCCCTCTGAGCTCCAGCACCTTGCAGTGTGGAGACAGCCCCTGCCGGCAACCTCCTCTCCAAGGAGGCCTCAACCGAGGCCTAGGCCCAGGGGAAAGGCACCAGCGGGGATGAGCCTGGGGAGGCGCCCGGGCATGTCTGGACCCAGTCCCCGCAGCCTGCCCCTTGGTGGGGTAGTACCCCCGGAGGCCAGGAAGGTCTGGGCAAGTCTTGCCAGGGGCAGGGGCCCTGCTGGGTCCTGCCCCTGGCCTGTGGGGCCTCTGAGCACAACCGGCCCTCTCCCACTGGAAGACCTCCCCGGCTGCCTCCAAAGGCCGGTTTGCAAGCACTCCCGCCCGCTGTTCCCGCCAGCCTCGCACAATGCTCCCAAGCCCGGGAGAAAAGCGCTTCGGGGTGGTGTTCTCTCCGTGCCAATGGAGGACCTCCCTGGCTGCCCCCAAAGGCCGGTTTGCAAGCACTCCCACTCGCTGTTCCCGCCAGCCACGCACAATCCTCCAAAACCCCGGAGAAAGGCGCTTCGGGGTGGTGTTCTCTCCGTGCCCATGGAAGACCTCCCGGGGTGCCCCCAAAGGCCGGTTTGGAAGCACTCCCACTCGCTGTTCCCGCCATCCGCGCAAATGTTCCAAGCCCGGGAGAAAAGCGCTTCTGGGTGGTGCTCTCTCCTGGCCCTTGGAAGACCTCCCCGGCTGCCTCCAAAGGCCGGTTTGCAAGCACTCCCGCCCGCTGTTCCCACCAGCCACGCACAATGCTCCCAAGCCCGGGAGAAAAGCATTTTGGGGTGGTGCTCACACCGGGCCCTGGAAGACCTCCCCGGCTGCCTCCAAAGGACGGTTTTCAAGCACTCCTGCCTGCTGTTCCCGCCACCCGCGCACAATGCTCCCAAGCCCGGGAGAAAAGCGCTTCGGGGTGGTGCTCTCTACAGGCCCTTGGAAGACCTCCCCGGCTGCCTCCAAAGGCCGGTTTGCAAGGACTCCTTCCTGCTGTTCCCGCCAGCCACGCACAATGCTCCCAAGCCCGGGAGAAAAGCATTTTGGGGTGGTGCTCACTCCGGGCCCTTGGAAGACCTCCCCGGCTGCCTCCAATGGCCAGTTTGCAAGCACTCATGCCCACTGTTCCCACCAGCCGCGCACAATGCTCCCAAGCCCGGGAGAAAAGCTTTTGGGGTGGTGCTCACACCGGGCCCTGGAAGACCTCCCCGGCTGCCTCCAAAGGCCGGTTTTCAAGCACTCCTGCCTGCTGTTCCCACCACCTGCGCACAATCCTCCCAAGCCCGGGAGAAAAGCACTTCGGGGTGGTGCTCTCTACAGGCCCTTGGAAGACCTCCCCGGCTGCCTCCAAAGGCCGGTTTGCAAGGACTCCTTCCTGCTGTTCCCGCCAGCCACGCACAATGCTCCCAAGCCCGGGAGAAAAGCATTTTGGGGTGGTGCTCTCTACAGGCCCTTGGAAGACCTCCCCGGCTGCCTCCAATGGCCAGTTTGCAAGCACTCATGCCCGCTGTTCCCACCAGCCGCGCACAATGCTCCCAAGCCCGGGAGAAAAGCTTTTTGGGGTGGTGCTCACACCGGGCCCTGGAAGACCTCCCCGGCTGCCTGCAAAGGCCGGTTTTCAAGCACTCCTGCCTGCTGTTCCCGCCACCCGCGCACAATACTCCCAAGCCCGGGAGAAAAGCGCTTCGGGGTGGTGCTCTCTACAGGCCCTTGGAAGACCTCCCCCGCTGCCTCCAAAGGCCGGTTTGCAAGGACTCCTTCCTGCTGTTCCCGCCAGCCACGCACAATGCTCCCAAGCCCGGGAGAAAAGTGCTTCGGGGTGGTGCTCTCTCCGGGCCCTTGGAAGACGTCCCCGGCTGCCTCCAAAGGCCGGTTTGCAAGCACTCATGCCCGTTGTTCCCACCAGCCGCGCACAATGCTCCCAAGCCCGGGAGAAAAGCATTTTGGGGTGGTGCTCACTCCGGGCCCTTGGAAGACCTCCCCGGCTGCCTCCAAAGGCCAGTTTGCAAGCACTCCTGCCTGCTGTTCCCGCCAGCCGCGCACAATGCTCCCAAGCCCGGGAGAAAAGCGCTTCGGGGTGGTGCTCTCTCCGGGCACTTCCAAGACCTCCTCGGCTGCCTCCAAAGGCCGGTTTGTAAGTACTCATTCCCGCTGCTTCCACCAGCCGCGCACAATGCTCCCAAGACCGTGAGAAAAGCGCTTCAAGGTGGTGTTCTACTAGGGACCATGGAGGACCTCCCCGGCTGCCCCCAAAGGCCGGTTTGCAAGCACTCCCACTCGCTGTCCCGCCAGCCACACACAATGTTCCAAAACCCCGGAGAAAAGCGCTTCGAGGTGGTGCTCTCTCCGGGCCCTTGGAAGACCTCCCCGGCTGCCTCCAAAGGCCGGTTTGCAAGCACTCCTGCCTGCTGTTCCCGCCACATGCGCACAATGCTCCCAAGCCCGGAAGAAAAGCATTTTGGGGTGGTGCTCTCTCCGGGCCCTTGGAAGACCTCCCGGGCTGCCTCCAAAGGCCGGTTTGCAAGTACTCATGTCCGCTGTTCCCGACAGCCGCGCACAATGCTCCCAAGCCCGGGAGAAAAGCATTTTGGGGTGGTGATCAGTCCGGGCCCTTGGAAGACCTCCCCGGCTGCCTCCAAAGGACAGTTTGCAAGAACTCATGCCCACTGTTCCCGCCAGCCGCGCACAATGCTCCCAAGACCGGGAGAAATGCGCTTCGGGGTGGTGTTCTCTCCGTGCCCATGGAGGACCAGCCCAGCTGCCCCCAAAGGCCGGTTTGCAATCACTCCCACTCATTGTTCCCGCCAGCCACGCACATGCTCCAAAACACGGGAGAGAAGCGCTTTGGGGTGGTGCTCTCTCCCGGCCCTTGGAAGACTTCCCTGGCTGCCTCCAAAGGCCGGTTTGCAAGAACTCCCTCCCGCTGTCCCGCCAGCCGCACACAATGCTCCCAATCACGGGAGAAAAGCGCTTCGGGGTGGTGCTCTCTCAGGGCCCTTTGAAGACTTCCCCGGCTGCCTCCAAAGGGTGGTATGCAAGCACTCATGCCCGCTGTTCCCACCAGCCATGCACAATGCTCCCAAGCACGGGAGAAAAGCATTTTGGTGTGGTGCTCACTCCTTGCACTTGGAAGACCTCCGCGCCTGCCTCCAAAGGCCGGTTTGCAAGCACTCCTGCCTGCTGTTCCCGCCACACGCGCACACTGCTCCCAAGCCCGGGAGAAAAGCGCATCAGGGTGGTGTTCTCTCCGGGCCCATGGAGGACCTCCCCGGCTGCCCCCAAAGGCCGGTTTGCAAGCATTCCCACTAGCTGTTCCCGCCAGCCACGCAAATGCTCCCAAGCCCGGGAGAAAAGCATTTTGGGGTGGTGCTCTCTCTGGGCCCTTGCCCCTGAGCCTAGGGGCAAGGCAGGGTGTCCACACTCCCAGGCCAAGGCAGAACCACATGCACACGTCTGATCTGCCCCCTGCACCGGCAGAGAGCTCGGGGGAGCCAGAGTCTGTCAGGCAGCTGCTGGGCTGGCCGCCTGTGTGGGAAGTGGCAGAGCCGACCTAGGGGCAAGTTGGGCCTCTTGCCCTCCCTGCTGCCCTGAGGCTGCTGGGCCAAAGAGGTGTTGGGCATCCAGCCCCTTGCTGGTCCCTTCCCTCTGACGAGGCCCTCTGAGCTCCAGCACCTTGCAGTGTGGAGACAGCCCATGCCAGCAACCTCCTCTCCAAGGAGGCCTCAAACGAAGCCTAGGACCAGGGGAAAGGCACCAGCGGGGATGAGCCTGGGGAGGCGCCCGGGCATGACTGGACCCAGTCCCCGCAGCCTGCCCCTTGGTGGGGCAGTACCCTCGGAGGCCAGGAAGGTCTGGGCAAGGCTGGCCAGGGGCAGGGGCCCTGCTGGGTCCTGCCCCTGGCCTGTGGGGCCTCTGAGCACAACCGGCCCTCTCCCACTGGAAGACCTCCCCGGCTGCCTCCAAAGGCCGGTTTGCCAACACTCCCGCCCGCTGTTCCCGCCAGGCACGCACAATGCTCCCAAGCCCGGGAGAAAAGCGCTTCGGGGTGTTGCTCTCTCCGGGCCCTTGCCCCTGAGCGTGGGGGCCAGGCAGTGGGTCCACACTTAAAGACCAAGGCAGAACCACATGCACACGTCTGTTCCTGACCCCTGCACCGGCAGAGAGCTCGGGGGAGCCAGAGTCTGTCAGGCAGCTGCTGGGCTGGCCGCCTGTGTGGGAAGGGGCAGAGCCGACCTAGGGGCAAGTTGGGCCTCTTGCTCTCCCTGCTGCCCCGATGCTGCTGGGCCAAAGAGGTCTTGGGTATCCAGCCCCTTGCTGGTCCCTTCCCTCTGACAAGGCCCTCTGAGCTCCAGCACCTTGCAGTGTGGAGACAGCCCCTGCCAGCAACCTCCTCTCCAAGGAGGCCTAAACCGAGGCCTAACCCAGGGGAAAGGCACCAGCGGGGATGAGCCTGGGGAGGCGCCCGGGCATGTCTGGACCCAGTCCCCGCAGCCTGCCCCTTGGTGGGGCAGTACCCCTTGAGGCCAGGAAGGTCTGGGAAAGGCTGGCCAGGGGCAGGGGATCTGCTGGGTCCTGCCCCTGGCCTGTGGGGCCTCTGAGCACATCCGGCCCTCTCCCACTGGAAGACCTCCCCGGCTGCCTCCAAAGGCCGGTTTGCCAACACTCCCGCCGACTGTTCCCACCAGGCGCGCACAATGCTCCCAAGCCCGGGAGAAAAGCGCTTCGAGGTGGTGCTCTCTCCGGGCCCTTGCCCCTGAGCCTGGGGGCCAGGCAGGGGGAACACACTCCCAGGCCAAGGCAGAACCACATGCACACGTCTGTTCCTGACCCCTGCACCGGCAGAGAGCTCGGGGGAGCCAGAGTCTGTCAGGCAGCTGCTGGGTTGGCTGCCTGTGTGGGAAGGGGCAGAGCCGACCTAGGGGCAAGTTGGGCCTCTTCCTCTCCCTGCTGCCCTGAGTCTGCTGGGCCAAAGGGGTCTTGGGCATCCAGCCCCTTGCTGGTCCCTTCCCGCTGACGAGGCCCTCTGAGCTCCAGCACCTTGCAGTGTGGAGACAGCCCCTGCCGGCAACCTCCTCTCCAAGGAGGCCTCAACCGAGGCCTAGGCCCAGGGGAAAGGCACTAGCGGGGATGAGCCTGGGGAGGCGCCCGGGCATGTCTGGACCCAGTCCCCGCAGCCTGCCCCTTGGTGGGGTAGTACCCCCGGAGGCCAGGAAGGTCTGGGCAAGGCTGGCCAGGGGCAGGGGCCCTGCTGAGTCCTGCCCCTGGCCTGTGGGGCCTCTGAGCACAACCGGCCCTCTCCCACTGGAAGACCTCCCCGGCTGCCTCCAAAGGCCGGTTTGCAAGCACTCCCGCCCGCTGTTCCCGCCAGCCTCGCACAATGCTCCCAAGCCCGGGAGAAAAGCGTTTCGGGGTGGTGTTCTCTCCGTGCCAATGGAGGACCTCCCTGGCTGCCCCCAAAGGCCGGTTTGCAAGCACTCCCACTCGCTGTTCCCGCCAGCCACGCACAATCCTCCAAAACCCCGGAGAAAGGCGCTTCGGGGTGGTGTTCTCTCCGTGCCCATGGAAGACCTCCCGGGGTGCCCCCAAAGGCCGGTTTGGAAGCACTCCCACTCGCTGTTCCCGCCATCCGCGCAAATGTTCCAAGCCCGGGAGAAAAGCGCTTCTGGGTGGTGCTCTCTCCTGGCCCTTGGAAGACCTCCCCGGCTGCCTCCAAAGGCCGGTTTGCAAGCACTCCCGCCCGCTGTTCCCACCAGCCACGCACAATGCTCCCAAGCCCGGGAGAAAAGCATTTTGGGGTGGTGCTCACACCGGGCCCTGGAAGACCTCCCCGGCTGCCTCCAAAGGACGGTTTTCAAGCACTCCTGCCTGCTGTTCCCGCCACCCGCGCACAATGCTCCCAAGCCCGGGAGAAAAGCGCTTCGGGGTGGTGCTCTCTACAGGCCCTTGGAAGACCTCCCCGGCTGCCTCCAAAGGCCGGTTTGCAAGGACTCCTTCCTGCTGTTCCCGCCAGCCACGCACAATGCTCCCAAGCCCGGGAGAAAAGCATTTTGGGGTGGTGCTCACTCCGGGCCCTTGGAAGACCTCCCCGGCTGCCTCCAATGGCCAGTTTGCAAGCACTCATGCCCACTGTTCCCACCAGCCGCGCACAATGCTCCCAAGCCCGGGAGAAAAGCTTTTGGGGTGGTGCTCACACCGGGCCCTGGAAGACCTCCCCGGCTGCCTCCAAAGGCCAGTTTTCAAGCACTCCTGCCTGCTGTTCCCACCACCTGCGCACAATCCTCCCAAGCCCGGGAGAAAAGCACTTCGGGGTGGTGCTCTCTACAGGCCCTTGGAAGACCTCCCCGGCTGCCTCCAAAGGCCGGTTTGCAAGGACTCCTTCCTGCTGTTCCCGCCAGCCACGCACAATGCTCCCAAGCCCGGGAGAAAAGCATTTTGGGGTGGTGCTCTCTACAGGCCCTTGGAAGACCTCCCCGGCTGCCTCCAATGGCCAGTTTGCAAGCACTCATGCCCGCTGTTCCCACCAGCCGCGCACAATGCTCCCAAGCCCGGGAGAAAAGCTTTTTGGGGTGGTGCTCACACCGGGCCCTGGAAGACCTCCCCGGCTGCCTGCAAAGGCCGGTTTTCAAGCACTCCTGCCTGCTGTTCCCGCCACCCGCGCACAATACTCCCAAGCCCGGGAGAAAAGCGCTTCGGGGTGGTGCTCTCTACAGGCCCTTGGAAGACCTCCCCCGCTGCCTCCAAAGGCCGGTTTGCAAGGACTCCTTCCTGCTGTTCCCGCCAGCCACGCACAATGCTCCCAAGCCCGGGAGAAAAGTGCTTCGGGGTGGTGCTCTCTCCGGGCCCTTGGAAGACGTCCCCGGCTGCCTCCAAAGGCCGGTTTGCAAGCACTCATGCCCGTTGTTCCCACCAGCCGCGCACAATGCTCCCAAGCCCGGGAGAAAAGCATTTTGGGGTGGTGCTCACTCCGGGCCCTTGGAAGACCTCCCCGGCTGCCTCCAAAGGCCAGTTTGCAAGCACTCCTGCCTGCTGTTCCCGCCAGCCGCGCACAATGCTCCCAAGCCCGGGAGAAAAGCGCTTCGGGGTGGTGCTCTCTCCGGGCACTTCCAAGACCTCCTCGGCTGCCTCCAAAGGCCGGTTTGTAAGTACTCATTCCCGCTGCTTCCACCAGCCGCGCACAATGCTCCCAAGACCGTGAGAAAAGCGCTTCAAGGTGGTGTTCTACTAGGGACCATGGAGGACCTCCCCGGCTGCCCCCAAAGGCCGGTTTGCAAGCACTCCCACTCGCTGTCCCGCCAGCCACACACAATGTTCCAAAACCCCGGAGAAAAGCGCTTCGAGGTGGTGCTCTCTCCGGGCCCTTGGAAGACCTCCCCGGCTGCCTCCAAAGGCCGGTTTGCAAGCACTCCTGCCTGCTGTTCCCGCCACATGCGCACAATGCTCCCAAGCCCGGAAGAAAAGCATTTTGGGGTGGTGCTCTCTCCGGGCCCTTGGAAGACCTCCCGGGCTGCCTCCAAAGGCCGGTTTGCAAGTACTCATGTCCGCTGTTCCCGACAGCCGCGCACAATGCTCCCAAGCCCGGGAGAAAAGCATTTTGGGGTGGTGATCAGTCCGGGCCCTTGGAAGACCTCCCCGGCTGCCTCCAAAGGACAGTTTGCAAGAACTCATGCCCACTGTTCCCGCCAGCCGCGCACAATGCTCCCAAGACCGGGAGAAATGCGCTTCGGGGTGGTGTTCTCTCCGTGCCCATGGAGGACCAGCCCAGCTGCCCCCAAAGGCCGGTTTGCAATCACTCCCACTCATTGTTCCCGCCAGCCACGCACATGCTCCAAAACACGGGAGAGAAGCGCTTTGGGGTGGTGCTCTCTCCCGGCCCTTGGAAGACTTCCCTGGCTGCCTCCAAAGGCCGGTTTGCAAGAACTCCCTCCCGCTGTCCCGCCAGCCGCACACAATGCTCCCAATCACGGGAGAAAAGCGCTTCGGGGTGGTGCTCTCTCAGGGCCCTTTGAAGACTTCCCCGGCTGCCTCCAAAGGGTGGTATGCAAGCACTCATGCCCGCTGTTCCCACCAGCCATGCACAATGCTCCCAAGCACGGGAGAAAAGCATTTTGGTGTGGTGCTCACTCCTTGCACTTGGAAGACCTCCGCGCCTGCCTCCAAAGGCCGGTTTGCAAGCACTCCTGCCTGCTGTTCCCGCCACACGCGCACACTGCTCCCAAGCCCGGGAGAAAAGCGCATCAGGGTGGTGTTCTCTCCGGGCCCATGGAGGACCTCCCCGGCTGCCCCCAAAGGCCGGTTTGCAAGCATTCCCACTAGCTGTTCCCGCCAGCCACGCAAATGCTCCCAAGCCCGGGAGAAAAGCATTTTGGGGTGGTGCTCTCTCCGGGCCCTTGCCCCTGTGCCTTGGGGCCAGGCAGGGGGTCCACACTCCCAGGCAAAGTCAGAACCACATGCACACGTCTGTTCCTGACCCCTGCACCGGCAGAGAGCTCGGGGGAGCCAGAGTCTGTCAGGCAGCTGCTGGGTTGGCTGCCTGTGTGGGAAGGGGCAGAGCCGACCTAGGGGCAAGTTGGGCCTATTGCTCTCCCTGCTGCCCTGAGGCTGCTGGGCGAAAGAGGTCTTGGGCATCCAGCCCCTTGCTGGTCCCTTCCCTCTGACGAGGCCCTCTGAGCTCCAGCACCTTGCAGTGTGGAGACAGCCCCTGCCAGCAACCTCCTCTCCAAGGAGGCCTCAACCGAGGCCTAGGCCCAGGGGAAAGGCACCAGCGGGGATGAGCCTGGGGAGGCGCCCGGTCATGTCTGGACCCAGTCCCCGCAGCCTGCCCCTTGGCGGGGTAGTACCCCCGGAGGCCAGGAAGGTCTGTGCAAGGCTGCCAGGGGCAGGGACAGCGCTGGGTCCTGCCCCTGGCCTGTGGGGCGTCTGAGCACAACCGGCACTCTCCCGCTGGAAGACCTCCCCGTCTGCCTCTAAAGGCCGGTTTGCAAGCACTCTCGCCCGCTGTTCCCGCCAGGCACGCACAATGCTCCCAAGCCCGGGAGAAAAGCGCTTCGGGGTGGTGCTCTCTCCGGGCCCTTGCTCCTGAGCCTGGGGGCCAGGCAGGGGGAACACACTCCCAGGCCAAGGCAGAACGACATGCACATGTCTGTTCCTGCCCCCTACACCGGCAGAGAGCTCGGGGGAGCCAGAGACTGCCAGACTGCTGCTGGGCTGGCTGCCTGTGTGCGACGGGGCAGAGCCGATCTAGGGGCAAGTTGGGCCTCTTGCTCTCCCTGCTACCTTGAGTCTGCTGGGTCAAAGAGGTCTTGGGTATCCAGCCCTTTGCTGGTCCCTTCCCTCTGACGAGGCCCTCTGAGCTCCAGCACCTTGCAGTGTGGAGACAGCCCCTGCCAGCAACCTCCTCTCCAAAGAGGCCTCAACCGAGGCCTACACCCAGGGGAAAGGCACCAGCGGGGATGATCCTGGGGAGGCGCACGGACATGTCTGGACCCAGTCCCCGCAGCCTGCCCCTTGGTGGGGCAGTACCCCCGGAGGCCAGGAAGGTCTGGGCAAGGCTGGCCAGGGGCAGGGGCCCTGCTGGGTCCTGCCCCTGGCCTGTGAGGACTCTGAGCACAACCGGCCCTCTCCCACTGGAAGACCTCCCCGGCTGCCTCCAAAGTCCTGTTTGCAAACACTCCCGCCCGCTGTTCACGCCAGGCTGGCACAATGCTCCCAAGCCCGGGAGAAAAGCGCTTCAGGGTGGTGCTCTCTCAGGGCCCTTGCCCCTGAGCCTGGGGTCAAGGCACGGTGTCCACACTCCCAGGCCAAGTCAGAACCACATGCACACGTCTGTTCCTGCCCCCTGCACCGGCAGAGAGCTCGGGGGAGCCAGAGTCTGTCAGGCAGCTGCTGGGCTGGCCGCCTGTGTGGGAAGGTGAAGAGCCGACCTAGGGGCAAGTTGGGCCTCTTGCTCTCCCTGCTGCCCTGAGGCTGCTGGGCCAAAGAGGTCTTGGGCATCCAGCCCCTTGCTGGTCCCTTCCCTCTGACGAGGCCCTCTGAGCTCCAGCACCTTGCAGTGTGGAGACAGCCCCTGCCAGCAACCTCCTCTCCAAGGAGGCCTCAACCGAGGCCTAGGCCCAGGGGAAAGGCACCAGCGGGGATGAGCCTGGGGAGGCGCCCGGGCATGTCTGGACCCAGTCCCCGCAGCCTGCCACTTGGTGGGGCTGTAACCCCGGAGGCAGGAAGGTCTGGGCAAGGCTGGCCAGGGGCAGGGGCCCTGCTGGGTCCTGCCCCTGGCCTGTGGGGCCTATGAGCACAACCGGCCCTCTCCCACTGGAAGACCTCCCCGGCTGCCTTCAAAGGCCGGTTTGCAAGCACTCCCGCCCACTGTTCCCACCAAGCACGCACAATGCTCCCAAGCCCGGGAGAAAAGCGCTTCGGGGTGTTGCTCTCTCCGGGCCCTTGCCCCTGAGCCTGGGGGCCAGGCAGGGGATCCACAGTCCCAGGCCAAGGCAGAACCACATGCACACGTCTGTTCCTGCCCCCTCCACCGGCAGAGAGCTGGGGGGAGCCAGAGTCTGTCAGGCAGCTGCTGGGCTGGCCGCCTGTGTGGGAAGTGGCAGAGCCGACCTAGGGGTAAGTTGGGCCTCTTGCTCTCCCTGCTGCCCTGAGGCTGCTGGGCCAAAGAGGTCTTGGGCATCCAGCCCCTTGCTGGTCCCTTCCCTCTGATGAGGCCCTCTGAGCTCCAGCACCTTGCTGTGTGGAGACAGCCCCTGCCAGCAACCTCCTCTCCAAGGAGGCCTCAACCGAGGCCTAGGCCTAGGGGAAAGGCACCAGCGGGGATGAGCCTGGGGAGGCGCCCGGCGATGTCTGGACCCAGCCCCGCAGCCTGCCCCTTGGTGGTGCAATACCCCCGGAGGCCAGGAAGGTCTCGGCAAGGCTGCCAGGGGCAGGGACACTGCTGGGTCCTGCCCCTGGCCTGTGGGGCGTCTGAGCACAACCGGCACTCTCCCGCTGGAAGACCTCCCCGTCTGCCTCCAAAAGACGGTTTGCAAGCACTCCCACCGGCTGTTCCCGCCAGGCACGCACAATGCTCCCAAGCCCGGGAGAAAAGCGCTTCGGGGTGGTGCTCTCTCCGGGTCCTTGCCCCTGAGCCTGGGGCCAGGCAGGGGGAACACACTCCCAGGCCAAGGGAGAACGACATGCACACGTCTGTTCCTGCCCCCTACACCGGCAGAGAGCTCGGGGGAGCCAGAGACTGCCAGGCTGCTGCTGGGCTGGCTGCCTGTGTGGGACGGGGCAGAGCCGACCTAGGGGCAAGTTGGGCCTCTTGCTCTCCCTGCTGCCCTGAGGCTGCTGGGTCAAAGAGGTCTTGGGCATCCAGCCCTTTGCTGGTGTCTTCCCTCTGACGAGGCCCTCTGAGCTCCAGCACCTTGCAGTGTGGAGACAGCCCCTGCCAGCAACCTCCTCTCCAAAGAGGCCTCAACCGAGGACTACACCCAGGGGAAAGGCACCAGCGGGGATGATCCTGGGGAGGCGCACGGACATGTCTGGACCCAGTCTCCGCAGCCTGCCCCTTGGTGGGGCAGTACCCCCGGAGGCCAGGAAGGTCTGGGCAAGTCTGGCCAGGGGCAGGGGCCCTGCTGGGTCCTGACCCTGGCCTGTGGGGCCTCTGAGCACAACCGGCCCTCTCCCACTGGAAGACCTACCCGGCTGCCTCCAAAGGCCGGTTTGCAAACACTCCCGCCCGCTGTTCACGTCAGGCTCGCACAATGCTCCCAAGCCCGGGAGAAAAGCACTTCGGAGTGGTGCTCTCTCCGGGCCCTTGCCCCTGAGCCTGGGGGCAAGGCAGGGGGAACACACTCCCAGGCCAAGGCAGAAACACATGCACACGTCTGTTCCTGTCCCCTGCACCGGCAGAGAGCTTGGGGGAGCCAGAGTCTGTCAGGCAGCTGCTGGGTTGGCTGCCTGTGTGGGAAGGGGCAGAGCTGACCTAGGGGCAAGTTGGGCCTCTTGCTCTCCCTGCTGCCCTGAGGCTGCTGGGCCAAAGACGTCTTGGGCATCCAGCCCCTCACTGGTCCTTTCCCTCTGACGAGGCCCTCTGAGCTCCAGCACCTTGCAGTGTGGAGACAGCCCCTGCCAGCAACCTCCGCTCCAAGGAGGCCTCAACCGAGGCCTAGGCCCAGGGGAAAGGCACCAGCGGGGATGAGCCAGGGGAGGCGCCCGAGCATGTCTGGACCCAGTCCCCGCAGCCTGCCCCTTGGTGGGGCAGTACCCCCGGAGGCCAGGAAGGTCTGGGCAAGGCTGGCCAGGGGCAGGGGCCCTGCTGGGTCCTGCCCCTGGCCTGTGGGGCCTCTGAGCACAACCGGCCCTCTCCCACTGAAAGACCTCCCCGGCTGCCTCCCAAGGCCGGTTTGCAAGCGCTACCGCCCACTGTTCCCAGCAGGCGTGCACAATGCTCCTAAGCCCGGGAGAAAAGCGCTTCAGGGTGGTGCTCTCTCTGGGCCCTTGCCCCTGAGCCTAGGGGCAAGGCAGGGTGTCCACACTCCCAGGCCAAGGCAGAACCACATGCACACGTCTGATCTGCCCCCTGCACCGGCAGAGAGCTCGGGGGAGCCAGAGTCTGTCAGGCAGCTGCTGGGCTGGCCGCCTGTGTGGGAAGTGGCAGAGCCGACCTAGGGGCAAGTTGGGCCTCTTGCTCTCCCTGCTGCCCTGAGGCTGCTGGGCCAAAGAGGTGTTGGGCATCCAGCCCCTTGCTGGTCCCTTCCCTCTGACGAGGCCCTCTGAGCTCCAGCACCTTGCAGTGTGGAGACAGGCCATGCCAGCAACCTCCTCTCCAAGGAGGCCTCAAACGAAGCCTAGGACCAGGGGAAAGGCACCAGCGGGGATGAGCCTGGGGAGGCGCCCGGGCATGACTGGACCCAGTCCCCGCAGCCTGCCCCTTGGTGGGGCAGTACCCTCGGAGGCCAGGAAGGTCTGGGCAAGGCTGGCCAGGGGCAGGGGCCCTGCTGGGTCCTGCCCCTGGCCTGTGGGGCCTCTGAGCACAACCGGCCCTCTCCCACTGGAAGACCTCCCCGGCTGCCTCCAAAGGCCGGTTTGCCAACACTCCCGCCCGCTGTTCCCGCCAGGCACGCACAATGCTCCCAAGCCCGAGAGAAAAGCGCTTCGGGGTGTTGCTCTCTCCGGGCCCTTGCCCCTGAGCGTGGGGGCCAGGCAGTGGGTCCACACTCAAAGACCAAGGCAGAACCACATGCACACGTCTGTTCCTGACCCCTGCACCGGCAGAGAGCTCGGGGGAGCCAGTGTCTGTCAGGCAGCTGCTGGGCTGGCCGCCTGTGTGGGAAGGGGCAGAGCCGACCTAGGGGCAAGTTGGGCCTCTTCCTCTCCCTGCTGCCCTGAGGCTGCTGGGCCAAAGAGGTCTTGGGCATCCAGCCCCTTGCTGGTCCCTTCCCTCTGAGGAGGCCCTCTGAGCTCCAGCACCTTGCAGTGTGGAGACAGCCCCTGCCAGCAACCTCCTCTCCAAGGAGGCCTCAACCGAGGCCTAGGCCCAGGGGAAAGGCACCAGCGGGGATGAGCCTGGGGAGGCGCCCGGGCATGTCTGGACCCAGTCCCCGCAGCCTGCCCCTTGGTGGGGCAGTACCCCCGGAGGCCAGGAAGGTCTGCGCAAGGCTGCCAGGGGCAGGGACACTGCTGGGTCCTGCCCCTGGCCTCTGGGGCGTCTGAGCACAACCGGCACTCTCCCGCTGGAAGACCTCCCCGTCTGCCTCCAAAAGACGGTTTGCAAGCACTCCCGCCCGCTGTTCCCGCCAGGCACGCACAATGCTCCCAAGCCCGGGAGAAAAGCGCTTCGGGGTGGTGCTCTCTCCGGGCCCTTGCCCCTGAGCCTGGGGGCCAGGCAGGGGGAACACACTCCCAGGCCAAGGCAGAACGACATGCACACGTCTGTTCCTGCCCCCTACACCGGCATAGAGCTCAGGGGAGCCAGAGACTGCCAGGCTGCTGCTGAGCTGGCTGCCTGTGTGGGACGGGGTAGAGCTGACCTAGGGGCAAGTTGGGCCTCTTGCTCTCCCTGCTGCCCTGAGGCTGCTGGGTCAAAGAGGTGTTGGGCATCCAGCCCTTTGCTGGTCCCTTCCCTCTGACGAGGCCCTCTGAGCTCCAGCACCTTGCAGTGTGGAGACAGCCCCTGCCAGCAACCTCCTCTCCAAGGAGGCCTCAACCGAAGCCTAGGCCCCGGGGAAAGGCACCAGCGGGGATGATCCTGGGGAGGCGCACGGACATGTCTGGACCCAGACCCTGCAGCCTGACCCTTGGTGGGGCAGTACCCCCAGAGGCCAGGAAGGTCTGGGCAAGGCTGGCCAGGGGCAGGGGCCCTGGTGGGTCCTGCCCCTGGCCTGTGGGGCCTCTGAGCACAACCGGCCCTCTCCCACTGGAAACCTCCCCGGCTGCCTCCAAAGGCCGGTTAGCCAACACTCCCGCCCGCTGTTCCCGCCAGGGACGCACAATGCTCCCAAGCCCGGGAGAAAAGCGCTTCGGGGTTTTGCTCTCTCCGGGCCCTTGCCCCTGAGCCTGGGGTCCAGGCAGTGGGTCCACATTCCCAGACCAAGACAGAACCACATGCACACGTCTGTTCCTGACCCCTGCACCGGCAGAGAGCTCGGGGGAGCCAGAGTCTGTCAGGCAGCTGCTGGGTTGGCTGCCTGTGTGGGAAGGGGCAGAGCCGACCTAGGGGCAAGTTGGGCCTCTTGCTCTCCCTGCTGCCCTGAGGCTGCTGGGCCAAAGAGGTCTTGGGCATCTAGCCCCTTGCTGGTCCCTTCCCCCTGACGAGGCCCTCTGAGCTCCAGCACCTTGCAGTGTGGAGACAGCCCCTGCCAGCAACCTCCTCTCCAAGGAGGCCTCAACCGAGGACTAGGCCCAGGGGAAAGGCACCAGCGGGGATGAGCCTGGGGAGGCGCCCGGGCATGTCTGGACCCAGTCCCCGCAGACTGCCCCTTGGTTGGGTAGTATCCCCGGAGGCCAGGAAGGTGTGGGCAAGGCTTCCAGGGGCAGGGACACTGCTGGGTCCTGCCCCTGGCCTGTGGGGCGTCTGAGCACAACCGGCACTCTCCCGCTGGAAGACCTCCCCGTCTGCCTCCAAAGGCCGATTTGCCAACACTCCCGCCCGCTGTTCCCGCCAGGCACGCACAATGCTCCCAAGCCCGGGAGAAAAGCGCTTCGGGGTGGTGCTCTCTCCGGGCCCTTGTTCCTGAGACTGGGGGCCAGGCAGGGGGAACACACTCCCAGGCCAAGGCAGAACGACATGCACACGTCTGTTCCTGCCCCCTACACCGGCAGAGAGCCCGGGGGAGCCAGAGACTGCCAGACTGCTGCTGGGCTGGCTGCCTGTGTGCGACGGGGCAGAGCCGACCTAGGGGCAAGTTGGGCCTCTTGCTCTCCCTGCTGCCCTGAGTCTGCTGGATCAAAGAGGTCTTGGGCATCCAGCCCTTTGCTGGTCCCTTCCCTCTGACGAGGCCCTCTGAGCTCCAGCACCTTGCAGTTTGGAGACAGCCCCTGCCAGCAACCTCCTCTCCAAGGAGGCCTCAACCGAGGCCTAGGACCAGGGGAAAGGCACCAGCGGGGATGATCCTGGGGAGGCGCACGGACATGTCTGGACCCAGTCCCCGCAGCCTGCCCCTTGGTGGGGCTGTAACCCCGGAGGCAGGAAGGTGTGGGCAAGGCTGGCCAGGGGCAGGGGCCCTGCTGGGTCCTGCCCCTGGCCTGTGGGGCCTCTGAGCACAACCGGCCCTCTCCCACTGGAAGACCTCCCCGGCTGCCTCCAAAGGCCGGTTTCAAGCACTCTCGCCCACTGTTCCCACAAAGCGCGCACAATCCTCCCAAGCCCGGGAGAAAAGCGCTTCGGGGTGGTGCTCTCTCCGGGCCCTTGCCCCTGAGCCTGGGGGCCAGGCAGGGGGTCCACACTCGCAGGCCAAGGCAGAACCACATGCACACGTCTGTTCCTGCCCCCTGCACCGGCAGAGAGCTGGGGGGAGCCAGAGTCTGTCAGGCAGCTGCTGGGTTGGCCGCCTGTTTGGGAAGGGGCAGAGCCGACCTAGGGGCAAGTTGGGCCTCTTGCTCTCCCTGCTGCCCTGAGGCTGCTGGGCCAAAGAGGTCTTGGGCATCCAGCCCCTTGCTGGTCCCTTCCCTCTGACGAGGCCCTCTGAGCTCCAGCACCTTGCAGTGTGGAGACAGCCCCTGCCAGCAACCTCCTCTCCGAGGAGGCCTAAACCGAGGCCTAGGCCCAGGGGAAAGGCACCAGAGGGGATGAGCCAGTGGAGGCGCACGGGCATGTCTGGACCCAGTCCCCGCAGACTGCCCCTTGGTGGGGCAGTACCCCCGGAGGCCAGGAAGGTCTGGGCAAGGCTGGCCAGGGGCAGGGGCCCTGCTGGGTCCTGCCCCTGGCCTGTGGGGCCTCTGAGCACAACCGGCCCTCTCCCACTGGAAGACCTCCCCGGCTGCCTCCAAAGGCCGGTTTGCCAACACTCCCGCCCGCTGTTCCCGCCAGGCACGCACAATGCTCCCAAGCCCGGGAGAAAAGCGCTTCGGGGTGGTGCTCTCTCCGGGCCCTTGCCCCTGAGCCTGGGGTCCAGGCAGTGGGTCCACACTCCCAGACCAAGGCAGAACCACATGCACACGTCTGTTCCTGACCCCTGCACTGGCAGAGAGCTCGGGGGAGCCAGAGTCTGTCAGGCAGCTGCTGTGTTGGCTGCCTGTGTGGGAAGGGGCAGAGCCGACCTAGGGGCAAGTTGGGCCTCTTGCTCTCCCTGCTGCCCTGAGGCTGCTGGGCCAAAGAGGTCTTGGGCATCCAGCCCCTTGCTGGTCCCTTCCCTCTGACGAGGCCCTCTGAGCTCCAGCACCTTGCAGTGTGGAGACAGCCCCTGCCAGCAACCTCCTCTCCAAGGAGGCCTCAACCGAGGCCTAGGCCCAGGGGAAAGGCACCAGCGGGAATGAGCCTGGGGAGGCGCCCGGGCATGTCTGGACCCAGTCCCCGCAGCTTGCCCCTCGGCGGGGTAGTACCCCCGGAGGCCAGGAAGGTCTGTGGAAGGCTGCTAGGGGCAGGGACAGCGCTGGGTCCTGCCCCTGGCCTGTGGGGCGTCTGAGCACAACCGGCACTCTCCCGCTGGAAGACCTCCCCGTCTGCCTCTAAAGGCCGGTTTGCAAGCACTCTCGCCCGCTGTTCCCGCCAGGCACGCACAATGCTCCCAAGCCCGTGAGAAAAGCGCTTCGGGGTGGTGCTCTCTCCGGGCCCTTGCCCCTGAGCCTGGGGCCAGGCAGGGGGTCCACACTCCCAGGCCAAGGCAGAAACACATGCACACGTCTGTTCCTGCCCCCTGCACCGGCAGAGAGCTCGGGGGAGCCAGAGTCTGTCAGGCAGCTGCTGGGCTGGCCGCCTGTGTGGGAAGGGGCAGAGCCGACCTAGGGGCAAGTTGGGCCTCTTGCTCTCCCTGCTGCCCTGAGGCTGCTGGGCCAAAGAGGTCTTGGGCATCCAGTCCCTTGCTGGTCCCTTCCCTCTGACGAGGCCCTCTGAGCTCCAGCACCTTGCAGTGTGGAGACAGCCCCTGCCAGCAACCTCCTCTCCAAGGAGGCCTCAACCGAGGCCTAGGACCAGGGGAAAGGCACCAGCGGGGATGAGCCTAGGGAGGCGACCGGGCATGTCTGGACCCAGTCCCCGCAGCCTGCCCCTTGGTGGGGCAGTACCACCGGAGGCCAGGAAGGTCTGGGCAAGGCTGGCCAGGGGCAGGGGCCCTGCTGGGTCCTGCCCCTGGCCTGTGGGGCCTCTGAGCACAACCGGCCCTCTCCCACTGGAAGACCTCCCCGGCTGCCTCCAAAGGCCAATTTGCCAACATTCCCGCCCGCTGTTCCCGCCAGGCACGCACAGTGCTCCCAAGCCCGGGAGAAAAGCGCTTCGGGGTGTTGCTCTCTCCGGGCCCTTGCCCCTGAGCCTGGGGTCCAGGCAGTGGGTCCACACTCAAAGACCAAGGCAGAACCACATGCACACGTCTGTTCCTGACCCCTGCACCGGCAGAGAGCTCGGGGGAGCCAGAGTCTGTCAGGCAGCTGCTGGGCTGGCCGCCTGTGTGGGAAGGGGCAGAGCCGACCTAGGGGCAAGTTGGGCCTCTTCCTCTCCCTGCTGCCCTGAGGCTGCTGGGCCAAAGAGGTCTTGGGCATCCAGCCCCTTGCTGGTCCCTTCCCTCTGACGAGGCCCTCTGAGCTCCAGCACCTTGCAGTGTGGAGACAGCCCCTGCCAGCAACCTCCTCTCCAATGAGGCCTCAACCGAAGCCTAGGCCCAGGGGAAAGGCACCAGCGGGGATGAGCCTGGGGAGGCGCCCGGGCATGTCTGGACCCAGTCCCCGCAGCCTGCCCCTTGGTGGGGCATTACCCCCGGAGGCCAGGAAGGTCTGTGCAAGGCTGCCAGGGGCAGGGACAGCGCTGGGTCCTGCCCCTGGCCTGTGGGGCGTCTGAGCACAACCGGCACTCTCTCGCTGGAAGACCTCCCCGTCTGCCTCCAAAGGCCCGTTTGCAAGCACTCCCGCCCGCTGTTCCCGCCAGGCACGCACAATGCTCCCAAGCCCGGGAGAAAAGCGCTTCGGGGTGGTGCTCTCTCCGGGCCCTTGCCCCTGAGCCTGGGGGCCAGGCAGGGGGAACACACTCCCAGGCCAAGACAGAACGACATGAACACGTCTGTTCCTGCCCCCTACACCGGCAGAGAGCTCGGGGGAGCCAGAGACTGCCAGGCTGCTGCTGGGCTGGCTGCCTGTGTGGGACGGGGCAGAGCCGACCTAGGGTCAAGTCGGGCGTCTTGCTCTCCCTGCTGCCCTGAGGCTGCTGGGTCAAAGAGGTCTTGGGCATCCAGTCCTTTGCTGGTCCCTTCCCTCTGACGAGGCCCTCTGAGCTCCAGCACCTTGCAGTGTGGAGACAGCCCCTGCCAGCAACCTCCTCTCCAAAGAGGCCTCAACCGAGGCCTAGGCCCACGGGAAAGGCACCAGCGGGGATGATCCTGGGGAGGCGCACGGACATGTCTGGACCCAGTCCCCGCAGCCTGCCCCTTGGTGGGGCAGTACCCCCGGAGGCCAGAAAGGTCTGGGCAAGGCTGGCCAGGGGCAGGGGCCCTGCTGGGTCCTGCCCCTGGCCTGTGGGGCCTCTGAGCACAACCGGCCCTCTCCCACTGGAAGACCTCCCCGGCTGCCTCCAAAGTCCTGTTTGCAAACACTCCCGCCCGCTGTTCACGCCAGGCTCGCACAATGCTCCCAAGCCCGGGAGCAAAGCGCTTTGGGGTGGTGCTCTCTCCGGACCCTTGCCCCTGAGCCTGCGGGCAAGGCAGGGGGAACACACTCCCAGGCCAAGGCAGAACCACATGCCCACGTCTGTTCCTGTCCCCTGCACCGGGAGAGACCTTGGGGGAGCCAGTGTCTGTCAGGCAGCTGCTGGGTTGGCCGCCTGTGTGGGAAGGGGCAGAGCCGCCCTAGGGGCAAGTTGGGCCTCTTGCTCTCCCTGCTGCCCTGAGGCTGCTGGTCCAAAGACATCTTGGGCATCCAGACCCTTGCTGGTCCCTTCCCTCTGACGAGGCCCTCTGAGCTCCAGCACCTTGCAGTGTGGAGACAGCCCCTGCCAGCAACCTCCTCTCCAAGGAGGCCTCAACCGAGACCTAGGCCCAGGGGAAAGGCACCAGCGGGGATGAGCCAGGGGAGGCGCCCGGGCATGTCTGGACCCAGTCCCCGCAGCCTGCCCCTTGGTGGGGCAGTACCCCCGGAGGCCAGGAAGGTCTGGGCAAGGCTGGCCAGGGGCAGGGGCCCTGCTGGGTCCTGCCCCTGGCCTGTGGGGCCTCTGAGCACAACCGGCCCTCTCCCACTGGAAGACCTCCCCGGCTGCCTCCAAAGGCCGGTTTGCAAGCGCTCCCGCCCACTGTTCCCAGCAGGCGTGCACAATGCTCCTAAGCCCGGGAGAAAAGCGCTTCAGGGTGGTGCTCTCTCTGGGCCCTTGCCCCTGAGCCTGGGGGCAAGGCAGGGTGTCCACACTCCCAGGCCAAGGCAGAACCACATGCACACGTCTGATCTGCCCCCTGCACCGGCAGAGAGCTCGGGGGAGCCAGAGTCTGTCAGGCAGCTGCTGGGCTGGCCGCCTGTGTGGGAAGGGGCAGAGCCGACCTAGGGGCAAGTTGGGCCTCTTGCTCTCCCTGCTGCCCTGAGGCTGCTGGGCCAAAGAGGTCTTGGGCATCCAGCCCCTTGCTGGTCCCTTCCCTCTGACGAGGCCCTCTGAGCTCCCGCACCTTGCAGTGTGGAGACAGCCCCTGCCAGCAACCTCCTCTCCAAGGAGGCCTCAACCGAGGCCTAGGCCCAGGGGAAAGGCACCAGCGGGGATGAGCCTGGGGAGGCGCCCGGGCATGTCTGTACCCAGTCCCCGCAGCCTGCCCCTTGGTGGGGCTGTAAGCCCGGAGGCAGGAAGGTCTGGGCAAGGCTGGCCAGGGGCAGGGGCCCTGCTGGGTCCTGCCCCTGGCCTGTGGGGCCTCTGAGCACAACCGGCCCTCTCCCACTGGAAGACCTCCCCGGCTGCCTCCAAAGGCCGGTTTGCAAGCACTCCCGCCCACTGTTCCCACCAAGCGCGCACAATGCTCCCAAGCCAGGGAGAAAAGCGCTTCGGGTTGGTGCTCTCTCCGGGCCCTTGCCCCTGAGCCTGGGGGACAGGCAGGGGGTCCACACTCCCAGGCCAAGGCAGAACCACATGCACACGTCTGTTCCTGCCCCCTGCACTGGCAGAGAGCTGGGGGGAGCCAGAGTCTGTCAGGCAGCTGCTGGGTTGGCCGCCTGTGTGGGAAGGGGCAGAGCCGACCTAGGGGCAAGTTGGGCCTCTTGCTCTCCCTGCTGCCCTGAGGCTGCTGGGCCAAAGAGGTCTTGGGCATCCAGCCCCTTGCTGGTCCCTTCCCTCTGACGAGGCCCTCTGAGCTCCAGCACCTTGCAGTGTGGAGACAGCCCCTGCTAGCAACCTCCTCTCCAAGGAGGCCTAAACCGAGGCCTAGGCCCAGGGGAAAGGCACCAGCGGGGATGAGCCAGTGGAGGCGCACGGGCATGTCTGGACCCAGTCCCCGCAGACTGCCCCTTGGTGGGGCAGTACCCCCGGAGGCCAGGAAGGTCTGGGCAAGGCTGGCCAGGGGCAGGGGCCCTGCTGGGTCCTGCCCCTGGCCTGTGGGGCCTCTGAGCACAACCGGCCCTCTCCCACTGGAAGACCTCCCCGGCTGCCTCCAAAGGCCGGTTTGCCAACACTCCCGCCCGCTGTTCCCGCCAGGCACGCACAATGCTCCCAAGCCCGGGAGAAAAGCGCTTCGGGGTGTTGCTCTCTCCGGGCCCTTGCCCCTGAGCCTGGGGTCCAGGCAGTGGGTCCACACTCCCAGACCAAGGCAGAACCTCATGCACACGTCTGTTCCTGACCCCTGCACCGGCAGAGAGCTCGGGGGAGCCAGAGTCTGTCAGGCAGCTGCTGGGTTGGCTGCCTGTGTGGGAAGGGGCAGAGCCGACCTAGGGGCAAGTTGGGCCTCTTGCTCTCCCTGCTGCCCTGAGGCTGCTGGGCCAAAGAGGTCTTGGGCATCCAGCCCCTTGCTGGTCCCTTCCCTCTGACGAGGCCCTCTGAGCTCCAGCACCTTGCAGGGTGGAGACAGCCCCTGCCAGCAACCTCCTCTCCAAGGAGGCCTCAACCGAGGCCTAGGCCCAGGGGAAAGGCACCAGCGGGGATGAGCCTGGGGAGGCGCCCGGGCATGTCTGGACCCAGTCCCCGCAGCCTGCCCCTTGGCGGGGTAGTACCCCCGGAGGCCAGGAAGGTCTGTGCAAGGCTGCCAGGGGCAGGGACAGCGCTGGGTCCTGCCCCTGGCCTGTGGGGCGTCTGAGCACAACCGGCACTCTCCCGCTGGAAGACCTCCCCGTCTGCCTCTAAAGGCCGGTTTGCAAGCACTCTCGCCCGCTGTTCCCGCCAGGCACGCACAATGCTCCCAAGCCCGGGAGAAAAGCGCTTCGGGGTGGTGCTCTCTCCGGGCCCTTGCTCCTGAGCCTGGGGGCCAGGCAGGGGGAACACACTCCCAGGCCAAGGCAGAACGACATGCACATGTCTGTTCCTGCCCCCTACACCGGCAGAGAGCTCGGGGGAGCCAGAGACTGCCAGACTGCTGCTGGGCTGGCTGCCTGTGTGCGACGGGGCAGAGCCGACCTAGGGGCAAGTTGGGCCTCTTGCTGTCCCTGCTGCCCTGAGTCTGCTGGGTCAAAGAGGTCTTGGGTATCCAGCCCTTTGCTGGTCCCTTCCCTCTGACGAGGCCCTCTGAGCTCCAGCACCTTGCAGTGTGGAGACAGCCCCTGCCAGCAACCTCCTCTCCAAAGAGGCCTCAACCGAGGCCTACACCCAGGGGAAAGGCACCAGCGGGGATGATCCTGGGGAGGCGCACGGACATGTCTGGACCCAGTCCCCGCAGCCTGCCCCTTGGTGGGCCAGTACCCCCGGAGGCCAGGAAGGTCTGGGCAAGGCTGGCCAGAGGCAGGGGCCCTGCTGGGTCCTGCCCCTGGCCTGTGAGGACTCTGAGCACAACCGGCCCTCTCCCACTGGAAGACCTCCCCGGCTGCCTCCAAAGTCCTGTTTGAAAACACTCCCGCCCGCTGTTCACGCCAGGCTGGCACAATGCTCCCAAGCCCGGGAGCAAAGCGCTTCGGGGTGGTGCTCTCTCCGGGCCCTTGCCCCTGAGCCTGGGGGCGAGGCAGGGGATCCACAGTCCCAGGCCAAGGCAGAACCACATGCACACGTCTGTTCCTGCCCCCTCCACCGGCAGAGAGCTGGGGGGAGCAAGAGTCTGTCAGGCAGCTGCTGGGCTGGCCGCCTGTGTGGGAAGTGGCAGAGCCGACCTAGGGGCAAGTTGGGCCTCTTGCTCTCCCTGCTGCCCTGAGGCTGCTGGGCCAAAGAGGTCTTGGGCATCCAGCCCCTTGCTGGTCCCTTCCCTCTGATGAGGCCCTCTGAGCTCCAGCACCTTGCTGTGTGGAGACAGCCCCTGCCAGCAACCTCCTCTCCAAGGAGGCCTCAACCGAGGCCTAGGCCTAGGGGAAAGGCACCAGCGGGGATGAGCCTGGGGTGGCGCCCGGCGATGTCTGGACCCAGTCCCCGCAGCCTGCCCCTTGGTGGGGCAATACCCCCGGAGGCCAGGAAGGTCTCGGCAAGGCTGCCAGGGGCAGGGACACTGCTGGGTCCTGCCCCTGGCCTGTGGGGCGTCTGAGCACAACCGGCACTCTCCCGCTGGAAGACCTCCCCGTCTGCCTCCAAAAGACGGTTTGCAAGCACTCCCACCGGCTGTTCCCGCCAGGCACGCACAATGCTCCCAAGCCCGGGAGAAAAGCGCTTCGGGGTGGTGCTCTCTCCGGGCCCTTGCCCCTGAGCCTGGTGCCAGGCAGGGGGAACACACTCCCAGGCCAAGGGAGAACGACATTCACACGTCTGTTCCTGCCCCCTACACCGGCAGAGAGCTCGGGGGAGCCAGAGACTGCCAGGCTGCTGCTGGGCTGGCTGCCTGTGTGGGACGGGGCAGAGCCGACCTAGGGGCAAGTTGGGCCTCTTGCTCTCCCTGCTGCCCTGAGGCTGCTGGGTCAAAGAGGTCTTGGGCATCCAGCCCTTTGCTGGTGCCTTCCCTCTGACGAGGCCCTCTGAGCTCCAGCACCTTGCAGTGTGGAGACAGCCCCTGCCAGCAACCTCCTCTCCAAAGAGGCCTCAACCGAGGACTACACCCAGGGGAAAGGCACCAGCGGGGATGATCCTGGGGAGGCGCACGGACATGTCTGGACCCAGTCTCCGCAGCCTGCCCCTTGGTGGGGCAGTACCCCCGGAGGCCAGGAAGGTCTGGGCAAGTCTGGCCAGGGGCAGGGGCCCTGCTGGGTCCTGACACTGGCCTGTGGGGCCTCTGAGCACAACCGGCCCTCTCCCACTGGAAGACCTCCCCGGCTGCCTCCAAAGTCCTGTTTGCAAACACTCCCGCCCGCTGTTCACGTCAGGCTCGCACAATGCTCCCAAGCCCGGGAGAAAAGCACTTCGGAGTGGTGCTCTCTCCGGGCCCTTGCCCCTGAGCCTGGGGGCAAGGCAGGGGGAACACACTCCCAGGCCAAGGCAGAAACACATGCCCACGTCTGTTCCTGTCCCCTGCACCGGCAGAGAGCTTGGGGGAGCCAGAGTCTGTCAGGCAGCTGCTGGGTTGGCCGCCTGTGTGGGAAGGGGCAGAGCCGACCTAGGGGCAAGTTGGGCCTCTTGCTCTCCCTGCTGCCCTGAGGCTGCTGGGCCAAAGACGTCTTGGGCATCCAGCCCCTCACTGGTCCTTTCCCTCTGACGAGGCCCTCTGAGCTCCAGCACCTTGCAGTGTGGATACAGCCCCTGCCAGCAACCTCCACTCCAAGGAGGCCTCAACCGAGGCCTAGGCCCAAGGGAAAGGCACCAGCGGGGATGAGCCAGGGGAGGCGCCCGAGCATGTCTGGACCCAGTTCCCGCAGCCTGCCCCTTGGTGGGGCAGTACCCCCGGAGGCCAGGAAGGTCTGGGCAAGGCTGGCCAGGGGCAGGGGCCCTGCTGGGTCCTGCCCCTGGCCTGTGGGGCCTCTGAGCACAACCGGCCCTCTCCCACTGAAAGACCTCCCCGGCTGCCTCCCAAGGCCGGTTTGCAAGCGCTACCGCCCACTGTTCCCAGCAGGCGTGCACAATGCTCCTAAGCCCGGGAGAAAAGCGCTTCAGGGTGGTGCTCTCTCTGGGCCCTTGCCCCTGAGCCTAGGGGCAAGGCAGGGTGTCCACACTCCCAGGCCAAGGCAGAACCACATGCACACGTCTGATCTGCCCCCTGCACCGGCAGAGAGCTCGGGGGAGCCAGAGTCTGTCAGGCAGCTGCTGGGCTGGCCGCCTGTGTGGGAAGTGGCAGAGCCGACCTAGGGGCAAGTTGGGCCTCTTGCCCTCCCTGCTGCCCTGAGGCTGCTGGGCCAAAGAGGTCTTGGGCATCCAGCCCCTTGCTGGTCCCTTCCCTCTGACGAGGCCCTCTGAGCTCCAGCACCTTGCAGTGTGGAGACAGCCCATGCCAGCAACCTCCTCTCCAAGGAGGCCTCAACCGAAGCCTAGGACCAGGGGAAAGGCACCAGCGGGGATGAGCCTGGGGAGGCGCCCGGGCATGACTGGACCCAGTCCCCGCAGCCTGCCCCTTGGTGGGGCAGTACCCTCGGAGGCCAGGAAGGTCTGGGCAAGGCTGGCCAGGGGCAGGGGCCCTGCTGGGTCCTGCCTCTGGCCTGTGGGGCCTCTGAGCACAACCAGCCCTCTCCCACTGGAAGACCTCCCCGGCTGCCTCCAAAGGCCGGTTTGCCAACACTCCCGCCCGCTGTTCCCGCCAGGCACGCACAATTCTCCCAAGCCCGGGAGAAAAGCGCTTCGGGGTGTTGCTCTCTCCGGGCCCTTGCCCCTGAGCGTGCGGGCCAGGCAGTGGGTCCACACTCAAAGACCAAGGCAGAACCACATGCACACGTCTGTTCCTGACCCCTGCACCGGCAGAGAGCTCGGGGGAGCCAGAGTCTGTCAGGCAGCTGCTGGGCTGCCCGCCTGTGTGGGAAGGGGCAGAGCCGACCTAGGGGCAAGTTGGGCCTCTTGCTCTCCCTGCTGCCCTGAGGCTTCTGGGCCAAAGAGGTCTTGGGCATCCAGCCCCTTGCTGGTCCCTTCCCTCTGACGAGGCCCTCTGAGCTCCAGCACCTTGCAGTGTGGAGACAGCCCCTGCCAGCAACCTCCTCTCCAAGGAGGCCTCAACCGAGGCCTAGGCCCAGGGGAAAGGCACCAGCGGGGATGAGCCTGGGGAGGCGCCCGGGCATGTCTGGACCCAGTCCCCGCAGCCTGCACCTTGGTGGGGCAGTACCCCCGGAGGCCAGGAAGGTCTGGGCAAGGCTGCCAGGGGCAGGGACACTGCTGGGTCCTGCCCCTGGCCTGTGGGGCGTCTGAGCACAACCGGCACTCTCCCGCTGGAAGACCTCGCCGGCTGCCTCCAAAGGCCGGTTTGCAAGCACTCCCGCCCGCTGTTCCCGCCAGGCACGCACAATGCTCCCAAGCCCGGGAGAAAAGCGCTTCGGGGTGGTGCTCTCTCCGGGCCCTTGCCCCTGAGCCTGGGGGCCAGGCAGGGGGAACACACTCCCAGGCCAAGGCAGAACCACATGCACACGTCTGTTCCTGCCCCCTACACCGGCATAGAGCTCGGGGGAGCCAGAGACTGCCAGGCTGCTGCTGAGCTGGCTGCCTGTGTGGGACGGGGTAGAGCTGACCTAGGGGCAAGTTGGGCCTCTTGCTCTTCCTGCTGCCCTGAGGCTGCTGGGTCAAAGAGGTGTTGGGCATCCAGCCCTTTGCTGGTCCCTTCCCTCTGACGAGGCCCTCTGAGCTCCAGCACCTTGCAGTGTGGAGACAGCCCCTGCCAGCAACCTCCTCTCCAAGGAGGCCTCAACTGAGGCCTAGGCCCCGGGGAAAGGCACCAGCGGGGATGATCCTGGGGAGGCGCACGGACATGTCTGGACCCAGTCCCCGCAGCCTGACCCTTGGTGGGGCAGTACCCCCAGAGGCCAGGAAGGTCTGGGCAAGGCTGGCCAGGGGCAGGGGCCCTGGTTGGTCCTGCCCCTGGCCTGTGGGGCCTCTGAGCACAACCGGCCCTCTCCCACTGGAAACCTCCCCGGCTGCCTCCAAAGGCCGGTTTGCCAACACTCCCGCCCGCTGTTCCCGCCAGGGACGCACAATGCTCCCAAGCCCGGGAGAAAAGGGCTTCGGGGTGTTGCTCTCTCCGGGCCCTTGCCCCTGAGCCTGGGGTCCAGGCAGTGGGTCCACACTCCCAGACCAAGGCAGAACCACATGCACACGTCTGTTCCTGACCCCTGCACCGGCAGAGAGCTCGGGGGAGCCAGAGTCTGTCAGGCAGCTGCTGGGTTGGCTGCCTGTGTGGGAAGGGGCAGAGCCGACCTAGGGGCAAGTTGGGCCTCTTGCTCTCCCTGCTGCCCTGAGGCTGCTGGGCCAAAGAGGTCTTGGGCATCTAGCCCCTTGCTGGTCCCTTCCCGCTGACGAGGCCCTCTGAGCTCCAGCACCTTGCAGTGTGGAGACAGCCCCTGCCAGCAACCTCCTCTCCAAGGAGGCCTCAACCGAGGACTAGGCCCAGGGGAAAGGCACCAGCGGGGATGAGCCTGGGGAGGCGCCCGGGCATGTCTGGACCCAGTCCCCGCAGCCTGCCCCTTGGTGGGGTAGTACCCCCGGAGGCCAGGAAGGTCTGGGCAAGGCTTCCAGGGGCAGGGACACTGCTGGGTCCTGCCCCTGGCCTGTGGGGCGTCTGAGCACAACCGGCACTCTCCCGCTGGAAGACCTCCCCGTCTGCCTCCAAAGGCCGGTTTGCAAGCACTCCCGCCCGCTGTTCCCGCCAGGCACGCACAATGCTCCCAAGCCCGGGAGAAAAGCGCTTCGGGGTGGTGCTCTCTCCGGGCCCTTGCTCCTGAGACTGGGGGCCAGGCAGGGGGAACACACTCCCAGGCCAAGGCAGAACGACATGCACACGTCTGTTCCTGCCCCCTACACCGGCAGAGAGCCCGGGGGAGCCAGAGACTGCCAGACTGCTGCTGGGCTGGCTGCCTGTGTGCGACGGGGCAGAGCCGACCTAGGGGCAAGTTGGGCCTCTTGCTCTCCCTGCTGCCCTGAGTCTGCTGGATCAAAGAGGTCTTGGGCATCCAGCCCTTTGCTGGTCCCTTCCCTCTGACGAGGCCCTCTGAGCTCCAGCACCTTGCAGTGTGGAGACAGCCCCTGCCAGCAACCTCCTCTCCAAGGAGGCCTCAACCGAGGCCTACACCCAGGGGAAAGGCACCAGCGGGGATGATCCTGGGGAGGCGCACGGACATGTCTGGACCCAGTCCCCGCAGCCTGCCCCTTGGTGGGGCTGTAACCCCGGAGGCAGGAAGGTCTGGGCAAGGCTGGCCAGGGGCAGGGGCCCTGCTGGGTCCTGCCGCTGGCCTGTGGGGCCTCTGAGCACAACCGGCCCTCTCCCACTGGAAGACCTCCCCGGCTGCCTCCAAAGGCCGGTTTGCAAGCACTCTCGCGCACTGTTCCCACAAAGCGCGCACAATGCTCCCAAGCCCGGGAGAAAAGCGATTCAGGGTGGTGCTCTCTCAGGGCCCTTGCCCCTGAGCCTGGGGTCAAGGCACGGTGTCCACACTCCCAGGCCAAGGCAGAACCACATGCACACGTCTGTTCTTGCCCCCTGCACCGGCAGAGAGCTCGGGGGAGCCAGAGTCTGTCAGGCAGCTGCTGGGCTGGCCGCCTGTGTGGGAAGGGGCAGAGCCGACCTAGGGGCAAGTTGGGCCTCTTGCTCTCCCTGCTGCCCTGAGGCTGCTGGGCCAAAGAGGTCTTGGGCATCCAGCCCCTTGCTGGTCCCTTCCCTCTGACGAGGCCCTCTGAGCTCCAGCACCTTGCAGTGTGGAGACAGCCCCTGCCAGCAACCTCCTCTCCAAGGAAGCCTCAACCGAGGCCTAGGCCCAGGGGAAAGGCACCAGCGGGGATGAGCCTGGGGAGGCGCCCGGGCATGTCTGGACCCAGTCCCCGCAGCCTGCACCTTGGTGGGGCTGTAACCCCGGAGGCAGGAAGGTCTGGGCAAGGCTGGCCAAGGGCAGGGGCCCTGCTGGGTCCTGCCCCTGGCCTGTGGGGCCTCTGAGCACAACCGGCCCTCTCCCACTGGAAGACCTCCCCGGCTGCCTTCAAAGGCCGGTTTGCAAGCACTCCCGCCCACTGTTCCCACCAAGCACGCACAATGCTCCCAAGCCCGGGAGAAAAGCGCTTCGGGGTGGTGCGCTCTCCGGGCCCTTGCCCCTGAGCCTGGGGCCAGGCAGGGGGAACACACTCCCAGGCCAAGGGAAAACGACATTCACACGTCTGTTCCTGCCCCCTACACCGGCAGAGAGCTCGGGGGAGCCAGAGACTGCCAGGCTGCTGCTGGGCTGGCTGCCTGTGTGGGCCGGGGCAGAGCCGACCTAGGGGCAAGTTGGGCCTCTTGCTCTCCCTGCTGCCCTGAGGCTGCTGGGTCAAAGAGGTCTTGGGCATCCAGCCCTTTGCTGGTGCCTTCCCTCTGACGAGGCCCTCTGAGCTCCAGCACCTTGCAGTGTGGAGACAGCCCCTGCCAGCAACCTCCTCTCCAAAGAGGCCTCAACCGAGGACTACACCCAGGGGAAAGGCACCAGCGGGGATGATCCTGGGGAGGCGCACGGACATGTCTGGACCCAGTCTCCGCAGCCTGCCCCTTGGTGGGGCAGTACCCCCGGAGGCCAGGAAGGTCTGGGCAAGTCTGGCCAGGGGCAGGGGCCCTGCTGGGTCCTGACCCTGGCCTGTGGGGCCTCTGAGCACAACCGGCCCTCTCCCACTGGAAGACCTCCCCGGCTGCCTCCAAAGTCCTGTTTGCAAACACTCCCGGCCGCTGTTCACGTCAGGCACGCACAATGCTCCCAAGCCCGGGAGAAAAGCGCTTCGGGGTGGTGCTCTCTCCGGGCCCTTGCCCCTGAGCCTGGGGGCAAGGCAGGGGGAACACACTCCCAGGCCAAGGCAGAAACACATGCCCACGTCTGTTCCTGTCCCCTGCACCGGCAGAGAGCTTGGGGGAGCCAGAGTCTGTCAGGCAGCTGCTGGGTTGGCCGCCTGTGTGGGAAGGGGCAGAGCCGACCTAGGGGCAAGTTGGGCCTCTTGCTCTCCCTGCTGCCCTGAGGCTGCTGGGCCAAAAACGTCTTGGGCATCCAGCCCTTCACTGGTCCTTTCCCTCTGACGAGGCCCTCTGAGCTCCAGCACCTTGCAGTGTGGATACAGCCCCTGCCAGCAACCTCCTCTCCAAGGAGGCCTCAACCGAGGCCTAGGCCCAGGGGAAAGGCACCAGCGGGGATGAGCCTGGGGAGGCGCACGAGCATGTCTGGACCCAGTTCCCGCAGCCTGCCCCTTGGTGGGGCAGTACCCCCGGAGGCCATGAAGGTCTGGGCAAGGCTGGCCAGGGGCAGGGGCCCTGCTGGGTCCTGCCCCTGGCCTGTGGGGCCTCTGAGCACAACCGGCCCTCTCCCACTGAAAGACCTCCCTGGCTGCCTCCCAAGGCCGGTTTGCAAGCGCTCCCGCCCACTGTTCCCAGCAGGCGTGCACAATGCTCCTAAGCCCGGGAGAAAAGCGCTTCAGGGTGGTGCTCTCTCTGGGCCCTTGCCCCTGAGCCTGGGGGCAAGGCAGGGTGTCCACACTCCCAGGCCAAGGCAGAACCACATGCACACGTCTGATCTGCCCCCTGCACCGGCAGAGAGCTCGGGGGAGCCAGAGTCTGTCAGGCAGCTGCTGGGCTGGGCGCCTGTGTGGGAAGTGGCAGAGCCGCCCTAGGGGCAAGTTGTGCCTCTTGCCCTCCCTGCTGCCCTGAGGCTGCTGGGCCAAAGAGGTCTTGGGCATCCAGCCCCTTGCTGGTCCCTTCCCTCTGACGAGGCCCTCTGAGCTCCAGCACCTTGCAGTGTGGAGACAGCCCCTGCCAGCAACCTCCTCTCCAAGGAGGCCTAAACCGAGGCCTAGGCCCAGGGGAAAGGCACCAGCGGGGATGAGCCTGGGGAGGCGCCCGGGCATGTCTGGACCCAGTCCCCGCAGCCTGCCCCTTGGTGGGGCAGTACCCCCGGAGGCCAGGAAGGTCTGGGAAAGGCTGGCCAGGGGCAGGGGAACTGCTGGGCCCTGCCCCTGGCCTGTGGGGCCTCTGAGCACAACCGGCCCTCTCCCACTGGAAGACCTCTGCGGCTGCCTCCAAAGGCCGGTTTGCCAACACTCCCGCCCGCTGTTCCCGCCAGGCACCCACAATTCTCCCAAGCCCGGGAGAAAAGCGCTTCGGGGTGTTGCTCTCTCCGGACCCTTGCCCCTGAGCGTGGGGGCCAGGTAGTGGGTCCACACTCCCAGACCAAGGCAGAACCACATGCAAACGTCGGTTCCTGACCCCTGCACCGGCAGAGAGCTCGGGGGAGCCAGAGTCTGTCAGGCAGCTGCTGGGCTGGCCGCCTGTGTGGGAAGGGGCAGAGCCGACCTAGGGGCAAGTTGGGCCTCTTGCTCTCCCTGCTGCCCCGATGCTGCTGGGCCAAAGAGGTCTTGGGTATCCAGCCCCTTGCTGGTCCCTTCCCTCTGACAAGGCCCTCTGAGCTCCAGCACCTTGCAGTGTGGAGACAGCCCCTGCCAGCAACCTCCTCTCCAAGGAGGCCTAAACCGAGGCCTAACCCAGGGGAAAGGCACCAGCGGGGATGAGCCTGGGGAGGCGCCCGGGCATGTCTGGACCCAGTCCCCGCAGCCTGCCCCTTGGTGGGGCAGTACCCCTTGAGGCCAGGAAGGTCTGGGAAAGGCTGGCCAGGGGCAGGGGATCTGCTGGGTCCTGCCCCTGGCCTGTGGGGCCTCTGAGCACATCCGGCCCTCTCCCACTGGAAGACCTCCCCGGCTGCCTCCAAAGGCCGGTTTGCCAACACTCCCGCCGACTGTTCCCACCAGGCGCGCACAATGCTCCCAAGCCCGGGAGAAAAGCGCTTCGAGGTGGTGCTCTCTCCGGGCCCTTGCCCCTGAGCCTGGGGGCCAGGCAGGGGGAACACACTCCCAGGCCAAGGCAGAACCACATGCACACGTCTGTTCCTGACCCCTGCACCGGCAGAGAGCTCGGGGGAGCCAGAGTCTGTCAGGCAGCTGCTGGGTTGGCTGCCTGTGTGGGAAGGGGCAGAGCCGACCTAGGGGCAAGTTGGGCCTCTTCCTCTCCCTGCTGCCCTGAGTCTGCTGGGCCAAAGGGGTCTTGGGCATCCAGCCCCTTGCTGGTCCCTTCCCGCTGACGAGGCCCTCTGAGCTCCAGCACCTTGCAGTGTGGAGACAGCCCCTGCCGGCAACCTCCTCTCCAAGGAGGCCTCAACCGAGGCCTAGGCCCAGGGGAAAGGCACTAGCGGGGATGAGCCTGGGGAGGCGCCCGGGCATGTCTGGACCCAGTCCCCGCAGCCTGCCCCTTGGTGGGGTAGTACCCCCGGAGGCCAGGAAGGTCTGGGCAAGGCTGGCCAGGGGCAGGGGCCCTGCTGAGTCCTGCCCCTGGCCTGTGGGGCCTCTGAGCACAACCGGCCCTCTCCCACTGGAAGACCTCCCCGGCTGCCTCCAAAGGCCGGTTTGCAAGCACTCCCGCCCGCTGTTCCCGCCAGCCTCGCACAATGCTCCCAAGCCCGGGAGAAAAGCGTTTCGGGGTGGTGTTCTCTCCGTGCCAATGGAGGACCTCCCTGGCTGCCCCCAAAGGCCGGTTTGCAAGCACTCCCACTCGCTGTTCCCGCCAGCCACGCACAATCCTCCAAAACCCCGGAGAAAGGCGCTTCGGGGTGGTGTTCTCTCCGTGCCCATGGAAGACCTCCCGGGGTGCCCCCAAAGGCCGGTTTGGAAGCACTCCCACTCGCTGTTCCCGCCATCCGCGCAAATGTTCCAAGCCCGGGAGAAAAGCGCTTCTGGGTGGTGCTCTCTCCTGGCCCTTGGAAGACCTCCCCGGCTGCCTCCAAAGGCCGGTTTGCAAGCACTCCCGCTCGCTGTTCCCACCAGCCACGCACAATGCTCCCAAGCCCGGGAGAAAAGCATTTTGGGGTGGTGCTCACACCGGGCCCTGGAAGACCTCCCCGGCTGCCTCCAAAGGACGGTTTTCAAGCACTCCTGCCTGCTGTTCCCGCCACCCGCGCACAATGCTCCCAAGCCCGGGAGAAAAGCGCTTCGGGGTGGTGCTCTCTACAGGCCCTTGGAAGACCTCCCCGGCTGCCTCCAAAGGCCGGTTTGCAAGGACTCCTTCCTGCTGTTCCCGCCAGCCACGCACAATGCTCCCAAGCCCGGGAGAAAAGCATTTTGGGGTGGTGCTCACTCCGGGCCCTTGGAAGACCTCCCCGGCTGCCTCCAATGGCCAGTTTGCAAGCACTCATGCCCACTGTTCCCACCAGCCGCGCACAATGCTCCCAAGCCCGGGAGAAAAGCTTTTGGGGTGGTGCTCACACCGGGCCCTGGAAGACCTCCCCGGCTGCCTCCAAAGGCCGGTTTTCAAGCACTCCTGCCTGCTGTTCCCACCACCTGCGCACAATCCTCCCAAGCCCGGGAGAAAAGCACTTCGGGGTGGTGCTCTCTACAGGCCCTTGGAAGACCTCCCCGGCTGCCTCCAAAGGCCGGTTTGCAAGGACTCCTTCCTGCTGTTCCCGCCAGCCACGCACAATGCTCCCAAGCCCGGGAGAAAAGCATTTTGGGGTGGTGCTCTCTACAGGCCCTTGGAAGACCTCCCCGGCTGCCTCCAATGGCCAGTTTGCAAGCACTCATGCCCGCTGTTCCCACCAGCCGCGCACAATGCTCCCAAGCCCGGGAGAAAAGCTTTTTGGGGTGGTGCTCACACCGGGCCCTGGAAGACCTCCCCGGCTGCCTGCAAAGGCCGGTTTTCAAGCACTCCTGCCTGCTGTTCCCGCCACCCGCGCACAATACTCCCAAGCCCGGGAGAAAAGCGCTTCGGGGTGGTGCTCTCTACAGGCCCTTGGAAGACCTCCCCCGCTGCCTCCAAAGGCCGGTTTGCAAGGACTCCTTCCTGCTGTTCCCGCCAGCCACGCACAATGCTCCCAAGCCCGGGAGAAAAGTGCTTCGGGGTGGTGCTCTCTCCGGGCCCTTGGAAGACGTCCCCGGCTGCCTCCAAAGGCCGGTTTGCAAGCACTCATGCCCGTTGTTCCCACCAGCCGCGCACAATGCTCCCAAGCCCGGGAGAAAAGCATTTTGGGGTGGTGCTCACTCCGGGCCCTTGGAAGACCTCCCCGGCTGCCTCCAAAGGCCAGTTTGCAAGCACTCCTGCCTGCTGTTCCCGCCAGCCGCGCACAATGCTCCCAAGCCCGGGAGAAAAGCGCTTCGGGGTGGTGCTCTCTCCGGGCACTTCCAAGACCTCCTCGGCTGCCTCCAAAGGCCGGTTTGTAAGTACTCATTCCCGCTGCTTCCACCAGCCGCGCACAATGCTCCCAAGACCGTGAGAAAAGCGCTTCAAAGTGGTGTTCTACTAGGGACCATGGAGGACCTCCCCGGCTGCCCCCAAAGGCCGGTTTGCAAGCACTCCCACTCGCTGTCCCGCCAGCCACACACAATGTTCCAAAACCCCGGAGAAAAGCGCTTCGAGGTGGTGCTCTCTCCGGGCCCTTGGAAGACCTCCCCGGCTGCCTCCAAAGGCCGGTTTGCAAGCACTCCTGCCTGCTGTTCCCGCCACATGCGCACAATGCTCCCAAGCCCGGAAGAAAAGCATTTTGGGGTGGTGCTCTCTCCGGGCCCTTGGAAGACCTCCCGGGCTGCCTCCAAAGGCCGGTTTGCAAGTACTCATGTCCGCTGTTCCCGACAGCCGCGCACAATGCTCCCAAGCCCGGGAGAAAAGCATTTTGGGGTGGTGATCAGTCCGGGCCCTTGGAAGACCTCCCCGGCTGCCTCCAAAGGACAGTTTGCAAGAACTCATGCCCACTGTTCCCGCCAGCCGCGCACAATGCTCCCAAGACCGGGAGAAATGCGCTTCGGGGTGGTGTTCTCTCCGTGCCCATGGAGGACCAGCCCAGCTGCCCCCAAAGGCCGGTTTGCAATCACTCCCACTCATTGTTCCCGCCAGCCACGCACATGCTCCAAAACACGGGAGAGAAGCGCTTTGGGGTGGTGCTCTCTCCCGGCCCTTGGAAGACTTCCCTGGCTGCCTCCAAAGGCCGGTTTGCAAGAACTCCCTCCCGCTGTCCCGCCAGCCGCACACAATGCTCCCAATCACGGGAGAAAAGCGCTTCGGGGTGGTGCTCTCTCAGGGCCCTTTGAAGACTTCCCCGGCTGCCTCCAAAGGGTGGTATGCAAGCACTCATGCCCGCTGTTCCCACCAGCCATGCACAATGCTCCCAAGCACGGGAGAAAAGCATTTTGGTGTGGTGCTCACTCCTTGCACTTGGAAGACCTCCGCGCCTGCCTCCAAAGGCCGGTTTGCAAGCACTCCTGCCTGCTGTTCCCGCCACACGCGCACACTGCTCCCAAGCCCGGGAGAAAAGCGCATCAGGGTGGTGTTCTCTCCGGGCCCATGGAGGACCTCCCCGGCTGCCCCCAAAGGCCGGTTTGCAAGCATTCCCACTAGCTGTTCCCGCCAGCCACGCAAATGCTCCCAAGCCCGGGAGAAAAGCATTTTGGGGTGGTGCTCTCTCCGGGCCCTTGCCCCTGTGCCTTGGGGCCAGGCAGGGGGTCCACACTCCCAGGCAAAGTCAGAACCACATGCACACGTCTGTTCCTGACCCCTGCACCGGCAGAGAGCTCGGGGGAGCCAGAGTCTGTCAGGCAGCTGCTGGGTTGGCTGCCTGTGTGGGAAGGGGCAGAGCCGACCTAGGGGCAAGTTGGGCCTATTGCTCTCCCTGCTGCCCTGAGGCTGCTGGGCGAAAGAGGTCTTGGGCATCCAGCCCCTTGCTGGTCCCTTCCCTCTGACGAGGCCCTCTGAGCTCCAGCACCTTGCAGTGTGGAGACAGCCCCTGCCAGCAACCTCCTCTCCAAGGAGGCCTCAACCGAGGCCTAGGCCCAGGGGAAAGGCACCAGCGGGGATGAGCCTGGGGAGGCGCCCGGTCATGTCTGGACCCAGTCCCCGCAGCCTGCCCCTTGGCGGGGTAGTACCCCCGGAGGCCAGGAAGGTCTGTGCAAGGCTGCCAGGGGCAGGGACAGCGCTGGGTCCTGCCCCTGGCCTGTGGGGCGTCTGAGCACAACCGGCACTCTCCCGCTGGAAGACCTCCCCGTCTGCCTCTAAAGGCCGGTTTGCAAGCACTCTCGCCCGCTGTTCCCGCCAGGCACGCACAATGCTCCCAAGCCCGGGAGAAAAGCGCTTCGGGGTGGTGCTCTCTCCGGGCCCTTGCTCCTGAGCCTGGGGGCCAGGCAGGGGGAACACACTCCCAGGCCAAGGCAGAACGACATGCACATGTCTGTTCCTGCCCCCTACACCGGCAGAGAGCTCGGGGGAGCCAGAGACTGCCAGACTGCTGCTGGGCTGGCTGCCTGTGTGCGACGGGGCAGAGCCGACCTAGGGGCAAGTTGGGCCTCTTGCTCTCCCTGCTACCTTGAGTCTGCTGGGTCAAAGAGGTCTTGGGTATCCAGCCCTTTGCTGGTCCCTTCCCTCTGAGGAGGCCCTCTGAGCTCCAGCACCTTGCAGTGTGGAGACAGCCCCTGCCAGCAACCTCCTCTCCAAAGAGGCCTCAACCGAGGCCTACACCCAGGGGAAAGGCACCAGCGGGGATGATCCTGGGGAGGCGCACGGACATGTCTGGACCCAGTCCCCGCAGCCTGCCCCTTGGTGGGGCAGTACCCCCGGAGGCCAGGAAGGTCTGGGCAAGGCTGGCCAGGGGCAGGGGCCCTGCTGGGTCCTGCCCCTGGCCTGTGAGGACTCTGAGCACAACCGGCCCTCTCCCACTGGAAGACCTCCCCGGCTGCCTCCAAAGTCCTGTTTGCAAACACTCCCGCCCGCTGTTCACGCCAGGCTGGCACAATGCTCCCAAGCCCGGGAGAAAAGCGCTTCAGGGTGGTGCTCTCTCAGGGCCCTTGCCCCTGAGCCTGGGGTCAAGGCACGGTGTCCACACTCCCAGGCCAAGTCAGAACCACATGCACACGTCTGTTCCTGCCCCCTGCACCGGCAGAGAGCTCGGGGGAGCCAGAGTCTGTCAGGCAGCTGCTGGGCTGGCCGCCTGTGTGGGAAGGTGAAGAGCCGACCTAGGGGCAAGTTGGGCCTCTTGCTCTCCCTGCTGCCCTGAGGCTGCTGGGCCAAAGAGGTCTTGGGCATCCAGCCCCTTGCTGGTCCCTTCCCTCTGACGAGGCCCTCTGAGCTCCAGCACCTTGCAGTGTGGAGACAGCCCCTGCCAGCAACCTCCTCTCCAAGGAGGCCTCAACCGAGGCCTAGGCCCAGGGGAAAGGCACCAGCGGGGATGAGCCTGGGGAGGCGCCCGGGCATGTCTGGACCCAGTCCCCGCAGCCTGCCACTTGGTGGGGCTGTAACCCCGGAGGCAGGAAGGTCTGGGCAAGGCTGGCCAGGGGCAGGGGCCCTGCTGGGTCCTGCCCCTGGCCTGTGGGGCCTCTGAGCACAACCGGCCCTCTCCCACTGGAAGACTTCCCCGGCTGCCTTCAAAGGCCGGTTTGCAAGCACTCCCGCCCACTGTTCCCACCAAGCACGCACAATGCTCCCAAGCCCGGGAGAAAAGCGCTTCGGGGTGGTGCTCTCTCCGGGCCCTTGCCCCTGAGCCTGGGGGCCAGGCAGGGGATCCACAGTCCCAGGCCAAGGCAGAACCACATGCACACGTCTGTTCCTGCCCCCTCCACCGGCAGAGAGCTGGGGGGAGCCAGAGTCTGTCAGGCAGCTGCTGGGCTGGCCGCCTGTGTGGGAAGTGGCAGAGCCGACCTAGGGGTAAGTTGGGCCTCTTGCTCTCCCTGCTGCCCTGAGGCTGCTGGGCCAAAGAGGTCTTGGGCATCCAGCCCCTTGCTGGTCCCTTCCCTCTGATGAGGCCCTCTGAGCTCCAGCACCTTGCTGTGTGGAGACAGCCCCTGCCAGCAACCTCCTCTCCAAGGAGGCCTCAACCGAGGCCTAGGCCTATGGGAAAGGCACCAGCGGGGATGAGCCTGGGGAGGCACCCGGCGATGTCTGGACCCAGTCCCCGCAGCCTGCCCCTTGGTGGGGCAATACCCCCGGAGGCCAGGAAGGTCTCGGCAAGGCTGCCAGGGGCAGGGACACTGCTGGGTCCTGCCCCTGGCCTGTGGGGCGTCTGAGCACAACCGGCACTCTCCCGCTGGAAGACCTCCCCGTCTGCCTCCAAAAGACGGTTTGCAAGCACTCCCACCGGCTGTTCCCGCCAGGCACGCACAATGCTCCCAAGCCCGGGAGAAAAGCGCTTCGGGGTGGTGCTCTCTCCGGGTCCTTGCCCCTGAGCCTGGGGCCAGGCAGGGGGAACACACTCCCAGGCCAAGGGAGAACGACATTCACACGTCTGTTCCTGCCCCCTACACCGGCAGAGAGCTCGGGGGAGCCAGAGACTGCCAGGCTGCTGCTGGGCTGGCTGCCTGTGTGGGACGGGGCAGAGCCGACCTAGGGGCAAGTTGGGCCTCTTGCTCTCCCTGCTGCCCTGAGGCTGCTGGGTCAAAGAGGTCTTGGGCATCCAGCCCTTTGCTGGTGCCTTCCCTCTGACGAGGCCCTCTGAGCTCCAGCACCTTGCAGTGTGGAGACAGCCCCTGCCAGCAACCTCCTCTCCAAAGAGGCCTCAACCGAGGACTACACCCAGGGGAAAGGCACCAGCGGGGATGATCCTGGGGAGGCGCACGGACATGTCTGGACCCAGTCTCCGCAGCCTGCCCCTTGGTGGGGCAGTACCCCCGGAGGCCAGGAAGGTCTGGGCAAGTCTGGCCAGGGGCAGGGGCCCTGCTGGGTCCTGACCCTGGCCTGTGGGGCCTCTGAGCACAACCGGCCCTCTCCCACTGGAAGACCTCCCCGGCTGCCTCCAAAGTCCTGTTTGCAAACACTCCCGCCCGCTGTTCACGTCAGGCTCGCACAATGCTCCCAAGCCCGGGAGAAAAGCACTTCGGAGTGGTGCTCTCTCCGGGCCCTTGCCCCTGAGCCTGGGGGCAAGGCAGGGGGAACACACTCCCAGGCCAAGGCAGAAACACATGCACACGTCTGTTCCTGTCCCCTGCACCGGCAGAGAGCTTGGGGGAGCCAGAGTCTGTCAGGCAGCTGCTGGGTTGGCTGCCTGTGTGGGAAGGGGCAGAGCTGACCTAGGGGCAAGTTGGGCCTCTTGCTCTCCCTGCTGCCCTGAGGCTGCTGGGCCAAAGACGTCTTGGGCATCCAGCCCCTCACTGGTCCTTTCCCTCTGACGAGGCCCTCTGAGCTCCAGCACCTTGCAGTGTGGAGACAGCCCCTGCCAGCAACCTCCGCTCCAAGGAGACCTCAACCGAGGCCTAGGCCCAGGGGAAAGGCACCAGCGGGGATGAGCCAGGGGAGGCGCTCGAGCATGTCTGGACCCAGTTCCCGCAGCCTGCCCCTTGGTGGGGCAGTACCCCCGGAGGCCAGGAAGGTCTGGGCAAGGCTGGCCAGGGGCAGGGGCCCTGCTGGGTCCTGCCCCTGGCCTGTGGGGCCTCTGAGCACAACCGGCCCTCTCCCACTGAAAGACCTCCCCGGCTGCCTCCCAAGGCCGGTTTGCAAGCGCTACCGCCCACTGTTCCCAGCAGGCGTGCACAATGCTCCTAAGCCCGGGAGAAAAGCGCTTCAGGGTGGTGCTCTCTCTGGGCCCTTGCCCCTGAGCCTGGGGGCAAGGCAGGGTGTCCACACTCCCAGGCCAAGGCAGAACCACATGCACACGTCTGATCTGCCCCCTGCACCGGCAGAGAGCTCGGGGGAGCCAGAGTCTGTCAGGCAGCTGCTGGGCTGGCCGCCTGTGTGGGAAGGGGCAGAGCCGACCTAGGGGCAAGTTGGGCCTCTTGCTCTCCCTGCTGCCCTGAGGCTGCTGGGCCAAAGAGGTCTTGGGCATCCAGCCCCTTGCTGGTCCCTTCCCTCTGACGAGGCCCTCTGAGCTCCCGCACCTTGCAGTGTGGAGACAGCCCCTGCCAGCAAACTCCTCTCCAAGGAGGCCTCAACCGAGGCCTAGGCCCAGGGGAAAGGCACCAGCGGGGATGAGCCTGGGGAGGCGCCCGGGCATGTCTGGACCCAGTCCCCGCAGCCTGCCCCTTGGTGGGGCTGTAAGCCCGGAGGCAGGAAGGTCTGGGCAAGGCTGGCCAGGGGCAGGGGCCCTGCTGGGTCCTGCCCCTGGCCTGTGGGGCCTCTGAGCACAACCGGCCCTCTCCCACTGGAAGACCTCCCCGGCTGCCTCCAAAGGCCGGTTTGCAATCACTCCCGCCCACTGTTCCCACCAAGCGCGCACAATGCTCCCAAGCCAGGGAGAAAAGCGCTTCGGGTTGGTGCTCTCTCCGGGCCCTTGCCCCTGAGCTGGGGGACAGGCAGGGGGTCCACACTCCCAGGCCAAGGCAGAACCACATGCACACGTCTGTTCCTGCCCCCTGCACTGGCAGAGAGCTGGGGGGAGCCAGAGTCTGTCAGGCAGCTGCTGGGTTGGCCGCCTGTGTGGGAAGGGGCAGAGCCGACCTAGGGGCAAGTTGGGCCTCTTGCTCTCCCTGCTGCCCTGAGGCTGCTGGGCCAAAGAGGTCTTGGGCATCCAGCCCCTTGCTGGTCCCTTCCCTCTGACGAGGCCCTCTGAGCTCCAGCACCTTGCAGTGTGGAGACAGCCCCTGCTAGCAACCTCCTCTCCAAGGAGGCCTAAACCGAGGCCTAGGCCCAGGGGAAAGGCACCAGCGGGGATGAGCCAGTGGAGGCGCACGGGCATGTCTGGACCCAGTCCCCGCAGACTGCCCCTTGGTGGGACAGTACCCCCGGAGGCCAGGAAGGTCTGGGCAAGGCTGGCCAGGGGCAGGGGCCCTGCTGGGTCCTGCCCCTGACCTGTGGGGCCTCTGAGCACAACCGGCCCTCTCCCACTGGAAGACCTCCCCGGCTGCCTCCAAAGGCCGGTTTGCCAACACTCCCGCCCGCTGTTCCCGCCAGGCACGCACAATGCTCCCAAGCCCGGGAGAAAAGCGCTTCGGGGTGTTGCTCTCTCCGGGCCCTTGCCCCTGAGCCTGGGGTCCAGGCAGTGGGTCCACACTCCCAGACCAAGGCAGAACCACATGCACACGTCTGTTCCTGACCCCTGCACCGGCAGAGAGCTCGGGGGAGCCAGAGTCTGTCAGGCAGCTGCTGGGTTGGCTGCCTGTGTGGGAAGGGGCAGAGCCGACCTAGGGGCAAGTTGGGCCTCTTGCTCTCCCTGCTGCCCTGAGGCTGCTGGGCCAAAGAGGTCTTGGGCATCCAGCCCCTTGCTGGTCCCTTCCCTCTGCCGAGGCCCTCTGAGCTCCAGCACCTTGCAGTGTGGAGACAGCCCCTGCCAGCAACCTCCTCTCCAAGGAGGCCTCAACCGAGGCCTAGGCCCAGGGGAAAGGCACCAGCGGGGATGAGCCTGGGGAGGCGCCCGGGCATGTCTGGACCCAGTCCCCGCAGCCTGCCCCTTGGCGGGGTAGTACCCCCGGAGGCCAGGAAGGTCTGTGCAAGGCTGCCAGGGGCAGGGACAGCGCTGGGTCCTGCCCCTGGCCTGTGGGGCGTCTGAGCACAACCGGCACTCTCCCGCTGGAAGACCTCCCCGTCTGCCTCTAAAGGCCGGTTTGCAAGCACTCTCGCCCGCTGTTCCCGCCAGGCACGCACAATGCTCCCAAGCCCGGGAGAAAAGCGCTTCGGGGTGGTGCTCTCTCCGGGCCCTTGCTCCTGAGCCTGGGGGCCAGGCAGGGGGAACACACTCCCAGGCCAAGGCAGAACGACATGCACATGTCTGTTCCTGCCCCCTACACCGGCAGAGAGCTCGGGGGAGCCAGAGACTGCCAGACTGCTGCTGGGCTGGCTGCCTGTGTGCGACGGGGCAGAGCCGACCTAGGGGCAAGTTGGGCCTCTTGCTCTCCCTGCTGCCCTGAGTCTGCTGGGTCAAAGAGGTCTTGGGTATCCAGCCCTTTGCTGGTCCCTTCCCTCTGACGAGGCCCTCTGAGCTCCAGCACCTTGCAGTGTGGAGACAGCCCCTGCCAGCAACCTCCTCTCCAAAGAGGCCTCAACCGAGGCCTACACCCAGGGGAAAGGCACCAGCGGGGATGAGCCTGGGGAGGCGCACGGACATGTCTGGACCCAGTCCCCGCAGCCTGCCCCTTGGTGGGGCAGTACCCCCAGAGGCCAGGAAGGTCTGGGCAAGGCTGGCCAGGGGCAGGGGCCCTGCTGGGTCCTGCCCCTGGCCTGTGAGGACTCTGAGCACAACCGGCCCTCTCCCACTGGAAGACCTCCCCGGCTGCCTCCAAAGTCCTGTTTGCAAACACTCCCGCCCGCTGTTCACGCCAGGCTGGCACAATGCTCCCAAGCCCGGGAGCAAAGCGCTTCGGGGTGGTGCTCTCTCCGGGCCCTTGCCCCTGAGCCTGGGGGCGAGGCAGGGGATCCACAGTCCCAGGCCAAGGCAGAACCACATGCACACGTCTGTTCCTGCCCCCTCCACCGGCAGAGAGCTGGGGGGAGCAAGAGTCTGTCAGGCAGCTGCTGGGCTGGCCGCCTGTGTGGGAAGTGGCAAAGCCGACCTAGGGGCAAGTTGGGCCTCTTGCTCTCCCTGCTGCCCTGAGGCTGCTGGGCCAAAGAGGTCTTGGGCATCCAGCCCCTTGCTGGTCCCTTCCCTCTGATGAGGCCCTCTGAGCTCCAGCACCTTGCAGTGTGGAGACAGCCCCTGCCAGCAACCTCCTCTCCAAGGAGGCCTCAACCGAGGCCTAGGCCTAGGGGAAAGGCACCAGCGGGGATGAGCCTGGGGAGGCGCCTGGCGATGTCTGGACCCAGTCCCCGCAGCCTGCCCCTTGGTGGGGCAATACCCCCGGAGGCCAGGAAGGTCTCGGCAAGGCTGCCAGGGGCAGGGACACTGCTGGGTCCTGCCCCTGGCCTGTGGGGCGTCTGAGCACAACCGGCACTCTCCCGCTGGAAGACCTCCCCGTCTGCCTCCAAAAGACGGTTTGCAAGCACTCCCACCGGCTGTTCCCGCCAGGCACGCACAATGCTCCCAAGCCCGGGAGAAAAGCGCTTCGGGGTGGTGCTCTCTCCGGGCCCTTGCCCCTGAGCCTGGGGCCAGGCAGGGGGAACACACTCCCAGGCCAAGGGAGAACGACATTCACACGTCTGTTCCTGCCCCCTACACCGGCAGAGAGCTCGGGGGAGCCAGAGACTGCCAGGCTGCTGCTGGGCTGGCTGCCTGTGTGGGACGGGGCAGAGCCGACCTAGGGGCAAGTTGGGCCTCTTGCTCTCCCTGCTGCCCTGAGGCTGCTGGGTCAAAGAGGTCTTGGGCATCCAGCCCTTTGCTGGTGCCTTCCCTCTGACGAGGCCCTCTGAGCTCCAGCACCTTGCAGTGTGGAGACAGCCCCTGCCAGCAACCTCCTCTCCAAAGAGGCCTCAACCGAGGACTACACCCAGGGGAAAGGCACCAGCGGGGATGATCCTGGGGAGGCGCACGGACATGTCTGGACCCAGTCTCCGCAGCCTGCCCCTTGGTGGGGCAGTACCCCCGGAGGCCAGGAAGGTCTGGGCAAGTCTGGCCAGGGGCAGGGGCCCTGCTGGGTCCTGACCCTGGCCTGTGGGGCCTCTGAGCACAACCGGCCCTCTCCCACTGGAAGACCTCCCCGGTTGCCTCCAAAGTCCTGTTTGCAAACACTCCCGCCCGCTGTTCACGTCAGGCTCGCACAATGCTCCCAAGCCCGGGAGAAAAGCACTTCGGAGTGGTGCTCTCTCCGGGCCCTTGCCCCTGAGCCTGGGGGCAAGGCAGGGGGAACACACTCCCAGGCCAAGGCAGAAACACATGCACACGTCTGTTCCTGTCCCCTGCACCGGCAGAGAGCTTGGGGGAGCCAGAGTCTGTCAGGCAGCTGCTGGGTTGGCTGCCTGTGTGGGAAGGGGCAGAGCTGACCTAGGGGCAAGTTGGGCCTCTTGCTCTCCCTGCTGCCCTGAGGCTGCTGGGCCAAAGACGTCTTGGGCATCCAGCCCCTCACTGGTCCTTTCCCTCTGACGAGGCCCTCTGAGCTCCAGCACCTTGCAGTGTGGAGACAGCCCCTGCCAGCAACCTCCGCTCCAAGGAGGCCTCAACCGAGGCCTAGGCCCAGGGGAAAGGCACCAGCGGGGATGAGCCAGGGGAGGCGCTCGAGCATGTCTGGACCCAGTTCCCGCAGCCTGCCCCTTGGTGGGGCAGTACCCCCGGAGGCCAGGAAGGTCTGGGCAAGGCTGGCCAGGGGCAGGGGCCCTGCTGGGTCCTGCCCCTGGCCTGTGGGGCCTCTGAGCACAACCGGCCCTCTCCCACTGAAAGACTTCCCCGGCTGCCTCCCAAGGCCGGTTTGCAAGCGCTACCGCCCACTGTTCCCAGCAGGCGTGCACAATGCTCCTAAGCCCGGGAGAAAAGCGCTTCAGGGTGGTGCTCTCTCTGGGCCCTTGCCCCTGAGCCTGGGGGCAAGGCAGGGTGTCCACACTCCCAGGCCAAGGCAGAACCACATGCACATGTCTGATCTGCCCCCTGCACCGGCAGAGAGCTCGGGGGAGCCAGAGTCTGTCAGGCAGCTGCTGGGCTGGCCGCCTGTGTGGGAAGGGGCAGAGCCGACCTAGGGGCAAGTTGGGCCTCTTGCTCTCCCTGCTGCCCTGAGGCTGCTGGGCCAAAGAGGTCTTGGGCATCCAGCCCCTTGCTGGTCCCTTCCCTCTGACGAGGCCCTCTGAGCTCCCGCACCTTGCAGTGTGGAGACAGCCCCTGCCAGCAACCTCCTCTCCAAGGAGGCCTCAACCGAGGCCTAGGCCCAGGGGAAAGGCACCAGCGGGGATGAGCCTGGGGAGGCGCCCGGGCATGTCTGGACCCAGTCCCCGCAGCCTGCCCCTTGGTGGGGCTGTAAGCCCGGAGGCAGGAAGGTCTGGGCAAGGCTGGCCAGGGGCAGGGGCCCTGCTGGGTCCTGCCCCTGGCCTGTGGGGCCTCTGAGCACAACCGGCCCTCTCCCACTGGAAGACCTCCCCGGCTGCCTCCAAAGGCCGGTTTGCAATCACTCCCGCCCACTGTTCCCACCAAGCGCGCACAATGCTCCCAAGCCAGGGAGAAAAGCGCTTCGGGTTGGTGCTCTCTCCGGGCCCTTGCCCCTGAGCTGGGGGACAGGCAGGGGGTCCACACTCCCAGGCCAAGGCAGAACCACATGCACACGTCTGTTCCTGCCCCCTGCACTGGCAGAGAGCTGGGGGGAGCCAGAGTCTGTCAGGCAGCTGCTGGGTTGGCCGCCTGTGTGGGAAGGGGCAGAGCCGACCTAGGGGCAAGTTGGGCCTCTTGCTCTCCCTGCTGCCCTGAGGCTGCTGGGCCAAAGAGGTCTTGGGCATCCAGCCCCTTGCTGGTCCCTTCCCTCTGACGAGGCCCTCTGAGCTCCAGCACCTTGCAGTGTGGAGACAGCCCCTGCTAGCAACCTCCTCTCCAAGGAGGCCTAAACCGAGGCCTAGGCCCAGGGGAAAGGCACCAGCGGGGATGAGCCAGTGGAGGCGCACGGGCATGTCTGGACCCAGTCCCCGCAGACTGCCCCTTGGTGGGACAGTACCCCCGGAGGCCAGGAAGGTCTGGGCAAGGCTGGCCAGGGGCAGGGGCCCTGCTGGGTCCTGCCCCTGACCTGTGGGGCCTCTGAGCACAACCGGCCCTCTCCCACTGGAAGACCTCCCCGGCTGCCTCCAAAGGCCGGTTTGCCAACACTCCCGCCCGCTGTTCCCGCCAGGCACGCACAATGCTCCCAAGCCCGGGAGAAAAGCGCTTCGGGGTGTTGCTCTCTCCGGGCCCTTGCCCCTGAGCCTGGGGTCCAGGCAGTGGGTCCACACTCCCAGACCAAGGCAGAACCACATGCACACGTCTGTTCCTGACCCCTGCACCGGCAGAGAGCTCGGGGGAGCCAGAGTCTGTCAGGCAGCTGCTGGGTTGGCTGCCTGTGTGGGAAGGGGCAGAGCCGACCTAGGGGCAAGTTGGGCCTCTTGCTCTCCCTGCTGCCCTGAGGCTGCTGGGCCAAAGAGGTCTTGGGCATCCAGCCCCTTGCTGGTCCCTTCCCTCTGACGAGGCCCTCTGAGCTCCAGCACCTTGCAGTGTGGAGACAGCCCCTGCCAGCAACCTCCTCTCCAAGGAGGCCTCAACCGAGGCCTAGGCCCAGGGGAAAGGCACCAGCGGGGATGAGCCTGGGGAGGCGCCCGGGCATGTCTGGACCCAGTCCCCGCAGCCTGCCCCTTGGCGGGGTAGTACCCCCGGAGGCCAGGAAGGTCTGTGCAAGGCTGCCAGGGGCAGGGACAGCGCTGGGTCCTGCCCCTGGCCTGTGGGGCGTCTGAGCACAACCGGCACTCTCCCGCTGGAAGACCTCCCCGTCTGCCTCTAAAGGCCGGTTTGCAAGCACTCTCGCCCGCTGTTCCCGCCAGGCACGCACAATGCTCCCAAGCCCGGGAGAAAAGCGCTTCGGGGTGGTGCTCTCTCCGGGCCCTTGCTCCTGAGCCTGGGGGCCAGGCAGGGGGAACACACTCCCAGGCCAAGGCAGAACGACATGCACATGTCTGTTCCTGCCCCCTACACCGGCAGAGAGCTCGGGGGAGCCAGAGACTGCCAGACTGCTGCTGGGCTGGCTGCCTGTGTGCGACGGGGCAGAGCCGACCTAGGGGCAAGTTGGGCCTCTTGCTCTCCCTGCTGCCCTGAGTCTGCTGGGTCAAAGAGGTCTTGGGTATCCAGCCCTTTGCTGGTCCCTTCCCTCTGACGAGGCCCTCTGAGCTCCAGCACCTTGCAGTGTGGAGACAGCCCCTGCCAGCAACCTCCTCTCCAAAGAGGCCTCAACCGAGGCCTACACCCAGGGGAAAGGCACCAGCGGGGATGATCCTGGGGAGGCGCACGGACATGTCTGGACCCAGTCCCCGCAGCCTGCCCCTTGGTGGGGCAGTACCCCCAGAGGCCAGGAAGGTCTGGGCAAGGCTGGCCAGGGGCAGGGGCCCTGCTGGGTCCTGCCCCTGGCCTGTGAGGACTCTGAGCACAACCGGCCCTCTCCCACTGGAAGACCTCCCCGGCTGCCTCCAAAGTCCTGTTTGCAAACACTCCCGCCCGCTGTTCACGCCAGGCTGGCACAATGCTCCCAAGCCCGGGAGCAAAGCGCTTCGGGGTGGTGCTCTCTCCGGGCCCTTGCCCCTGAGCCTGGGGGCGAGGCAGGGGATCCACAGTCCCAGGCCAAGGCAGAACCACATGCACACGTCTGTTCCTGCCCCCTCCACCGGCAGAGAGCTGGGGGGAGCAAGAGTCTGTCAGGCAGCTGCTGGGCTGGCCGCCTGTGTGGGAAGTGGCAAAGCCGACCTAGGGGCAAGTTGGGCCTCTTGCTCTCCCTGCTGCCCTGAGGCTGCTGGGCCAAAGAGGTCTTGGGCATCCAGCCCCTTGCTGGTCCCTTCCCTCTGATGAGGCCCTCTGAGCTCCAGCACCTTGCAGTGTGGAGACAGCCCCTGCCAGCAACCTCCTCTCCAAGGAGGCCTCAACCGAGGCCTAGGCCTAGGGGAAAGGCACCAGCGGGGATGAGCCTGGGGAGGCGCCTGGCGATGTCTGGACCCAGTCCCCGCAGCCTGCCCCTTGGTGGGGCAATACCCCCGGAGGCCAGGAAGGTCTCGGCAAGGCTGCCAGGGGCAGGGACACTGCTGGGTCCTGCCCCTGGCCTGTGGGGCGTCTGAGCACAACCGGCACTCTCCCGCTGGAAGACCTCCCCGTCTGCCTCCAAAAGACGGTTTGCAAGCACTCCCACCGGCTGTTCCCGCCAGGCACGCACAATGCTCCCAAGCCCGGGAGAAAAGCGCTTCGGGGTGGTGCTCTCTCCGGGCCCTTGCCCCTGAGCCTGGGGCCAGGCAGGGGGAACACACTCCCAGGCCAAGGGAGAACGACATTCACACGTCTGTTCCTGCCCCCTACACCGGCAGAGAGCTCGGGGGAGCCAGAGACTGCCAGGCTGCTGCTGGGCTGGCTGCCTGTGTGGGACGGGGCAGAGCCGACCTAGGGGCAAGTTGGGCCTCTTGCTCTCCCTGCTGCCCTGAGGCTGCTGGGTCAAAGAGGTCTTGGGCATCCAGCCCTTTGCTGGTGCCTTCCCTCTGACGAGGCCCTCTGAGCTCCAGCACCTTGCAGTGTGGAGACAGCCCCTGCCAGCAACCTCCTCTCCAAAGAGGCCTCAACCGAGGACTACACCCAGGGGAAAGGCACCAGCGGGGATGATCCTGGGGAGGCGCACGGACATGTCTGGACCCAGTCTCCGCAGCCTGCCCCTTGGTGGGGCAGTACCCCCGGAGGCCAGGAAGGTCTGGGCAAGTCTGGCCAGGGGCAGGGGCCCTGCTGGGTCCTGACACTGGCCTGTGGGGCCTCTGAGCACAACCGGCCCTCTCCCACTGGAAGACCTCCCCGGCTGCCTCCAAAGTCCTGTTTGCAAACACTCCCGCCCGCTGTTCACGTCAGGCTCGCACAATGCTCCCAAGCCCGGGAGAAAAGCACTTCGGAGTGGTGCTCTCTCCGGGCCCTTGCCCCTGAGCCTGGGGGCAAGGCAGGGGGAACACACTCCCAGGCCAAGGCAGAAACACATGCCCACGTCTGTTCCTGTCCCCTGCACCGGCAGAGAGCTTGGGGGAGCCAGAGTCTGTCAGGCAGCTGCTGGGTTGGCCGCCTGTGTGGGAAGGGGCAGAGCCGACCTATGGGCAAGTTGGGCCTCTTGCTCTCCCTGCTGCCCTGAGGCTGCTGGGCCAAAGACGTCTTGGGCATCCAGCCCCTCACTGGTCCTTTCCCTCTGACGAGGCCCTCTGAGCTCCAGCACCTTGCAGTGTGGATACAGCCCCTGCCAGCAACCTTCGCTCCAAGGAGGCCTCAACCGAGGCCTAGGCCCAAGGGAAAGGCACCAGCGGGGATGAGCCAGGGGAGGCGCCCGAGCATGTCTGGACCCAGTTCCCGCAGCCTGCCCCTTGGTGGGGCAGTACCCCCGGAGGCCAGGAAGGTCTGGGCAAGGCTGGCCAGGGGCAGGGGCCCTGCTGGGTCCTGCCCCTGGCCTGTGGGGCCTCTGAGCACAACCGGCCCTCTCCCACTGAAAGACCTCCCCGGCTGCCTCCCAAGGCCGGTTTGCAAGCGCTACCGCCCACTGTTCCCAGCAGGCGTGCACAATGCTCCTAAGCCCGGGAGAAAAGCGCGTCAGGGTGGTGCTCTCTCTGGGCCCTTGCCCCTGAGCCTAGGGGCAAGGCAGGGTGTCCACACTCCCAGGCCAAGGCAGAACCACATGCACACGTCTGATCTGCCCCCTGCACCGGCAGAGAGCTCGGGGGAGCCAGAGTCTGTCAGGCAGCTGCTGGGCTGGCCGCCTGTGTGGGAAGTGGCAGAGCCGACCTAGGGGCAAGTTGGGCCTCTTGCCCTCCCTGCTGCCCTGAGGCTGCTGGGCCAAAGAGGTGTTGGGCATCCAGCCCCTTGCTGGTCCCTTCCCTCTGACGAGGCCCTCTGAGCTCCAGCACCTTGCAGTGTGGAGACAGCCCATGCCAGCAACCTCCTCTCCAAGGAGGCCTCAACCGAAGCCTAGGACCAGGGGAAAGGCACCAGCGGGGATGAGCCTGGGGAGGCGCCCGGGCATGACTGGACCCAGTCCCCGCAGCCTGCCCCTTGGTGGGGCAGTACCCTCGGAGGCCAGGAAGGTCTGGGCAAGGCTGGCCAGGGGCAGGGGCCCTGCTGGGTCCTGCCCCTGGCCTGTGGGGCCTCTGAGCACAACCGGCCCTCTCCCACTGGAAGACCTCCCCGGCTGCCTCCAAAGGCCGGTTTGCCAACACTCCCGCCCGCTGTTCCCGCCAGGCACGCACAATTCTCCCAAGCCCGGGAGAAAAGCGCTTCGGGGTGTTGCTCTCTCCGGGCCCTTGCCCCTGAGCGTGGGGGCCAGGCAGTGGGTCCACACTCAAAGACCAAGGCAGAACCACATGCACACGTCTGTTCCTGACCCCTGCACCGGCAGAGAGCTCGGGGGAGCCAGAGTCTGTCAGGCAGCTGCTGGGCTGGCCGCCTGTGTGGGAAGGGGCAGAGCCGACCTAGGGGCAAGTTGGGCCTCTTGCTCTCCCTGCTGCCCTGAGGCTGCTGGGCCAAAGAGGTCTTGGGCATCCAGCCCCTTGCTGGTCCCTTCCCTCTGACGAGGCCCTCTGAGCTCCAGCACCTTGCAGTGTGGAGACAGCCCCTGCCAGCAACCTCCTCTCCAAGGAGGCCTCAACCGAGGCCTAGGCCCAGGGGAAAGGCACCAGCGGGGATGAGCCTGGGGAGGCGCCCGGGCATGTCTGGACCCAGTCCCCGCAGCCTGCCCCTTGGTGGGGCAGTACCCCCGGAGGCCAGGAAGGTCTGGGCAAGGCTGCCAGGGGCAGGGACACTGCTGGGTCCTGCCCCTGGCCTGTGGGGCGTCTGAGCACAACCGGCACTCTCCCACTGGAAGACCTCGCCGGCTGCCTCCAAAGGCCGGTTTGCAAGCACTCCCGCCCGCTGTTCCCGCCAGGCACGCACAATGCTCCCAAGCCCGGGAGAAAAGCGCTTCGGGGTGGTGCTCTCTCCGGGGCCTTGCCCCTGAGCCTGGGGGCCAGGCAGGGGGAACACACTCCCAGGCCAAGGCAGAACCACATGCACACGTCTGTTCCTGGCCCCTACACCGGCATAGAGCTCGGGGGAGCCAGAGACTGCCAGGCTGCTGCTGAGCTGGCTGCCTGTGTGGGACGGGGTAGAGCTGACCTAGGGGCAAGTTGGGCCTCTTGCTCTTCCTGCTGCCCTGAGGCTGCTGGGTCAAAGAGGTGTTGGGCATCCAGCCCTTTGCTGGTCCCTTCCCTCTGACGAGGCCCTCTGAGCTCCAGCACCTTGCAGTGTGGAGACAGCCCCTGCCAGCAACTTCCTCTCCAAGGAGGCCTCAACTGAGGCCTAGGCCCCGGGGAAAGGCACCAGCGGGGATGATCCTGGGGAGGCGCACGGACATGTCTGGACCCAGTCCCCGCAGCCTGACCCTTGGTGGGGCAGTACCCCCAGAGGCCAGGAAGGTCCGGGCAAGGCTGGCCAGGGGCAGGGGCCCTGGTGGGTCCTGCCCCTGGCCTGTGGGGCCTCTGAGCACAACCGGCCCTCTCCCACTGGAAACCTCCCCGGCTGCCTCCAAAGGCCGGTTTGCCAACACTCCCGCCCGCTGTTCCCGCCAGGGACGCACAATGCTCCCAAGCCCGGGAGAAAAGGGCTTCGGGGTGTTGCTCTCTCCGGGCCCTTGCCCCTGAGCCTGGGGTCCAGGCAGTGGGTCCACACTCCCAGACCAATGCAGAACCACATGCACACGTCTGTTCCTGACCCCTGCACCGGCAGAGAGCTCGGGGGAGCCAGAGTCTGTCAGGCAGCTGCTGGGTTGGCTGCCTGTGTGGGAAGGGGCAGAGCCGACCTAGGGGCAAGTTGGGCCTCTTGCTCTCCCTGCTGCCCTGAGGCTGCTGGGCCAAAGAGGTCTTGGGCATCTAGCCCCTTGCTGGTCCCTTCCCGCTGACGAGGCCCTCTGAGCTCCAGCACCTTGCAGTGTGGAGACAGCCCCTGCCAGCAACCTCCTCTCCAAGGAGGCCTCAACCGAGGACTAGGCCCAGGGGAAAGGCACCAGCGGGGATGAGCCTGGGGAGGCGCCCGGGCATGTCTGGACCCAGTCCCCGCAGCCTGCCCCTTGGTGGGGTAGTACCCCCGGAGGCCAGGAAGGTCTGGGCAAGGCTTCCAGGGGCAGGGACACTGCTGGGTCCTGCCCCTGGCCTGTGGGGCGTCTGAGCACAACCGGCACTCTCCCGCTGGAAGACCTCCCCGTCTGCCTCCAAAGGCCGGTTTGCAAGCACTCCCGCCCGCTGTTCCCGCCAGGCACGCACAATGCTCCCAAGCCCGGGAGAAAAGCGCTTCGGGGTGGTGCTCTCTCCGGGCCCTTGCTCCTGAGACTGGGGGCCAGGCAGGGGGAACACACTCCCAGGCCAAGGCAGAAAGACATGCACACGTCTGTTCCTGCCCCCTACACCGGCAGAGAGCCCGGGGGAGCCAGAGACTGCCAGACTGCTGCTGGGCTGGCTGCCTGTGTGCGACGGGGCAGAGCCGACCTAGGGGCAAGTTGGGCCTCTTGCTCTCCCTGCTGCCCTGAGTCTGCTGGATCAAAGAGGTCTTGGGCATCCAGCCCTTTGCTGGTCCCTTCCCTCTGACGAGGCCCTCTGAGCTCCAGCACCTTGCAGTGTGGAGACAGCCCCTGCCAGCAACCTCCTCTCCAAAGAGGCCTCAACCGAGGCCTACACCCAGGGGAAAGGCACCAGCGGGGATGATCCTGGGGAGGCGCACGGACATGTCTGGACCCAGTCCCCGCAGCCTGCCCCTTGGTGGGGCTGTAACCCCGGAGGCAGGAAGGTCTGGGCAAGGCTGGCCAGGGGCAGGGGCCCTGCTGGGTCCTGCCGCTGGCCTGTGGGGCCTCTGAGCACAACCGGCCCTCTCCCACTGGAAGACCTCCCCGGCTGCCTCCAAAGGCCGGTTTGCAAGCACTCTCGCCCACTGTTCCCACAAAGCGCGCACAATGCTCCCAAGCCCGGGAGAAAAGCGCTTCAGGGTGGTGCTCTCTCTGGGCCCTTGCCCCTGAGCCTGGGGGCAAGGCAGGGTGTCCACACTCCCAGGCCAAGGCAGAACCACATGCACACGTCTGATCTGCCCCCTGCACCGGCAGAGAGCTCGGGGGAGCCAGAGTCTGTCAGGCAGCTGCTGGGCTGGGCGCCTGTGTGGGAAGTGGCAGAGCCGCCCTAGGGGCAAGTTGTGCCTCTTGCCCTCCCTGCTGCCCTGAGGCTGCTGGGCCAAAGAGGTCTTGGGCATCCAGCCCCTTGCTGGTCCCTTCCCTCTGACGAGGCCCTCTGAGCTCCAGCACCTTGCAGTGTGGAGACAGCCCCTGCCAGCAACCTCCTCTCCAAGGAGGCCTAAACCGAGGCCTAGGCCCAGGGGAAAGGCACCAGCGGGGATGAGCCTGGGGAGGCGCCCGGGCATGTCTGGACCCAGTCCCCGCAGCCTGCCCCTTGGTGGGGCAGTACCCCCGGAGGCCAGGAAGGTCTGGGAAAGCCTGGCCAGGGGCAGGGGAACTGCTGGGCCCTGCCCCTGGCCTGTGGGGCCTCTGAGCACAACCGGCCCTCTCCCACTGGAAGACCTCTGCGGCTGCCTCCAAAGGCCGGTTTGCCAACACTCGCGCCCGCTGTTCCCGCCAGGCACCCACAATTCTCCCAAGCCCGGGAGAAAAGCGCTTCGGGGTGTTGCTCTCTCCGGGCACTTGCCCCTGAGCGTGGGGGCCAGGTAGTGGGTCCACACTCCCAGACCAAGGCAGAACCACATGCACACGTCTGTTCCTGACCCCTGCACCGGCAGAGAGCTCGGGGGAGCCAGAGTCTGTCAGGCAGCTGCTGGGCTGGCCGCCTGTGTGGGAAGGGGCAGAGCCGACCTAGGGGCAAGTTGGGCCTCTTCCTTCCCTGCTGCCCTGAAGCTGCTGGGCCAAAGAGGTCTTGGGCATCCAGCCCCTTGCTGGTCCCTTCCCTCTGACGAGGCCCTCTGAGCTCCAGCACCTTGCAGTGTGGAGACAGCCCCTGCCAGCAACCTCCTCTCCAAGGAGGCCTCAACCGAGGCCTAGGCCCAGGGGAAAGGCACCAGCGTGGATGAGCCTGGGGAGGCGCCCGGGCATGTCTGGACCCAGTCCCCGCAGCCTGCCCCTTGGTGGGGCAGTACACCCGGAGGCCAGGAAGGTCTGGGCAAGGCTGCCAGGGGCAGGGACACTGCTGGGTCCTGCCCCTGGCCTGTGGGGCGTCTGAGCACAACCGGCACTCTCCCGCTGGAAGACCTCCCCGTCTGCCTCCAAAGGCCGGTTTGCAAGCACTCCCGCCCGCTGTTCCCGCCAGGCACGCACAATGCTCCCAAGCCCGGGAGAAAAGCGCTTCGGGGTGGTGCTCTCTCCTGGCCCTTGCCCCTGAGCCTTGGGGCCAGGCAGGGGGAACACACTCCCAGGCCAAGGCAGAACGACATGCACACGTCTGTTCCTGCCCCCTACACCGGCAGAGAGCTCGGGGGAGCCAGACACTGCCAGGCTGCTGCTGGGCTGGCTGCCTGTGTGGGACGGGGTAGAGCCGACCTAGGGGCAAGTTGGGCCTCTTGCTCTCCCTGCTGCCCTGAGGCTGCTGGGTCAAATAGGTCTTGGGCATCCAGCCCCTTGCTGGTCCCTTCCCTCTGACGAGGCCCTCTGAGCTCCAGCACCTTGCAGTGTGGAGACAGCCCCTGCCAGCAACCTCCTCTCCAAGGAGGCCTCAACCGAGGCCTAGGCCCAGGGGAAAGGCACCAGCGGGGATGAGCCTGGGGAGGCGCCCGGGCATGTCTGGACCCAGTCCCCGCAGCCTGCCCCTTGGTGGGGCAGTACCCCCTGAGGCCAGGAAGGTCTGGGAAAGGCTGGCCAGGGGCAGGGGACCTGCTGGGTCCTGCCCCTGGCCTGTGGGGCCTCTGAGCACAACCGGCCCTCTCCCACTGCAAGACCTCCCCGGCTGCCTCCAAAGGCCGGTTTGCAAGCGCTCCCGCCCACTGTTCCCAGCAGGCATGCACAATGCTCCTAAGCCCGGGAGAAAAGCGCTTCAGGGTGGTGCTCTCTCTGGGCCCTTGCCCCTGAACCTGGGGGCAAGGCAGGGTGTCCACACTCCCAGGCCAAGGCAGAACCACATGCACACGTCTGATCTGCCCTCTGCACCGGCAGAGAGCTCGGGGGAGCCAGAGTCTTTCAGGCAGCTGCTGGGCTGGCCGCCTGTGTGGGAAGGGGCAGAGCCGACCTAGGGGCAAGTTGGGCCTCTTGCTCTCCCTGCTGCCCTGAGGCTGCTGGGCCAAAGAGGTCTTGGGCATCCAGCCCCTTGCTGGTCCCTTCCCTCTGACAAGGCCCTCTGAGCTCCAGCACCTTGCAGTGTGGAGACAGCCCCTGCCAGCAACCTCCTCTCCAAGGAGGCCTCAACCGAGGCCTAGGCCCATGGGAAAGGCACCAGCGGGGATGAGCCTGGGGAGGCGCCCGGGCATGTCTGGACCCAGTCCCCGCAGTCTGCCCCTTGGTGGGGCAGTACCCCCTGAGGCCAGGAAGGTCTGGGAAAGGCTGGCCAGGGGCAGGGGACCTGCTGGGTCCTGCCCCTGGCCTGTGGGGCCTCTGAGCACAACCGGCACTCTCCCGCTGGAAGACCTCCCCGGCTGACTCCAAAGGCCGGTTTGCCAACACTCCCGCCCACTGTTCCCGACAGCCGCGCACAATGCTCCCAATTCCGGGAGAAAAGTGCTTCGGGATGGTGCTCTCTCCGGGCCCTTGGAAGACCTCCCAAGCTGCCTCCAAAGGCCGGTTTGCAAGCACTCCTGCCCGCTGTTCCCGCCAGCCTCGCACAATGCTCCCAAGCCCGGGAGAAAAGCGCTTCGGGGTGGTGTTCTCTCCGTGCCAATGGAGTACCTCCCTGGCTGCCCCCAAAGGCCGGTTTGCAAGCACTCCCACTCGCTGTTCCCGCCAGCCACGCACAATCCTCCTAAACCCCGGAGAAAAGCGCTTCGGGGTGGTGTTCTCTCCGTGCCCATGGAAGACCTCCCGGGGTGCCCCCAAAGGCCGGTTTGGAAGCACTCCCACTCGCTGTTCCCGCCATCCGCGCAAATGTTCCAAGCCCGGGAGAAAAGCGCTTCTGGGTGGTGCTCTCTCCTGGCCCTTGGAAGACCTCCCCGGCTGCCTCCAAAGGCCGGTTTGCAAGCACTCCCGCCCGCTGTTCCCACCAGCCACGCACAATGCTCCCAAGCCGGGAGAAAAGCATTTTGGTGTGGTGCTCACACCGGGCCCTGGAAGACCTCCCCGGCTGCCTGCAAAGGCCGGTTTTCAAGCACTCCTGCCTGCTGTTCCCGCCACCCGCGCACAATGCTCCCAAGTCCGGGAGAAAAGCGCTTCGGGGTGGTGGTCTCTACAGGCCCTTGGAAGACCTCCCCGGCTGCCTCCAAAGGCCGGTTTGCAAGGACTCCTTCCTGCTGTTCCCGCCAGCCACGCACAATGCTCCCAAGCCCGGGAGAAAAGTGCTTCGGGGTGGTGCTCTCTCCGGGCCCTTGGAAGACGTCCCCGGCTGCCTCCAAAGGCCGGTTTGCAAGCACTCATGCCCGTTGTTCCCACTAGCCGCGCACAATGCTCCCAAGCCCGGGAGAAAAGCATTTTGGGGTGGTGCTCACTCCGGGCCCTTGGAAGACCTCCCCGGCTGCCTCCAAAGGCCAGTTTGCAAGCACTCCTGCCTGCTGTTCCCGCCAGCCGCGCACAATGCTCTCAAGCCCGGGAGAAAAGCGCTTCGGGGTGGTGCTCTCTCCGGGCACTTTCAAGACCTCCCCGGCTGCCTCCAAAGGCCGGTTTGTAAGTACTCATACCCGCTGCTTCCGCCAGCCACGCACAATGCTCCCAAGCCCGGGAGAAAAGCATTTTGGGGTGGTGCTCTCTCCTGGCCCTTGGAAGACCTCCCCGGCTGCCTCCAAAGGCCGGTTTGCAAGCACTCCCGCCCGCTGTTCCCACCAGCCACGCACAATGCTCCCAAGCCCGGGAGAAAAGCATTTTGGGGTGGTGCTCACACCGGGCCCTGGAAGACCTCCCCGGCTGCCTCCAAAGGACGGTTTTCAAGCACTCCTGCCTGCTGTTCCCGCCACCCGCGCACAATGCTCCCAAGCCCGGGAGAAAAGCGCTTCGGGGTGGTGCTCTCTACAGGCCCTTGGAAGACCTCCCCGGCTGCCTCCAAAGGCCGGTTTGCAAGGACTCCTTCCTGCTGTTCCCGCCAGCCACGCACAATGCTCCCAAGCCCGGGAGAAAAGCATTTTGGGGTGGTGCTCACTCCGGGCCCTTGGATGACCTCCCCGGCTGCCTCCAATGGCCAGTTTGCAAGCACTCATGCCCGCTGTTCCCACCAGCCGCGCACAATGCTCCCAAGCCCGGGAGAAAAGCTTTTTGGGGTGGTGCTCACACCGGGCCCTGGAAGTCCTCCCCGGCTGCCTGCAAAGGCCGGTTTTCAAGCACTCCTGCCTGCTGTTGCCGCCACCTGCGCACAATGCTCCCAAGCCCGGGAGAAAAGCGCTTCGGGGTGGTGCTCTCTACAGGCCCTTGGAAGACCTCCCCGGCTGCCTCCAAAGGCCGGTTTGCAAGGACTCCTTCCTGCTGTTCCCGCCAGCCACGCACAATGCTCCCAAGCCCGGGAAAAAGCATTTTGGGGTGGTGCTCTCTACAGGCCCTTGGAAGACCTCCCCGGCTGCCTCCAATGGCCAGTTTGCAAGCACTCATGCCCGCTGTTCCCACCAGCCGCGCACAATGCTCCCAAGCCCGGGAGAAAAGCTTTTTGGGGTGGTGCTCACACCGGGCCCTGGAAGACCTCCCCGGCTGCCTGCAAAGGCCGGTTTTTAAGCACTCCTGCCTGCTGTTCCCGCCACCCGCGCACAATACTCCCAAGCCCGGGAGAAAAGCGCTTCGGGGTGGTGCTCTCTACAGGCCCTTGGAAGACCTCCCCGGCTGCCTCCAAAGGCCGGTTTGCAAGGACTCCTTCCTGCTGTTCCCGACAGCCACGCACAATGCTCCCAAGCCCGGGAGAAAAGCATTTTGGGGTGGTGCTCACTCCGGGCCCTTGGAAGACCTCCCCGGCTGCCTCCAAAGGCCGGTTTGCAAGCACTCCTGCCTGCTGTTCCCGCCAGCCGCGCACAATGCTCCCAAGCCCGGGAGAAAAGCGCTTCGGGGTGGTGCTCTCTCCGGGGACTTTCAAGACCTCCCAGGCTGCCTCCAAAGGCCGGTTTGTAAGTACTCATTCCCGCTGCTTCCGCCAGCCACGCACAATGCTCCCAAGCCCGGGAGAAAAGCATTTTGGGGTGGTGCTCTCTCCGGGCCCTTGGAAGACCTCCCGGGCTGCCTCCAAAGGCCGGTTTGCAAGCACTCATGTCCGCTGTTCCCGACAGCCGCGCACAATGCTCCCAAGCCCGGGAGAAAAGCATTTTGGGGTGGTGATCAGTCCGGGCCCTTGGAAGACCTCCCCGACTGCCTCCAAAGGACAGTTTGCAAGAACTCATGCCGGCTGTTCCCGCCAGCCGCGCACAATGCTCCCAAGACTGGGAGAAATGCGCTTCGGGGTGGTGTTCTCTCCGTGCCCATGGAGGACCACCCCAGCTGCCCCCAAAGGCCGGTTTGCAATCACTCCCACTCACTGTTCCCGCCATCCACGCACATGCTCCAAAACACGGGAGAGAAGCGCTTTGGGGTGCTGCTCTCTCCCGGCCCTTGGAAGACTTCCCCAGCTGCCTCCAAAGGCCGGTTTGCAAGAACTCCCTGCCGCTGTCCCGCCAGCCGCAAACAATGCTCCCAATCACGGGAGAAAAGCGCTTCGGGGTGGTGCTCTCTCAGGGCCCTTTGAAGACTTCCCCGGCTGCCTCCAATGGGCGGTATGCAAGCACTCATGCCCGCTGTTCCCACCAGCCATGCACAATGCTCCCAAGCACGGGAGAAAAGCATTTTGGGGTGGTGCTCACTCCTTGCCCTTGGAAGACCTCCGCGCCTGCCTCCAAAGGCCGGTTTGCAAGCACTCCTGCCTGCTGTTCCCGCCACACGCGCACACTGCTCCCAAGCCCGGGAGAAAAGCGCATCGGGGTGGTGTTCTCTCCGGGCCCATGGAGGACCTCCCCGGCTGCCCCCAAAGGCCGGTTTGCAAGCATTCCCACTAGCTGTTCCCGCCAGCCACGCAAATGCTCCCAAGCCCGGGAGAAAAGCATTTTGGGGTGGTGCTCTCTCCGGGCCCTTGCCCCTGTGCCGCGGGGCCAGGCAGGGGGTCCACACTCCCAGGCAAACTCAGAACCACATGCACACGTCTGTTCCTGCCCCCTGCACCGGCAGAGAGCTCGGGGGAGCCAGAGTCTGTCAGGCAGCTGCTGGGCTGGCGGCCTGTGTGGGAAGGGGCAGAGCCGACCTAGGGGCAAGTTGGGCCTCTTGCTCTCCCTGCTGCCCTGAGGCTGCTGGGCCAAAGAGGTCTTGGGCATCCAGCCGTTTGCTGGTCCCTTCCATCTGATGAGGCCCTCTGAGCTCCAGCACCTTGCAGTGTGGAGACAGACCCTGCCAGCAACCTCCTCTCCAAGGAGGCCTCAACCGAGGCCTAGGCCCAGGGGAAAGGCACCAACGGGGATGAGCCTGGGGAGGCGGCCGGGCATGTCTGGACCCAGTCCCCGCAGCCTGCCCCTTGGTGGGGCAGTACCCCCGGAGGCCAGGAAGGTCTGGGCAAGGTTGCCAGGGGCAGGGACACTGCTGGGTCCTGCCCCTGGCCTGTGGGGCGTCTGAGCACAACCGGCACTCTCCCGCTGGAAGACCTCCCCGTCTGCCTCCAAAGGCCGGTTTGCAAGCACTCAATCCCGCTGTTCCCGCCAGCCGCGCACAATGCTCCCAAGCCCGGGAGAAAAGCGCTTCGGGGTGGTGCTCTCTCCCGGCCCTTGGAAGACCTCCCCGGCTGCCTCCAAAGGCTGGTTTTCAAGAACTCCCTCCCGCTGACCCGCCAGCCGCACACAATGCTCCCAAGCCCGGGAGAAAGCATTTTGGGGTGGTGCTCTCTCCGGGCCCTTGGAAGACCTCCCCGGCTGCCTCGAAAGGCCGGTTTTCAAGCACTCACGTCCGCTGTTCCCGACAGCCGCGCACAATGCTCCCAATTCCGGGAGAAAAGTGCTTCTGGATGGTGCTCTCTCTGGGCCCTTGGAAGACCTCCCAAGCTGCCTCCAAAGGCCGGTTTGCAAGCACTCCCGCCCGCTGTTCCCGCCAGCCTCGCACAATGGTCCCAAGCCCGGGAGAAAAGCGCTTCGGGGTGGTGTTCTCTCCGTGCCAATGGAGGACCTCCCTGGCTGCCCCCAAAGGCCGGTTTGCAAGCACTCCCACTCGCTGTTCCCGCCAGCCACGCACAATCCTCCAAAACCCCGGAGAAAAGCACTTCGGGGTGGTGTTCTCTCCGTGCCCATGGAAGACCTCCCGGGGTGCCCCCAAAGGCTGGTTTGCCAACACTCCCGCCCGCTGTTCCCGCCAGGCACGCACAATGCTCCCAAGCCCGGGAGAAAAGCGCTTCGGGGTGTTGCTCTCCCCTGGCCCTTAGAAGACCTCCCCGGCTGCCTCCAAAGGCCGGTTTGCAAGCACTTCCGCCCGCTGTTCCCACCAGCCACGCACAATGCTCCCAAGCCCGGGAGAAAAGCGCTTCTGGGTGGTGCTCTCCCCTGGCCCTTGGAAGACCTCCCCAGCTGCCTGCAAAGGCCTGTTTGCAAGCACTCCTGCCTGCTGTTCCCGCCACCCGCGCACAATACTCCCAAGCCCGGGAGAAAAGCGCTTCGGGGTGGTGCTCTCTACAGGCCCTTGGAAGACCTCCCCCGCTGCCTCCAAAAGCCGGTTTGCAAGGACTCCTTCCTGCTGTTCCCGCCAGCCACGCACAATGCTCCCAAGCCCGGGAGAAAAGTGCTTCGGGGTGGTGCTCTCTCCGGGCCCTTGGAAGACGTCCCCGGCTGCCTCCAATGGCCAGTTTGCAAGCACTCATGCCCGCTGTTCCCACCAGCCGCGCACAATGCTCCCAAGCCCGGGAGAAAAGCTTTTTGGGGTGGTGCTCACACCGGGCCCTGGAAGACTTCCCCAGCTGCCTGCAAAGGCCGGTTTTCAAGCACTCCTGCCTGCTGTTCCCGCCACCCGCGCACAATACTCCCAAGCCCGGGAGAAAAGCGCTTCGGGGTGGTGCTCTCTACAGGCCCTTGGAAGACCTCCCCCGCTGCCTCCAAAGGCCTGTTTGCAAGGAATCCTTCCTGCTGTTCCCGCCAGCCACGCACAATGCTCCCAAGCCCGGGAGAAAAGCATTTTGGGGTGGTGCTCTCTCCGGGCCCTTGGAAGACCTCCCGGGCTGCCTCCAAAGGCCGGTTTGCCAACACTCCCGCCCGCTGTTCCCGCCAGGCACGCACAATGCTCCCAAGCCCGGGAGAAAAGCGCTTCGGGGTGTTGCTCTCTCCGGGCCCTTGCCCCTGAGCCTGGGCGCAAGGCAGGGTGTCCACACTCCCAGGCCAAGGCAGAACCACATGCACACGTCTGTTCCTGACCCCTGTACCGGCAGAGAGCTCGGGGGAGCCAGATTCTGTCAGGCAGCTGCTGGGCTGGCCGCCTGTTTGGGAAGGGGCAGAGCCGACCTAGGGGCAAGTTGGGCCTCTTCCTCTCCCTGCTGCCCTGAGGCTGCTGGGCCAAAGAGGTCTTGGGCATCCAGCCCCTTGCTGGTCCCTTCCCTCTGACGAGGCCCTCTGAGCTCCAGCACCTTGCAGTGTGGAGACAGCCCCTGCCAGCAACCTCCTCTCCAAGGAGGCCTCAACCGAGGCCTAGGACCAGGGGAAAGGCACCAGCGGGGATGAGCCTGGGGAGGCGCCCGGGCATGTCTAGACCCAGTCCCCGCAGCCTGCCCCTTGGTGGGGCAGTATCCCCGGAGGCCAGGAAGGTCTGGGCAAGGCTGCCAGGGGCAGGGACACTGCTGGGTCTTGCCCCTGGCCTGTGGGGCCTCTGAGCACAACCGGCACTCTCCCGCTGGAAGACCTCCCCGTCTGCCTCCAAAGGCCGGTTTGCAAGCACTCCCGCCCGCTGTTCCCGCCAGGCACGCACAATGCTCCCAAGCCCTTGAGAAAAGCGCTTCGGGGTGGTGCTCTCACCGGGCCCTTGCCCCTGAGCCTGGGGGCCAGGCAGGGGGAACACACTCCCAGGCCAAGGCAGAACGACATGCACACGTCTGTTCCTGCCCCCTACACCGGCAGAGAGCTCGGGGGAGCCAGAGACTGCCAGGCTGCTGCTGGGCTGGCTGCCTGTGTGGGACGGGGCAGAGCCCACCTAGGGGAAAGTTGGGCCTCTTGCTCTCCCTGCTGCCCTGAGGCTGCTGGGCCAAAGAGGTCTTGGGCATCCAGCCCCTTGCTTGTCCCTTCCCTCTGACGAGGCCCTCTGAGCTCCAGCACCTTGCAGTGTGGAGACAGCCCCTGCCAGCAACCTCCTCTCCAAGGAGGCCTCAACCGAGGCCTAGGCCCAGGGGAAAGGCACCAGCGGGGATGAGCCTGGGGAGGCGCCCGGGCATGTCTGGACCCAGTCCCCGCAGCCTGCCCCTTGGTGGGGCAGTACCCCCGGAGGCCAGGAAGGTCTGGGCAAGGCTGGCCAGGGGTAGGGGCCCTGCTGGGTCCTGCCCCTGGCCTGTGGGGCCTCTGAGCACAACCGGCACTCTCCCGCTGGAAGACCTCCCCGGCTGCCTCCAAAGGCCGGTTTGCAAGCACTCAATCCCGCTGTTCCCGCCAGCCGCGCACAATGCTCCCAAGCCCGGGAGAAAAGCGCTTCGGGGTGGTGCTCTCTCCCGGCCCTTGGAAGACCTCCCCGGCTGCCTCCAAAGGCTGGTTTTCAAGAACTCCCTCCCGCTGACCCGCCAGCCGCACACAATGCTCCCAAGCCCGGGAGAAAAGCATTTTGGGGTGGTGCTCTCTCCGGGCCCTTGGAAGACCTCCCCGGCTGCCTCGAAAGGCCGGTTTTCAAGCACTCACGTCCGCTGTTCCCGACAGCCACGCACAATGCTCCCAATTCCGGGAGAAAAGTGCTTCGGGATGGTGCTCTCTCCGGGCCCTTGGAAGACCTCCCAAGATGCCTCCAAAGGCCGGTTTGCAAGCACTCCTGCCCGCTGTTCCCGCCAGCCTCGCACAATGCTCCCAAGCCCGGGAGAAAAGCGCTTCGGGGTGGTGTTCTCTCCGTGCCAATGGAGTACCTCCCTGGCTGCCCCCAAAGGCCGGTTTGCAAGCACTCCCACTCGCTGTTCCCGCCAGCCACGCACAATCCTCCAAAACCCCGGAGAAAAGCGCTTCGGGGTGGTGTTCTCTCCGTGCCCATGGAAGACCTCCCGGGGTGCCCCCAAAGGCCGGTTTGGAAGCACTCCCACTCGCTGTTCCCGCCATCCGCGCAAATGTTCCAAGCCCGGGAGAAAAGCGCTTCTGGGTGGTGCTCTCTCCTGGCCCTTGGAAGACCTCCCCGGCTGCCTCCAAAGGCCGGTTTGCAAGCACTCCCGCCCGCTGTTCCCACCAGCCACGCACAATGCTCCCAAGCCCAGGAGAAAAGCATTTTGGTGTGGTGCTCACACCGGGCCCTGGAAGACCTCCCCGGCTGCCTGCAAAGGCCGGTTTTCAAGCACGCCTGCCTGCTGTTCCCGCCACCCGCGCACAATGCTCCCAAGTCCGGGAGAAAAGCGCTTCGGGGTGGTGCTCTCTACAGGCCCTTGGAAGACCTCCCCGGCTGCCTCCAAAGGACGGTTTGCAAGGACTCCTTCCTGCTGTTCCCGCCAGCCACGCACAATGCTCCCAAGCCCGGGAGAAAAGTGCTTCGGGGTGGTGCTCTCTCCGGGCCCTTGGAAGACGTCCCCGGCTGCCTCCAAAGGCCGGTTTGCAAGCACTCATGCCCGTTGTTCCCACCAGTCGCGCACAATGCTCCCAAGCCCGGGAGAAAAGCATTTTGGGGTGGTGCTCACTCCGGGCCCTTGGAAGACCTCCCCGGCTGCCTCCAAAGGCCAGTTTGCAAGCACTCCTGCCTCCTGTTCCCGCCAGCCGCGCACAATGCTCTCAAGCCCGGGAGAAAAGCGCTTCGGGGTGGTGCTCTCTCCGGGCACTTTCAAGACCTCCCCGGCTGCCTCCAAAGGCCGGTTTGTAAGTACTCATACCCGCTGCTTCCGCCAGCCACGCACAATGCTCCCAAGCCCGGGAGAAAAGCATTTTGGGGTGGTGCTCTCTCCTGGCCCTTGGAAGACCTCCCCGGCTGCCTCCAAAGGCCGGTTTGCAAGCACTCCCGCCCGCTGTTCCCACCAGCCACGCACAATGCTCCCAAGCCCGGGAGAAAAGCATTTTGGGGTGGTGCTCACACCGGGCCCTGGAAGACCTCCCCGGCTGCCTCCAAAGGACGGTTTTCAAGCACTCCTGCCTGCTGTTCCCGCCACCCGCGCACAATGCTCCCAAGCCCGGGAGAAAAGCGCTTCGGGGTGGTGTTCTCTACAGGCCCTTGGAAGACCTCCCCGGCTGCCTCCAAAGGCCGGTTTGCAAGGACTCCTTCCTGCTGTTCCCGCCAGCCACGCACAATGCTCCCAAGCCCGGGAGAAAAGCATTTTGGGGTGGTGCTCACTCCGGGCCCTTGGATGACCTCCCCGGCTGCCTCCAATGGCCAGTTTGCAAGCACTCATGCCCGCTGTTCCCACCAGCCGCGCACAATGCTCCCAAGCCCGGGAGAAAAGCTTTTTGGGGTGGTGCTCACACCGGGCCCTGGAAGTCCTCCCCGGCTGCCTGCAAAGGCCGGTTTTCAAGCACTCCTGCCTGCTGTTCCCGCCACCTGCGCACAATGCTCCCAAGCCCGGGAGAAAAGCGCTTCGGGGTGGTGCTCTCTACAGGCCCTTGGAAGACCTCCCCGGCTGCCTCCAAAGGCCGGTTTGCAAGGACTCCTTCCTGCTGTTCCCGCCAGCCACGCACAATGCTCCCAAGCCCGGGAGAAAAGCATTTTGGGGTGGTGCTCTCTACAGGCCCTTGGAAGACCTCCCCGGCTGCCTCCAATGGCCAGTTTGCAAGCACTCATGCCCGCTGTTCCCACCAGCCGCGCTCAATGCTCCCAAGCCCGGGAGAAAAGCTTTTTGGGGTGGTGCTCACACCGGGCCCTGGAAGACCTCCCCGGCTGCCTGCAAAGGCCGGTTTTCAAGCACTCCTGCCTGCTGTTCCCGCCACCCGCGCACAATACTCCCAAGCCCGGGAGAAAAGCGCTTCGGGGTGGTGCTCTCTACAGGCCCTTGGAAGACCTCCCCGGCTGCCTCCAAAGGCCGGTTTGCAAGGACTCCTTCCTGCTGTTCCCGCCAGCCACGCACAATGCTCCCAAGCCCGGGAGAAAAGCATTTTGGGGTGGTGCTCACTCCGGGCCCTTGGAAGACCTCCCCGGCTGCCTCCAAAGGCCAGTTTGCAAGCACTCCTGCCTGCTGTTCCCGCCAGCCGCGCACAATGCTCCCAAGCCCGGGAGAAAAGCGCTTCGGGGTGGTGCTCTCTCCGGGGACTTTCAAGACCTCCCCGGCTGCCTCCAAAGGCCGGTTTGTAAGTACTCATTCCCGCTGCTTCCGCCAGCCACGCACAATGCTCCCAAGCCCGGGAGAAAAGCATTTTGGGGTTGTGCTTTCTCCGGGCCCTTGGAAGACCTCCCGGGCTGCCTCCAAAGGCCGGTTTGCAAGCACTCATGTCCGCTGTTCCCGACAGCCGCGCACAATGCTCCGAAGCCCGGGAGAAAAGCATTTTGGGGTGGTGATCAGTCCGGGCCCTTGGAAGACCTCCCCGACTGCCTCCAAAGGACAGTTTGCAAGAACTCATGCCGGCTGTTCCCGCCAGCCGCGCACAATGCTCCCAAGACTGGGAGAAATGCGCTTCGGGGTGGTGTTCTCTCCGTGCCCATGGAGGACCACCCCAGCTGCCCCCAAAGGCCGGTTTGCAATCACTCCCACTCACTGTTCCCGCCATCCACGCACATGCTCCAAAACACGGGAGAGAAGCGCTTTGGGGTGCTGCTCTCTCCCGGCCCTTGGAAGACTTCCCCGGCTGCCTCCAAAGGCCGGTTTGCAAGAACTCCCTGCCGCTGTCCCGCCAGTCGCAAACAATGCTCCCAATCACGGGAGAAAAGCGCTTCGGGGTGGTGCTCTCTCAGGGCCCTTTGAAGACTTCCCCGGCTGCCTCCAATGGGCGGTATGCAAGCACTCATGCCCGCTGTTCCCACCAGCCATGCACAATGCTCCCAAGCACGGGAGAAAAGCATTTTGGGGTGGTGCTCACTCCTTGCCCTTGGAAGACCTCCGCGCCTGCCTCCAAAGGCCGGTTTGCAAGCACTCCTGCCTGCTGTTCCCGCCACACGCGCACACTGCTCCCAAGCCCGGGAGAAAAGCGGATCGGGGTGGTGTTCTCTCCGGGCCCATGGAGGACCTCCCCGGCTGCCCCCAAAGGCCGGTTTGCAAGCATTCCCACTAGCTGTTCCCGCCAGCCACGCAAATGCTCCCAAGCCCGGGAGAAAAGCATTTTGGGGTGGTGCTCTCTCCGGGCCCTTGCCCCTGTGCCGCGGGGCCAGGCAGGGGGTCCACACTCCCAGGCAAACTCAGAACCACATGCACACGTCTGTTCCTGCCCCCTGCACCGGCAGAGAGCTCGGGGGAGCCAGAGTCTGTCAGGCAGCTGCTGGGCTGGCGGCCTGTGTGGGAAGGGGCAGAGCCGACCTAGGGGCAAGTTGGGCCTCTTGCTCTCCCTGCTGCCCTGAGGCTGCTGGGCCAAAGAGGTCTTGGACATCCAGCCCTTTGCTGGTCCCTTCCATCTGATGAGGCCCTCTGAGCTCCAGCACCTTGCAGTGTGGAGACAGCCCCTGCCAGCAACCTCCTCTCCAAGGAGGCCTCAACCGAGGCCTAGGCCCAGGGGAAAGGCACCAGCGGGGATGAGCCTGGGGAGGCTCCCGGGCATGTCTGGACCCAGTCCCCGCAGCCTGCCCCTTGGTGGGGTAGTACCCCCGGAGGCCAGGAAGGTCTGGGCAAGGTTGCCAGGGGCAGGGACACTGCTGGGTCCTGCCCCTGGCCTGTGGGGCGTCTGAGCACAACCGGCACTCTCCCGCTGGAAGACCTCCCCGTCTGCCTCCAAAGGCCGGTTTGCAAGCACTCAATCCCGCTGTTCCCGCCAGCCGCGCACAATGCTCCCAAGCCCGGGAGAAAAGCGCTTCGGGGTGGTGCTCTCTCCCGGCCCTTGGAAGACCTCCCCGGCTGCCTCCAAAGGCTGGTTTTCAAGAACTCCCTCCCGCTGACCCGCCAGCCGCACACAATGCTCCCAAACCCGGGAGAAAGCATTTTGGGGTGGTGCTCTCTCCGGCCCCTTGGAAGACCTCCCCGGCTGCCTCGAAAGGCCGGTTTTCAAGCACTCACGTCCGCTGTTCCCGACAGCCGCGCACAATGCTCCCAATTCCGGGAGAAAAGTGCTTCTGGATGGTGCTCTCTCTGGGCCCTTGGAAGACCTCCCAAGCTGCCTCCAAAGGCCGGTTTGCAAGCACTCCCGCCCACTGTTCCCGCCAGCCTCGCACAATGGTCCCAAGCCCAGGAGAAAAGCGCTTCGGGGTGGTGTTCTCTCCGTGCCAATGGAGGACCTCCCTGGCTGCCCCCAAAGGCCGGTTTGCAAGCACTCCCACTCGCTGTTCCCGCCAGCCACGCAAAATCCTCCAAAACCCCGGAGAAAAGCACTTCGGGGTGGTGTTCTCTCCGTGCCCATGGAAGACCTCCCGTGGTGCCCCCAAAGGCCGGTTTGCCAACACTCCCGCCCGCTGTTCCCGCCAGGCACGCACAATGCTCCCAAGCCCGGGAGAAAAGCGCTTCGGGGTGTTGCTCTCTCTGGGCCCTTGCCCCTGAGCGTGGGGGCAAGGCAGGGGGAACACACTCCCAGGCCAAGGCAGAACCACATGCCCACGTCTGTTCCTGTCCCCTGCACCGGCAGAGAGCTTGGGGGAGCCAGAGTCTGTCAGGCAGCTGCTGGGCTGGCTGCCTGTGTGGGAAGGGGGAGAGCCGACCTAGGGGCAAGTTGGGCCTCTTCCTCTCCCTGCTGCCCTGAGGCTGCTGGGCCAAAGAGGTCTTCGGCATCCAGCCCCTTCCTGGTCCCTTTCCTCTGACGAGGCCCTCTGAGCTCCAGCACCTTGCAGTGTGGAGACAGCCCCTGCCAGCAACCTCCTCTCCAAGGAGGCCTCAACCGTGGCCTAGGCCCAGGGGAAAGGCACCAGCGGGGATGAGCCTGGGGAGGCGCCCGGGCATGTCTGGACCCAGTCCCCGCAGCCTGCCCCTTGGTGGGGTAGTACCTCCGGAGGCCAGGAAGGTCTGGGCAAGGCTGCCAGGGGCAGGGGCCCTGCTGGGTCCTGCCCCTGGCCTGTGGGGCGTCTGAGCACAACCGGCACTCTCCCGCTGGAAGACCTCCCCGTCTGCCTCCAAAGGCCGGTTTGCAAGCACTCCCGCCCGCTGTTCCCGCCAGGCACGCACAATGCTCCCAAGCCCGAGAGAAAAGCGCTTCGGGGTGGTGCTCTCTCCGGGCCCTTGCCCCTGAGCCTGGGGGCCAGGCAGGGGGAACACACTCCCAGGCCAAGGCAGAACGACATGCACACGTCTGTTCCTGCCCCATACACCGGCAGAGAGCTCGGGGGATCCAGAGACTGCCAGGCTGCTGCTGGGCTGGCTGCCTGTGTGGGACGGGGCAGAGCCGACCTAGGGGCAAGTTGGGCCTCTTGCTCTCCCTGCTGCCCTGAGGCTGCTGGGTCAAAGAGGTCTTGGGCATCCAGCCCTTTGCTGGTCCCTTCCCTCTGACGAGGCCCTCTGAGCTCCAGCACCTTGCAGTGTGGAGACATCCCCTGCCAGCAACCTCCTCTCCAAAGAGGCCTCAACCGAGGCCTACACCCAGGGGAAACGCACCAGCGGGGATGATCCTGGGGAGGCGCACGGACATGTCTGGACCCAGTCCCCGCAGCCTGCCCCTTGGTGGGGCCGTACCCCCGGGGGCCAGGAAGGTCTGGGCAAGGCTGGCCAGGGGCAGGGGCCCTGCTGGGTCGTACCCCTGGCCTGTGGGGCCTCTGAGCACAACCGGCCCTCTCCCACTGGAAGACCTCCCCGGCTGCCTCCAAAGTCCTGTTTGCAAACACTCCCGCCCGCTGTTCACGCCAGGCTCGCACAATGCTCCCAAGCCCGGGAGAAAAGCGCTTCGGGGTGGTGCTCTCTCCGGGCCCTTGCCCGAGCCTGGGGGCAAGGCAGGGGGAACACACTCCCAGGTCAAGGCAGAACCACATGCCCACGTCTGTTCCTGTCCCCTGCGCCGGCAGAGAGCTCGGGGGAGCCAGAGTCTGTCAGGCAGCTGCTGGGCTGGCCAACTGTGTGGGAAGGGGCAGAGCCGCCCTAGGGGCAAGTTGGGCCTCTTGCTCTCCCTGCTGCCCTGAGGCTGCTGCGCCAAAGACGTCTTGGGCATCCAGCCCCTTGCTGGTCCGTTCCCTCTGACGAGGCCCTCTGAGCTCCAGCACCTTGCAGTGTGGAGACAGCCCCTGCCAGCAACTTCCTCTCCAAGGAGGCCTCAACCGAGGCCTAGGCCCAGGGGAAAGGCACCAGCGGGGATGAGCCAGGGGAGGTGCCCAAGCATGTCTGGACCCAGTCCCCGCAGCCTGCCCCTTGGTGGGGCAGTACCCCCGGAGGCCAGGAAGGTCTGGGCGAGGCTGGCCAGGGGCAGGGGCCCTGCTGCGTCCTGCCCCTGGCCTGTGGGGCCTCTGAGCACAACCGGCCCTCTCCCACTGGAAGACCTCCCCGGCTGCCTCCAAAGGCCGGTTTGGCAACACTCCCGCCCACTGTTCCCACCAAGCGCGCACAATGCTCCCAAGCCCGGGAGAAAAGCGCTTCGGGGTGGTGCTCTCTCCGGGCCCTTGCCCCTGAGCCTGGGGGCCAGGCAGGGGGTCCACACTCCCAGGCCAAAGCAGAACCACATGCACACGTCTGTTCCTGCCCCCTGCACCAGCAGAGAGCTCGGGGGAGCCACAGTCTGACAGGCAGCTGCTGGGCTGGCGGCCTGTGTGTGAAGGGGCAGAGCCGACCTAGGGGCAAGTTGGGCCTCTTGCTCTCCCTGCTGCCCTGAGGCTGCTGGGCCAAAGAGGTCTTGGGCATCCAGCCCCTTGCTGGTCCCTTCCCTCTGACGAGGCCCTCTGAGCTCCAGCACCTTGCAGTGTGGAGACAGCCCCTACCAGCAACCTCCTCTCCATGGAGGCCTCAACCGAGGCCTAGGACCAGGGGAAAGGCACCAGCGGGGATGAGCCTGGGGAGGAGCCCGGGCATGTCTGGACCCAGTCCCCGCAGCCTGCCCCTTGGTGGGGCAGTACCCCCTGAGGCCAGGAAGGTCTGGGCAAGGCTGGCCAGAGGCAGGGGCCCTGCTGGGTCCTGCCCCTGGCCTGTGGGGCCTCTGAGCACAACCGGCCCTCTCCCGCTGGAAGACCTCCCCAGCTGCCTCCAAAGGCCAGTTTGCCAACACTCCCGCCCGCTGTTCACGCCAGGCTCGCACAATGATCCCAAGCCCGGGAGCAAAGCATTTTGGGGTGTTGCTCTCTCCGGGCCCTTGCCCCTGAGCCTGCGGGCAAGGCAGGGGGAACACACTCCCAGGCCAAGGCAGAACCACATGCCCACGTCTGTTCCTGTCCCCTGCACCGAGAGAGACCTTGGGGGAGCCAGTGTCTGTCAGGCAGCTGCTGGGTTGGCCGCCTGTGTGGGAAGGGGCAGAGCCGCCCTAGGGGCAAGATGGGCCTCTTGCTCTCCCTGCTGCCCTGAGGCTGCTGGTCCAAAGACATCTTGGGCATCCAGCCCCTTGCTGGTCCCTTCCCTCTGACGAGGCCCTCTGAGCTCCAGCACCTTGCAGTGTGGAGACAGCCCCTGCCAGCAACCTCCTCTCCAATGAGGCCTCAACCGAAGCCTAGGCCCAGGGGAAAGGCACCAGCGGGGATGAGCCTGGGGAGGCGCCCGGGCATGTCTGGACCCAGTCCCCGCAGCCTGCCCCTTGGTGGGGCAGTACCCCCGGAGGCCAGGAAGGTCTGGGCAAGGCTGGCCAGGGGCAGGGGCCCTGCTGTGTCCTGCCCCTGGCCTGTGGGGCCTCTGAGCACAACCGGCCCTTTCCCACTGGAAGACCTCCCCGGCTGCCTCCAAAGGCTGGTTTGCAAGTGCTCCCGCCCACTGTTCCCAGCAGGCGTGCACAATGCTCCCAAGCCCGGGAGAAAAGCGCTTCGGGGTGGTGCTCTCTCCGGGCCCCTGCCCCTGAGCCTGGGGGCCAGGCAGGGGATCCACAGTCCCAGGCCAAGGCAGAACCACATGTACACGTCTGTTCCTGCCCCCTGCACTGGCAGAGAGCTGGGGGGAGCCAGAGTCTGTCAGGCAGCTGCTGGGCTGGCCGCCTGTGTGGGAAGGGGCAGAGCCGACCTAGGGGCAATTTGGGCCTCTTGCTCTCCCTGCTGCCCTGAGGCTGCTGGGCCAAAGAGGTCTTGGGCATCCAGCCCCTTGCTGGTCCCTTCCCTCTGACGAGGCCCTCTGAGCTCCAGCACCTTGCAGTGTGGAGACAGCCCCTGCCAGCAATCTCCTCTCCAAGGAGGCCTCAACCGAGGCCTAGGCCCAGGGGAAAGGCACCAGCGGGGATGAGCCTGGGGAGGCGCCCGGGCATGTCTGGACCCAGTCCCCGCAGCCTGCCCCTTGGTGGGGCAGTACCCCCGGAGGCCAGGAAGGTCTGGGCAAGGCTGGCCAGGGGCAGGGGCCCTGCTGGGTCCTGCCCCTGGCCTGTAGGGCCTCTGAGCACAACCGGCCCTCTCCCGCTGGAAGACCTCCCCGGCTGCCTCCAAAGGCCAGTTTGCCAACACTCCTGCCTGCTGTTCCCGCCAGGCACGCACAATGCTCCCAAGCCCAGGAGAAAAGCGCTTCGGGGTGGTGCTCTCTCCGGGCCCTTGCCCTTTAGCCTGTGGTCAAGGCAGGGGGAACACACTCCCAGACCAAGGCAGAACCACATGCACACGTCTGTTCCTGCCCCCTGCACCGGCAGAGAGCTCGGGGAGGCCAGAGTCTCTCAGGCAGGTGCTGGGCTGGCCGCCTGTGTGGGAAGGGGCAGAGCCGACCTAGGGGCAAGTTGGGCCTCTTGCTCTCCCTGCTGCCCTGAGGCTGCTGGGCCAAAGACGTCTTGGGCATCCAGCCCCTAACTGGTCCCTTCCCTCTGACGAGGCCCTCTGAGCTCCAGCACCTTGCAGTGTGGAGACAGCCCCTGCCAGCAATCTCCTCTCCAAGGAGGCCTCAACCGAGGCCTAGGCCCAGGGAAAAGGCACCAGTGGGGTTGAGCCAGGGTAGGCGCCCGGGCATGTCTGGACCCTGTCCCCGCAGCCTGCCCCTTGGTGGGGCAGTACCCCCGGAGGCCAGGAAGGTCTGGGCAAGGCTGGCCAGGGGCAGGGGTCCTGCTGGGTCCTGCCCCTGGCCTGTGGGGCCTCTGAGCACAACCGGCCCTTGCCCACTGGAAGACCTCCCCGGCTGCCTCCAAAGGCCGGTTTGGAAGCACTCCCGCCCACTGTTCCCGCCAGGCGCGCACAATGCTCCCAAGCCCGGGAGAAAAGCGCTTCGGGGTGGTGGTCTCTCCGGGCCCCTGCGCCTGAGCCTGGGGGCCAGGCAGGGGATCCACAGTCCCAGGCCAAGGCAGAACCACATGTACACGTCTGTTCCTGCCCCCTCCACCGGCAGAGAGCTGGGGGGAGCCAGAGTCTGTCAGGCAGCTGCTGGGCTAGCCGCCTGTGTGGGAAGGGGCAGTACCGACCTAGGGGCAAGTTGGGCCTCTTGCTCTCCCTGCTGCCCTGAGGCTGCTGGGCCAAAGAGGTCTTGGGGATCCAGCCCCTTGCTGGTCCCTTCCCTCTGACGAGGCCCTCTGAGCTCCAGCACCTTGCAGTGTGGAGACAGCCCCTGCCAGCAACCTCCTCTCCAAGGAGGCCTAAACCGAGGCCTAGGCCCAGGGGAAAGGCACCAGCGGGGATGAGCCTGGGGAGGCGCCCGGGCATGTCTGGACCCAGTCCCCGCAGCCTGCCCCTTGGTGGGGCAGTACCCCCGGAGGCCAGGAAGGTCTGGGCAAGGCTGCCACGGGCAGGGACACTGCTGGGTCCTGCCCCTGGCCTGTGGGGCGTCTGAGCACAACCGGCACTCTCCCGCTGGAAGACCTCCCCGTCTGCCTCCAAAGGAAGGTTTGCAAGCACTCCCGCCCACTGTTCCCGCCAGGCACGCACAATGCTCCCAAGCCCGGGAGAAAAGCGCTTCGGGGTGGTGCTCTCTCCCGGCCCTTGGAAGACGTCCCCGGCTGCCTCCAAAGGCTGGTTTTCAAGAACTCCCTCCCGCTGACCCGCCAGCCGCACACAATGCTCCCAAGCCCGGGAGAAAAGCATTTTGGGGTGGTGCTCTCTCCGGGCCCTTGGAAGACCTCCCCGGCTGCCTCGAAAGGCCGGTTTGCAAGCACTCATGTCCGCTGTTCCCGACAGCCGCGCACAATGCTCCCAATTCCGGGAGAAAAGTGCTTCGGGATGGTGCTCTCTCCAGGCCCTTGGAAGACCTCCCAAGCTGCCTCCAAAGGCCGGTTTGCAAGCACTCCCGCCCGCTGTTCCCGCCAGCCTCGCACAATGCTTCCAAGCCCGGGAGAAAAGCGCTTCGGGGTGGTGTTCTCTCCGTGCCAATGGAGGACCTCCCTGGCTGCCCCCAAAGGCCGGTTTGCAAGCACTCCCACTCGCTGTTCCCGCCAGTCACGCACAATCCTCCAAAACCCCGGAGAAAAGCGCTTCGGGGTGGTGTTCTCTCCGTGCCCATGGAAGACCTCCCGGGGTGCCCCCAAAGGCCGGTTTGGAAGCACTCCCACTCGCTGTTCCCGCCATCCGCGCAAATGTTCCAAGCCCGGGAGAAAAGCGCTTCTGGGTGGTGCTCTCTCCTGGCCCTTGGAAGACCTCCCCGGCTGCCTCCAAAGGCCGGTTTGCAAGCACTCCCGCCCGCTGTTCCCACCAGCCACGCACAATGCTTCCAAGCCCGGGAGAAAAGCATTTTGGTGTGGTGCTCACACCGGGCCCTGGAAGACCTCCCCGGCTGCCTCCAAAGGAAGGTTTTCAAGCACTCCTGCCTGCTGTTCCCGCCACCCGCGCACAATGCTCCTAAGCCCGGGAGAAAAGCACTTCGGGGTGGTGCTCTCTACAGGCCCTTGGAAGACCTCCCCGGCTGCCTCCAAAGGCCGGTTTGCAAGGACTCCTTCCTGCTGTTCCCGCCAGCCACGCACAATGCTCCCAAGCCCGGGAGAAAAGCATTTTGGGGTGGTGCTCTCTACAGGCCCTCGGAAGACCTCCCCGGCTGCCTCCAATGGCCAGTTTGCAAGCACTCATGCCCGCTGTTCCCACCAGCCGCGCACAATGCTCCCAAGCCCGGGAGAAAAGCTTTTTGGGGTGGTGCTCACACCGGGCCCTGGAAGACCTCCCCAGCTGCCTGCAAAGGCCAGTTTTCAAGCACTCCTGCCTGCTGTTCCCGCCACCCACGCACAATACTCCCAAGCCCGGGAGAAAAGCGCTTCGGGGTGGTGCTCTCTACAGGCCCCTGGAAGACCTCCCCCGCTGCCTCCAAAGGCCGGTTTGCAAGGACTCCTTCCTGTTGTTCCCGCCAGCCACGCACAATGCTCCCAAGCCCGGGAGAAAAGTGCTTCGGGGTGGTGCTCTCTCCGGGCCCTTGGAAGACATCCCCGGCTGCCTCCAAAGGCCGGTTTGCAAGCACTCATGCCCGCTGTTCCCACCAGCCGCGCACAATGCTCCTAAGCCCGGGAGAAAAGCTTTTTGGGGTGGTGCTCACACCGGGCCCTGGAAGACCTCCCCAGCTGCCTGCAAAGGCCGGTTTTCAAGCACTCCTGCCTGCTGTTCCCGCCACCCGCGCACAATACTCCCAAGCCCGGGAGAAAAGCGCTTCGGGGTGGTGCTCTCTACAGGCCCTTGGAAGACCTCCCCCGCTGCCTCCAAAGGCCGGTTTGCAAGGACTCCTTCCTGCTGTTCCCGCCAGCCACGCACAATGCTCCCAAGCCCGGGAGAAAAGTGCTTCGGGGTGGTGCTCTCTCCGGGCCCTTGGAAGACGTCCCCGGCTGCCTCCAAAGGCCGGTTTGCAAGCACTCATGCCCGTTGTTCCCACCAGCCGCACACAATGCTCCCAAGCCCGGGAGAAAAGCATTTTGGGGTGGTGCTCACTCCGGGCCCTTGGAAGACCTCCCCGGCTGCCTCCAAAGGCCAGTTTGCAAGCACTCCTGCCTGCTGTTCCCGCCAGCCGCGCACAATGCTCCCAAGCCCGGGAGAAAAGCGCTTCGGGGTGGTGCTCTCTCCGGGCACTTTCAAGACCTCCCCGGCTGCCTCCAAAGGCCGGTTTGTAAGTACTCATTCCCGCTGCTTCCGCCAGCCACGCACAATGCTCCCAAGCCCGGGAGAAAAGCATTTTGGGGTGGTGCTCTCTCCGGGCCCTTGGAAGACCTCCCGGGCTGCCTCCAAAGGCGGGTTTGAAAGCACTCATGTCCGCTGTTCCCGACAGCCGCGCACAATGCTCCCAAGCCCGGGAGAAAAGCGCTTCGGGGTGGTGCTCTCTCCGGGCCCTTGCACCTGAGCCTGGGGGACAGGCAGGGGGAACACACTCCCAGGCCAAGGCAGAACCACATGCACACGTCTGTTCCTGCCCCCTACACCGGCAGAGAGCTCTGGGGAGCCAGAGACTGCCAGGCTGCTGCTGGGCTGGCTGCCTGTGTGGGACGGGGCAGAGCCGCCCTAGGGGCAAGTTGGGCCTCTTGCTCTCCCTGCTGCCCTGAGGCTGCTGGGTCAAAGACGTCTTGGGCATCCAGCCCCTTACTGGTCCCTTACCTCTGACGAGGCCCTCTGAGCTCCAGCACCTTGCAGTGTGGAGACAGCCCCTGCCAGCAACCTCCTCTCCAAGGAGGCCTCAACCGAGGCCTAGGCCCAGGGGAAAGGCACCAGCGGGGATGAGCCAGGGTAGGCACCCGAGCATGTCTGGACACAGTCCCCGCAGCCTGCCCCTTGGTGGGGCAGTAACCCCGGAGGCCAGGAAGGTCTGGGCAAGGCTGGCCAGGGGCAGGGGCCCTGCTGCGTCCTGCCCCTGGCATGTGGGGCCTCTGAGCACAACCGGCCCTCTCCCACTGGAAGACCTCCCCGGCTGCCTTCAAAGGCCGGTTTGCAAGCGCTCCCGGCCACTGTTACCAGCAGGCGGGCACAATGCTCCTAAGCCCGGAAGAAAAGCGCTTCAGGGTGGTGCTCTCTCTGGGCCCTTGCCCCTGAGCCTGGGGGCAAGGCAGGGTGTCCACACTCCCAGGCCAAGGCAGAACCACATGCACACCTCTGATCTGCCCCCTGCACCGGCAGAGAGCTCGGGGGAGCCAGAATCTGTCAGGCAGCTGCTGGGCTGGCCGCCTGTATGGGAAGTGGAAGAGCTGACCTAGGGGCAAGTTGGGCCTCTTGCTCTCCCTGCTGCCTTGAGGCTGCTGGGCCAAAGACGTCTTGGGCATCCAGCTCCTTGCTGGTCCCTTCCCTCTGACGAGGCCCTCTGAGCTCCAGCACCTTGCAGTGTGGAGACAGCCCCTGCCAGCAACCTCCTCTCCAAGGAGGCCTCAACCGAGGCCTAGGCCCAGGGGAAAGGCACCAGCGGGGATGAGCCTGGGGAGGCGCCCGGGCATGTCTGGACCCAGTCCCCGCAGCCTGCCCCTTGGTGGGGCAGTACCCCCGGAGGCCAGGAAGGTCTGGGCAAGGCTGGCCAGGGGCAGGGGCCCTGCTGGGTCCTGCCCCTGGCCTGTGGGGCCTCTGAGCACAACCGGCCCTCTCCCACTGGAAGACCTCCCCGGCTGCCTCCAAAGGCCGGTTTGCCAACACTCCCGCCCGCTGTTCCCGCCGGGCACGCACAATGCTCCCAAACCCGGGAGAAAAGCGCTTCGGGGTGTTGCTCTCTCCGGGCCCTTGCCCCTGAGCCTGGGGGCCAGGCAGTTGGTCTACACTCCCAGACCAAGGCAGAACCACATGCACACGTCTGTTCCTGACCCCTGCACCGGCAGAGAGCTCGGGGGAGCCAGAGTCTGTCAGGCAGCTGCTGGGCTGGCCGCCTGTGTGGGAAGGGGCAGAGCCGACCTAGGGGCAAGTTGGGCCTCTTGCTCTCCCTGCTGCCCTGAGGCTGCTGGGCCAAAGAGGTCTTGGGCATCCAGCCCCTTGCTGGTCCCTTCCCTCTGACGAGGCCCTCTAAGCTCCAGCACCTTGCAGTGTGGAGACAGCCCCTGCCAGCAACCTCCTCTCCAAGGAGGCCTCAACCGAGGCCTAGGCCCAGGGGAAAGGCACCAGCGGGGATGAGCCTGGGGAGGCGCCCGGGCATGTCTGGACCCAGTCCCCGCAGCCTGCCCCTTGGTGGGGCAGTACCCCCGGAGGCCAGGAAGTTCTGGGCAAGGCTGGCCAGGGGCAGGGGCCCTGCTGGGTCCTGCCCCTGGCCTGTGGGGCCTCTGAGCACAACCGGCCCTCTTCCACTGGAAGACCTCCCCGGCTTCCTCCAAAGGCCTGTTTGCAAGCGCTCCCGCCCACTGTTCCCAGCAGGCGTGCACAATGCTCCCAAGCCCGGGAGAAAAGCGCTTCAGGTTGGTGCTCTCTCCGGGCCCTTGCCCCTGAGCCTGGGGGCCAGGCAGGGGGAACACACTCCCAGGCCAAGGCAGAACGACATGCACACGTCTGTTCCTGCCCCCTACACCGGCAGAGAGCTCGGGGGAGCCAGAGACTGCCAGGCTGCTGCTGGGCTGGCTGCCTGTGTGGGACGGGGCAGAGCCCACCTAGGGGCAAGTTGGGCCTCTTGCTCTCCCTGCTGCCCTGAGGCTGCTGGGTCAAAGAGGTCTTGGGCATCCAGCCCTTTGCTGGTCCCTTCCCTCTGACGAGGCTCTCTGAGCTCCAGCACCTTGCAGTGTGGAGACAGCCCCTGCCAGCAACCTCCTCTCCAAGGAGGCCTCAACCGAGGCCTAGGCCCAGGGGAAAGGCACCAGCGGGGATGAGCCTGGGGAGGCGCCCGGGCATGTCTGGACCCAGTCCCCGCAGCCTGCCCCTTGGTGGGGCAGTACCCCCGGAGGCCAGGAAGGTCTGGGCAAGGCTGGCCAGGGGCAGGGGACCTGCTGGGTCCTGCCCCTGGCCTGTGGGGCCTCTGAGCACAACCGGCCCTCTCCCACTGGAAGACCTCCCCGGCTGCCTCCAAAGGCCGGTTTGCAAGCACTCCCGCCCACTGTTCCCACCAAGTGCGTACAATGCTCCCAAGCCCGGGAGAAAAGCGCTTCGGGGTGGTGCTCTCTCCGGGCCCTTGCCCCTGAGCCTGGGGGCCAGGCAGGGGGTCCACACTCCAAGGCCAAGGCAGAACCACATGCACACGTCTGTTCCTGCCCCCTGCACCGGCAGAGAGCTCGGGGGAGCCAGAGTCTGTCAGGCAGCTGCTGGGCTGGCCGCCTGTGTGGGAAGGGGCAGAGCCGACCTAGGGGCAATTTGGGCCTCTTGCTCTCCCTGCTGCCCTGAGGCTGCTGGGCCAAAGAGGTCTTGGGCATCCAGCCCCTTGCTTGTCCCTTCCCTCTAACGAGGCCCTCTGAGCAACAGCACCTTGCAGTGTGGAGACAGCCCCTGCCAGCAACCTCCTCTCCAAGGAGGCCTCAACCGAGGCCTAGGCCCAGGGGAAAGGCACCAGCGGGGATGAGCCTGGGGAGGCGCCCGGGCATGTCTGGACCCAGTCCCTGCAGCCTGCCCCTTGGTGGGGCAGTACCCCCGGAGGCCAGGAAGGTCTGGGCAAGGCTGGCCAGGGGCAGGGGCCCTGCTGGGTCCTGCCCCTGGCCTGTGAGGCCTCTGAGCACAACCGGCACTCTCCCACTGGAAGACCTCCCCGGCTGCCTCCAAAGGCCGGTTTGCCAACACTCCCGCCCGCTGTTCCCGCCAGGCACGCACAATGCTCCCAAGCCCGGGAGAAAAGCGCTTCGGGGTGGTGCTCTCTCCGGGCCCTTGCCCCTGAGCCTGGAGGCCAGGAAGTTGGTCCACACTCCCAGACCAAGGCAGAACCACATGCACACGTCTGTTCCTGACCCCTGCACCGGCAGAGACCTCGGGGGAGCCAGAGTCTGTCAGGCAGCTGCTGGGCTGGCCGCCTGTGTGGGAAGGGGCAGAGCCGATCTAGGGGCAAGTTGGGCCTCTTCCTCTCCCTGCTGCCCTGAGGCTGCTGGGCCAAGAGGTCTTGGGCATCCAGCCCCTTGCTGGTCCCTTCCCTCTGACGAGGCCCTCTGAGCTCCAGCACCTTGCAGTGTGGAGACAGCCCCTGCCAGCAACCTCCTCTCCAAGGAGGCCTCAACCGAGGCCTAGGCCCAGGGGACAGCCACCAGCGGGGATGAGCCTGGGGAGGCGCCCGAGCATGTCTGGACCCAGTCCCCGCAGCCTGCCCCTTGGTGGGGCAGTACCCCCGGAGGCCAGGAAGGTCTGGGCAAGGCTGCCAGGGGCAGGGACACTGCTGGGTCCTGCCCCTGGCCTGTGGGGCGTCTGTGCACAACCGGCACTCTCCCGCTGGAAGACCTCCCCGTCTGCCTCCAAAGGCCGGTTTGCAAGCACTCCCGCCCGCTGTTCCCGCCAGGCACGCACAATGCTCCCAAGCCCGGGAGAAAAGCGCTTCGGGGTGGTGCTCTCTCCGGGCCCTTGCCCCTGAGCCTGGGGGCCAGGCAGGGGGAACACACTCCCAGGCCAAGGCAGAAAGATATGCACACGTCTGTTCCTGACCCCTACACCGGCAGAGACCTCGGGGGAGCCTGATACTGCCAGGCTGCTGCTGGGCTGGCTGCCTGTGTGGGACGGGGCAGAGCCCACCTAGGGGCAAGTTGGGCCTCTTGCTCTCCCTGCTGCCCTGAGGCTGCTGGGTCAAAGAGTTCTTGGGCATCCAGCCCTTTGCTGGTCCCTTCCCTCTGACGAGGCCCTCTGAGCTCCAGCACCTTGCAGTGTGGAGACAGCCCCTGCCAGCAACCTCCTCTCCAAAGAGGCCTCAACCGAGGCCTAGGCCCAGGGGAAAGGCACCAGCGGGGATGATCCTGGGGAGGCGCACGGACATGTCTGGACCCAGTCCCCGCAGCCTGCCCCTTGGTGGGGCAGTACCCCCGGAGGCCAGGAAGGTCTGGGCAAGGCTGGCCAGAGGCAGGGGCCCTGCTGGGTCCTGCCCCTGGCCTGTGGGGCCTCTGAGCACAACCGGCCCTCTCCCACTGGAAGACCTCCCCGGCTGCATACAAAGTCCTGTTTGCAAACACTCCCGCCCGCTGTTCACGCCAGGCTCGCACAATGCTCCCAAGCCCGGGAGAAAAGCGCATTGTGGTGGTGCTCTCTCCGGGCCCTTGCCCCTGAGCCTGGGGGCAAGGCAGGGGGAACACACTCCCTGGCCAAGGCAGAACCACATGCCCACGTCTGTTCCTGTCCCCTGCACCGGCAGAGAGCTTGGGGGAGCCAGAGTCTGTCAGGCAGCTGCTGGGTTGGCCGCCTGTGTGGGAAGGGGCAGAGCCGCCCTAGGGGCAAGTGGGCCTCTTGCTCTCCCTGCTGCCCTGAGGCTGCTGGGCCAAAGACGTCTTGGGCATCCAGCCCCTTACTGGTCCCTTCCCTCTGACGAGGCCCTCTGAGCTCCAGCACCTTGCAGTGTGGAGACAGCCCCTGCCAGCAACCTCCTCTCCAAGGAGGCCTCAACCGAGGCCTAGGCCCAGGGGAAAGGCACCAGCGGGGATAAGCCAGGGGAGGCGCCCGAGCATGTCTGGACCCAGTCCCCGCAGCCTGCCCCTTGGTGGGGCAGTACCCCCGGAGGCCAGGAAGGTCTGGGCAAGGCTGGCCAGGGGCAGGGGCCCTGCTGGGTCCTGCCCCTGGCCTGTGGGGCCTCTGAGCACAACCGGCCCTCTCCCACTGGAAGACCTCCCCGGCTGCCTCCAAAGGCCGGTTTGCAAGCGCTCCCGGCCACTGTTCCCAGCAGGCGTGCACAATGCTCCCAAGCCCGGGAGAAAAGCGCTTCGGGGTGGTGCTCTCTCCGGGACCTTGCCCCTGAGCCTGGGGGACAGACAGGGGGAACACACTCCCAGGCCAACGCAGAACGACATGCACACCTCTGTTCCTGCCCCCTACACCGGCAGAGACCTCGGGGGAGCCAGAGACTACCAGGCTGCTGCTGGGCTGGCTGCCTGTGTGGGACGGGGCAGAGCCGACCTAGGGGCAATTTGGGCCTCTTGCTCTCCCTGCTGCCCTGAGGCTGCTGGGCCAAAGAGGTCTTGGGCATCCAGCCCTTTGCTGGTCCCTTCCCTCTGACGAGGCCCTCTGAGCTCCAGCACCTTGCAGTGTGGAGACAGCCCCTGCCAGCAACCTCCTCTCCAAGGAGGCCTAAACCGAGGCCTAGGCCCAGGGGAAAGGCACCAGCGGGGATGAGCCTGGGGAGGCGCCCGGGCATGTCTGTACCCAGTCTCCGCAACCTGCCCCTTGGTCGGGCAGTACCCCCGGAGGACAGGAAGGGCTGGGAAAGGCTAGCCAGGGGCAGGGGCCTTGCTGGGCCCTGCCCCTGGCCTGTGAGGCCTCTGAGCACAACCGGCCCTCTCCCACTGGAAGACCTCCCCGGCTGCCTCCAAAGTCCTGTTTGCAAACACTCCCGCCCGCTGTTCACGCCAGGCTCGCACAATGCTCCCAAGCCCGGGAGAAAAGCGCTTTGGGGTGGTGCTCTCTCCGGGCCCTTGCCCCTGAGCCTGGGGGCAAGGCAGGGTGTCCACACTCCCAGGCCAAGGCAGAACCACATGCACACGTCTGATCTGCCCCCTGCACCGGCAGAGAGCTCGAGGGAGCCAGAGTCTGTCAGGCAGCTGCTGGGCTGGCCGCCTGTGTGGGAAGGGGCAGAGCCGACCTAGGGGCAAGTTGGGCCTCTTGCTCTCCCTGCTGCCCTGAGACTGCTGGGCCAAAGAGGTCTTGGGCATCCAGCCCCTTGCTTGTCCCTTCCCTCTGATGAGGCCCTCTGAGCTCCAGCACCTTGCAGTGTGGAGACAGCCCCTGCCAGCAACCTCCTCTCCAAGGAGGCCTCAACCGAGGCCTAGGCCCAGGGGAAAGGCACCAGCGGGGATGAGCCTGGGGAGGCGCCCGGGCATGTCTGGACCCAGTCCCCGCAGCCTGCCCCTTGGTGGGGCAGTACCCCCGGAGGCCAGGAAGGTCTGGGCAAGGCTGGCCAGGGGCAGGGGACCTGCTGCGTCCTGCCCCTGGCCTGTGGGGCCTCTGAGCACAACCGGCCCTCTCCCACTGGAAGACCTCCCCGGCTGCCTCCAAAGGCCGGTTTGCAAGCACTCCCGCCCACTGTTCCCACCAAGCGCGTACAATGCTCCCAAGCCCGGGAGAAAAGCGCTTCGGGGTGGTGCTCTCTCCGGGCCCTTGCCCCTGAGCCTGGGGGCCAGGCAGGGGGTCCACACTCCCAGGCCAAGGCAGAACCACATGCACACGTCTGTTCCTGCCCCCTGCACCGGCAGAGAGCTCGGGGGAGCCAGAGTCTGTCAGGCAGCTGCTGGGCTGGCCGCCTGTGTGGGAAGGGGCAGAGCCGACCTAGGGGCAATTTGGTCCTCTTGCTCTCCCTGCTGCCCTGAGGCTGCTGGGCCAAAGAGGTCTTGGGCATCCAGCCCCTTGCTTGTCCCTTCCCTCTGACGAGGCCCTCTGAGCTCCAGCACCTTGCAGTGTGGAGACAGCCCCTGCCAGCAACCTCCTCTCCAAGGAGGCCTCAACCGAGGCCTAGGCCCAGGGGAAAGGCACCAGCGGGGATGAGCCTGGGGAGGCGCCCGGGCATGTCTGCACGCAGTCCCCGCAGCCTGCCCCTTGGTGGGGCAGTACCCCCGGAGGCCAGGAAGGTCTGGGCAAGGCTGGCCAGGGGCAGGGGCCCTGCTGGGTCCTGCCCCTGGCCTGTGGGGCCTCTGAGCACAACCGGCCCTCTCCCACTGGAAGACCTCCCCGGCTGCCTTCAAAGGCCGGTTTGCCAACACTCCCGCCCGCTGTTCCCGCCAGGCACGCACAATGCTCCCAAGCCCGGGAGAAAAGCGCTTCGGGGTGTAACTCTCTCCGGGCCCTTGCCCCTGAGCCTGGGGGCAAGGCAGGGTGTCCACACTCCCAGGCCAAGGCAGAACCACATGCACACGTCTGTTCCTGCCCCCTGCACCGGCAGAGAGCTCGGGGGAGCCAGAGTCTGTCAGGCAGCTGCTGGGCTGGCCGCCTGTGTGGGAAGGGGCAGAGCCGACCTAGGGGCAAGTTGGGCCTCTTGCTCTCCCTGCTGCCCTGAGGCTGCTGGGCCAAAGAGGTCTTGGGCATCCAGCCCCTAGCTTGTCCGTTCCCTCTGACGAGGCCCTCTGAGCTCCAGCACCTTGCAGTGTGGAGACAGCCCCTGCCAGCAACCTCCTCTCCAAGGAGGCCTCAACCGAGGCCTAGGCCCAGGGGAAAGGCACCAGCGGGGATGACCCTGGGGAGGCGCCCGGGCATGTCTGGACCCAGGCCCCGCAGCCTGCCCCTTGGTGGAGCAGTACCCCCGGAGGCCAGGAAGGTCTGAGCTAGGCTGGCCAGGGGCAGGGGCCCTGCTGAGTCCTGCCCCTGGCCTGTGGGGCCTCTGAGCACAACCGGCCCTCTCCCACTGGAAGACCTCCCCAGCTGCCTCCAAAGGCCGGTTTGCAAGCACTCCCGCCCACTGTTCCCGCCAGGCGCGCACAATGCTCCCAGGCCGGGAGAAAAGGGCTTCGGGGTGGTGGTCTCTCCGGGCCCTTGCCCCTGAGCCTGGGGGCCAGGCAGGGGATCCACAGTCCCAGGCCAAGGCAGAACCACATGCACACGTCTGTCCCTGCCCCATCCACCGGCAGAGAGCTGGGGGGAGCCAGAGTCTGTCAGGCAGCTGCTGGGCTGGCCGCCTGTGTGGGAAGGGGCAGAGCCGACCTAGGGGCAAGTTGGGCCTCTTGCTCTCCCTGCTGCCCTGAGGCTGCTGGGCCAAAGAGGTCTTGGGCATCCAGCCCCTTGCTGGTCCCTTCCCTCTGACGAGGCCCTCTGAACTCCAGCACCTTGCAGTGTGGAGACAGCCCCTGCCAGCAACCTCCTCTCCAAGGAGGCCTCAACCGAGGCCTAGGCCCAGGGGAAAGGCACCAGCGGGTATGAGCCAATGGAGGCGCACGGGCATGTCTGGACCCAGTCCCCACAGCCTGCCCCTTGGTGGGGCAGTACCCCCGGAGGCCAGGAAGGTCTGGGCAAGGCTGGCCAGGGGCAGGGGCCCTGCTGGGTCCTGCCCCTGGCCTGTGGGGCCTCTGAGCACAACCGGCCCTCTCCCACTAGAAGACCTCCCTGGCTGCCTCCAAAGGCCGGTTTGCCAACACTCCCGCCCGCTGTTCCCGCCATGCACGCACAATGCTCCCAAGCCCGGGAGAAAAGCGCTTCGGGGTGTTGCTCTCTCCGGGCCCTTGCCCCTGAGCCTGGGGTCCAGGCAGTGGGTCCACACTCCCAGAACAAGGCAGAACCACATGCACACGTCTGTTCCTGACCCCTGCACCGGCAGAGAGCTCGGGGGAGCCAGAGTCTGTCAGGCAGCTGCTGGGCTGGCTGCCTGTGTGGGAAGGGGGAGAGCCGACCTAGGGGCAAGTTGGGCCTCTTCCTCTCCCTGCTGCCCTGAGGCTGCTGGGCCAAAGAGGTCTTCGGCATCCAGCCCCTTCCTGGTCCCTTTCCTCTGACGAGGCCCTCTGAGCTCCAGCACCTTGCAGTGTGGAGACAGCCCCTGCCAGCAACCTCCTCTCCAAGGAGGCCTCAACCGTGGCCTAGGCCCAGGGGAAAGGCACCAGCGGGGATGAGCCTGGGGAGGCGCCCGGGCATGTCTGGACCCAGTCCCCGCAGCCTGCCCCTTGGTGGGGTAGTACCTCCGGAGGCCAGGAAGGTCTGGGCAAGGCTGCCAGGGGCAGGGGCCCTGCTGGGTCCTGCCCCTGGCCTGTGGGGCGTCTGAGCACAACCGGCCCTCTCCCACTGGAAGACCTCCACGGCTGCCTCCAAAGGCCGGTTTGCAAGCACTCCCGCCCGCTGTTCCCGCCAGGCACGCACAATGCTCCCAAGCCCGAGAGAAAAGCGCTCCGGGGTGGTGCTCTCTCCGGGCCCTTGCCCCTGAGCCTGGGGGCCAGGCAGGTGGAACACACTCCCAGGCCAAGGCGGAACGACATGCACACGTCTGTTCCTGCCCCATACACCGGCAGAGAGCTCGGGGGAGCCAGATACTGCGAGGCTGCTGCTGGGCTGGCTGCCTGTGTGGGACGGGGCAGAGCCGACCTAGGGGCAAGTTGGGCCTCTTGCTCTCCCTGCTGCCCTGAGGCTGCTGGGTCAAAGAGGTCTTGGGCATCCAGCCCTTTGCTGGTCCCTTCCCTCTGACGAGGCCCACTGAGCTCCAGCACCTTGCAGTGTGGAGACAACCCCTGCCAGCAACCTCCTCTCCAAAGAGGCCTCAACCGAGGCCTACACCCAGGGGAAACGCACCAGCGGGGATGATCCTGGGGAGGCGAACGGACATGTCTGGACCCAGTCCCCGCAGCCTGCCCCTTGGTGGGGCCGTACCCCCGGGGGCCAGGAAGGTCTGGGCAAGGCTGGCCAGGGGCAGGGGCCCTGCTGGGTCGTGCCCCTGGCCTGTGGGGCCTCTGAGCACAACCGGCCCTCTCCCACTGGAAGACCTCCCCGGCTGCCTCCAAAGTCCTGTTTGCAAACACTCCCGCCCGCTGTTCACGCCAGGCTCGCACAATGCTCCCAAGCCCGGGAGAAAAGCGCTTCGGGGTGGTGCTCTCTCCGGGCCCTTGCCCGAGCCTGTGGGCAAGGCAGGGGGAACACACTCCCAGGCCAAGGCAGAACCACATGCCCACGTCTGTTCCTGTCCCCTGCGCCGGCAGAGAGCTCGGGGGAGCCAGAGTCTGTCAGGCAGCTGCTGGGTTGGCCAACTGTGTGGAAAGGGGCAGAGCCGCCCTAGGGGCAAGTTGGGCCTCTTGCTCTCCCTGCTGCCCTGAGGCTGCTGCGCCAAAGACGTCTTGGGCATCCAGCCCCTTACTGGTCCCTTCCCTCTGACGAGGCCCTCTGAGCTCCAGCACCTTGCAGTGTGGAGACAGCCCCTGCCAGCAACCTCCTCTCCAAGGAGGCCTCAACCGAGGCCTAGGCCCAGGGGAAAGGCACCAGCGGGGATGAGCCAGCGGAGGCGCCCGAGCATGTCTGGACCCAGTCCCCGCAGCCTGCCCCTTGGTGGGGCAGTACCCCCGGAGGCCAGGAAGGTCTGGGCAAGGCTGGCCAGTGGCAGGGGCCCTGCTGCGTCCTGCCCCTGGCCTGTGGGGCCTCTGAGCACAACCGGCCCTCTCCCACTGGAAGACCTCCCCGGCTGCCTCCAAAGGCCGGTTTGCCAACACTCCCGCCCACTGTTCCCACCAAGCGCGCACAATGCTCCCAAGCCCGGGAGAAAAGCGCTTCGGGGTGGTGCTCTCTCCGGGCCCTTGCCCCTGAGTCTGGGGGCCAGGCAGGGGGTCCACAATCCAGGCCAAAGCAGAACCACATGCACACGTCTGTTCCTGTCCCCTGCACCGGCAGAGAGCTCGGGGGAGCCACAGTCTGACAGGCAGCTGCTGAGCTGGCGGCCTGTGTGTGAAGGGGCAGAGCCGACCTAGGGGCAAGTTGGGCCTCTTGCTCTCCCTGCTGCCCTGAGGCTGCTGGGCCAAAGAGGTCTTGGGCATCCAGCCCCTTGCTGGTCCCTTCCCTCTGACGAGGCCCTCTGAGCTCCAGCACCTTGCAGTGTGGAGACAGCCCCTGCCAGCAACCTCCTCTCCATGGAGGCCTCAACCGAGGCCTAGGACCAGGGGAAAGGCACCAGCGGGGATGAGCCTGGGGAGGAGCCCGGGCATGTCTGGACCCAGTCCCCGCAGCCTGCCCCTTGGTGGGGCAGTACCCCCGGAGGCCAGGAAGGTCTGGGCAAGGCTGGCCAGAGGCAGGGGCCCTGCTGGGTCCTGCCCCTGGCCTGTAGGGCCTCTGAGCACAACCGGCCCTCTCCCGCTGGAAGACCTCCCCAGCTGCCTCCAAAGGCCAGTTTGCCAACACTCCTGCCCGCTGTTCCCACCAGGCACGCACAATGCTCCCAAGCCCGGGAGAAAAGCGCTTCGGGGTGGTGCTCTCTCCGGGCCCTTGCCCCTGAGCCTGTGGGCAAGGCAGGGGGAACACACTCCCAGACCAAGGCAGAACCACATGCACACGTCTGTTCCTGTCCCCTGCACCGGCAGAGAGCTCGTTGGAGCCAGAATCTGTCAGGCAGCTGCTGGGCTGGCCGCCTGTGTGGGAAGGGGCAGAGCCGACCGAGGGGCAAGTTGGGCCTCTTGCTCTCCCTGCTGCCCTGAGGCTGCTGGTTCAAAGATGTCTAGGGCATCCAGCCCCTTGCTGGTCCCTTCCCTCTGACGAGGCCCTCTGAGCTCCAGCACCTTGCAGTGTGGAGACAGCCCCTGCCAGCAACCTCCTCTCCAAGGAGGCCTCAACCGAGGCCTAGGCCCAGGGGAAAGGCACCAGCGGGGATGAGCCAGTGGAGGCGCACGGGCATGTCTGGACCCAGTCCCCGCGGCCTGCCCCTCGGTGGGGCAGTACCCCCGGAGGCCAGGAAGGTCTGGGCAAGGCTGGCCAGGGGCAGGGGCCCTGCTGGGTCCGGCCCCTAGCCTGTGGGGCCTCTGAGCACAACCAGCCCTCTCCCACTGGAAGACCTCCCCGGCTGCCTCCAAAGGCGGGTTTCCCAACACTCCCGCCCGCTGTTCCCGCCAGGCACGCACAATGCTCCCAAGCCCGGGAGAAAAGCGCTTCGGGGTGTTGCTCTCTCCGGGCCCTTGCCCCTGAGCCTGGGGTCCAGGCAGTGGGTCCACACTCCCAGACCAAGGCAGAACCACATGCACACGTCTGTTCCTGCCCCTTGCACCGGCAGAGAGCTCGGGGGAGCCAGAGACTGCCAGGCTGCTGCTGGGCTGGCTGCCTGTGTGGGACGGGGCAGAGCCGACCTAGGGGCAAGTTGGGCCTCTTGCTCTCCCTGCTGCCCTGAGGCTGCTGGGTTAAAGAGGTCTTGGGCATCCAGCCCTTTGCTGGTCCCTTCCCTCTGACGAGGCCCTCTGAGCTCCAGCACCTTGCAGTGTGGAGACATCCCCTGCCAGCAATCTCCTCTCCAAAGAGGCCTCAACCGAGGCCTACGCCCAGGGGAAAGGCACCAGCGGGGATGATCCTGGGGAGGCGCACGGACATGTCTGGACCCAGTCCCCGCAGCCTGCCCCTTGGTGGGGCAGTACCCCCGGAGGCCAGGAAGGTCTGGGCAAGGCTGGCCAGGGGCAGGGGCCCTGCTGGGTCCTGCCCCTGGCCTGTGAGGCCTCTGAGCACAACCGGCCCTCTCACACTGGAAGACCTCCCCGGCTGCCTCCAAAGTCCTGTTTGCAAACACTCCCGCCCGCTGTTCACGCCAGGCTCGCACAATGCTCCCAAGCCCGGGAGAAAAGCGCTTCGGGGTGGTGCTCTCTCCGGGCCCTTGCCCCTGAGCCTGGGGGCAAGGCAGGGGGAACACTCTCCCAGGCCAAGGCAGAACCACATGCCCACGTCTGTTCCTGTCCCCTGCACCGGCAGAGAGCTTGGGGGAGCCAGAGTCTGTCAGGCAGCTGCTGGGTTGGCCGCCTGTGTGGGAAGGGGCAGAGCCGCCCTAGGGGCAAGTTGGGCCTCTTGCTCTCCCTGCTGCCCTGAGGCTGCTGGCCCAAAGACGTCTTGGGCATCCAGCCCCTTACTGGTCCCTTCCCTCTGTCGAGGCCCTCTGAGCTCCAGCACCTTGCAGTGTGGAGACAGCCCCTGCCAGCAACCTCCTCTCCAAGGAGGGCTCAACCGAGGCCTAGGCCCAGGGGAAAGGCACCAGCGGGGATGAGCCTGGGGAGGCGCCCGGGCATGTCTGGACCCAGTCCCCGCAGCCTACCCCTTGGTGGGGCAGTACCCCCGGAGGCCAGGAAGGTCTGGGCAAGGCTGCCAGGCGCAGGGACACTGCTGGGTCCTGCCCCCGGCCTGTGGGGCGTCTGAGCATGAGCGGCCCTCTCCCACTGGAAGACCTCCCCGGCTGCCTCCAAAGGCCGATTTGACAACACTCGCGCCTGCTGTTCCCGCCAGGCACGCAGAATGCTCCCAAGCCCGGGAGAAAAGCGCTTCGGGGTGGTGCTCTCTACAGGCCCTTGGAAGACCTCCCCGGCTGCCTCCAAAGGCCGGTTTGCAAGGACTCCTTCCTGCTGTTCTCGCCAGCCACGCACAATGCTCCCAAGCCCGGGAGAAAAGCATTTTGGGGAGGTGCTCTCTACAGGCCCTTGGAAGACCTCCCCGGCTGCCTCCAATGGCCAGTTTGCAAGCACTCATGCCCGGTGTTCCCACCAGCCGCGCACAATGCTCCCAAGCGCGGGAGAAAAGCTTTTTGGGGTGGTGCTCACACCGGGCCCTGGAAGTCCTCCCCAGCTGCCTGCAAAGGCCGGTTTTCAAGCACTCCTGCCTGCTGATCCCGCCACCCGCGCACAATACTCACAAGCCCGGGAGAAAAGCGCTTCGGGGTGGTGCTCTCTACAGGCCCTTGGAAGACCTCCCCCGCTGCCTCCAAAGGCCGGTTTGCAAGGACTCCTTCCTGCTGTTCCCGCCAGCCACGCACAATGCTCCCAAGCCCGGGAGAAAAGTGCTTCGGGGTGGTGCTCTCTCCGGGCCCTTGGAAGACGTCCCCGGCTGCCTCCAAAGGCCGGTTTGCAAGCACTCATGCCCGTTGTTCCCACCAGCCGCGCAGAATGCTCCCAAGCCCGGGAGAAAAGCATTTTGGGGTGGTGCTCACTCCGGGCCCTTGGAAGACCTCCCCGGCTGCCTCCAAAGGCCAGTTTGCAAGCACTCCTGCCTGCTGTTCCCGCCAGCCGCGCACAATGCTCCCAAGCCCGGGAGAAAAGCGCTTCGGGGTGGTGCTCTCTCCGGGCACTTTCAAGACCTCCCCGGCTGCCTCCAAAGGCGGGTTTGTAAGTACTCATTCCCGCTGCTTCCGCCAGCCATTCACAATGCTCCGAAGCCCGGGAGAAAAGCATTTTGGGGTGGTGCTCTCTCCGGGCCCTTGGAAGACCTCCCGGGCTGCCTCCAAAGGCCGGTTTGAAAGCACTCATGTCCGCTGTTCCCGACAGCCGCGCACAATGCTCCCAAGCCCGGGAGAAAAGCGCTTCGTGGTGGTGCTCTCTCCTGGCCCTTGCCCCTGAGCCTGGGGCCAGGCAGGGGGAACACACTCCCAGGCCAAGGCAGAACCACATGCACACGTCTGTTCCTGCCCCCTACACCGGCAGAGAGCTCGGGGGAGCCAGAGACTGCCAGGCTGCTGCTGGGCTGGCTGCCTGTGTGGGACGGGGCAGAGCCGACCTAGGGGCAAGTTGGGCCTCTTGCTCTCCCTGCTGCCCTGAGGCTGCTGGGTCAAAGAGGTCTTGGGCATCCAGCCCTTTGCTGGTGCCTTCCCTCTGACGAGGCCCTCTGAGCTCCAGCACCTTGCAGTGTGGAGACAGCCCCTGCCAGCAACCTCCTCTCCAAAGAGGCCTCAACCGAGGACTACACCCAGGGGAAAGGCACCAGCGGGGATGATCCTGGGGAGGCGCACGGACATGTCTGGACCCAGTCTCCGCAGCCTGCCCCTTGGTGGGGCAGTACACCCGAAGGCCAGGAAGGTCTGGGCAAGTCTGGCCAGGGGCAGGGGCCCTGCTGGGTCCTGCCCCTGGCCTGTGGGGCCTCTGAGCACAAACGGCCCTCTCCCACTGGAAGACCTCCCCGGCTGCCTCCAAAGTCCTGTTTTCAAACACTCCCGCCCGCTGTTCACGTCAGGCTCGCACAATGCTCCCAAGCCCGGGAGAAAAGCACTTCGGAGTGGTGCTCTCTCCGGGCCCTTGCCCCTGAGCCTGGGGGCAAGGCAGGGTGTCCACACTCCCAGGCAAAGGCAGAACCACATGCCCACGTCTGTTCCTGTCCCCTGCACCGGCAGAGAGCTTGGTGGAGCCAGAGTCTGTCAGGCAGCTGCTGGGTTGGCCGCCTCTGTGGGAAGGGGCAGAGCCGACCTAGGGGCAAGTTGGGCCTCTTGCTCTCCCTGCTGCCCTGAGGCTGCTGGGCCAAAAAGGTCTTGGGTATCCAGCCCCTTGCTGGTCCCTTCCCTCTGACGAGGCCCTCTGAGCTCCAGCACCTTGCAGTGTGGAGACAGCCCCTGCCAGCAACCTCCTCTCCAAGGAGGCCTCAACCGAGGCCTAGGCACAGGGGAAAGGCACCAACGGGGATGAGCCTGGGGAGGCGCCCGGGCATGTCTGGACCCAGTCCCCGCAGCCTGCCCCTTGGTGGGGCAGTACCCCCGGAGGCCAGGAAGGTCTGGGCAAGGCTGGCCAGGGGCAGGGGCCCTGCTGGGTCCTGCCCCTGGCATGTGGGGCCTCTGAGCACAACCGGCCCTCTCCCACTGGAAGACCTCCGCGGCTGCCTCCAAAGGCCGGTTTGCCAACACTCGCGCCCGCTGTTCCCGCCAGGCACGCACAATGCTCCCAAGCCCGGGAGAAAAGCACTTCGGGGTGGTGCTCTCTCCGGGCCCTTGCCCCTGAGCCTGGGGGCCATGCAGGGGAACACACTCCCAGGCCAAGGCAGAACGACATGCACACGTCTGTTCCTGCCCCATACACCGGCAGAGAGCTCGGGGGAGCCAGAGACTGCCAGGCTGCTGCTGGGATGGCTGCCTGTGTGGGACGGGGTAAAGCCGACCCAGGGGCAAGTTGGGCCTCTTGCTCTCCCTGCTGCCCTGAGGCTGCTGGGTCAAAGAGGTCTTGAGCATCCAGCCCTTTGCTGGTCCCTTCCCTCTGACGAGGCCCTCTGAGCTCCAGCACCTTGCAGTGTGGAGACAGCCCCTGCCAGCAACCTCCTCTCCAAGGAGGCCTCAACCGTGGCCTAGGCCCAGGGGAAAGGCACCAGCGGGAATGATCCTGGAGAGGCGCACGGACATGTCTGGACCCAGTCCCCGCAGCCTGACCCTTGGTGGGGCAGTACTCCCAGAGGCCAGGAAGGTCTGGGCAAGGCTGGCCAGGGGCAGGGGCCCTGGTGGGTCCTGCCCCTGGCCTGTGGGGCCTCTGAGCACAACCGGCCCTCTCCCACTGGAAGACCTCCCCGGCTGCCTCCAAAGGCCGGTTTGCAAGCGCTCCCGCCCACTGTTCCCAGCAGGCGTGCACAATGCTCCCAAGCCCGGGAGATAAGCGCTTCGGGGTGGTGCTCTCTCCGGGCCCTTGCCCCTGAGCCTGGGGGCAAGGCAGGGGGAACACACTCCCAGGCCAAGGCAGAAACACATGCACACCTCTGATCTGCCCCCTGTACCGGCAGAGAGCTCAGGGGAGCCAGAGTCTGTCAGGCAGCTGCTGGGCTGGCCGCCTGTGTGGGAAGGGGCAGAGCCGACCTAGGGGCAAGTTGGGCCTCTTGCTCTCCCTGCTGCCCCGATGCTGCTGGGCCAAAGAGGTCTTGGGCATCCAGCCCCTTGCTGGTCCCTTCCCTCTGACAAGGCCCTCTGAGCTCCAGCACCTTGCAGTGTGGAGACAGCCCCTGCCAGCAACCTCCTCTCCAAGGAGGCCTAAACCGAGGCCTAGGCCCAGGGGAAAGGCACCAGCGGGGATGAGCCTGGGGAGGCGCCCGGGCATGTCTGGACCCAGTCCCCGCAGCCTGCCCCTTGGTGGGGCAGTACCCCCTGAGGCCAGGAAGGTCTGGGCAAGGCTGGCCAGGGGCAGGGGACCTGCTGGGTCCTGCCCCTGGCCTGTGGGGCCTCTGAGCACATCCGGCCCTCTCCCGCTGGAAGACCTCCCCGGCTGCCTCCAAAGGCCGGTTTGCCAACACTCCCGCCCACTGTTCCCACCAGGCGCGCACAATGCTCCCAAGCCCGGGAGAAAAGCGCTTCGGGGTGGTGCTCTCTCCGGGCCTTTGCCCCTGAGCCTGGGGGCCAGGCAGGGGGAACACACTCCCAGGCCAAGGCAGAACGACATGCACACGTCTGTTCCTGACCCCTGCACCGGCAGAGAGCTCGGGGGAGCCAGAGTCTGTCAGGCAGCTGCTGGGCTGGCCGCCTGTGTGGGAAGAGGCAGAGCCGACCTAGGGGCAAGTTGGGCCTCTTCCTCTCCCTGCTGCCCTGAGGCTGCTGGGCCAAAGGGGTCTTGGGCATCCAGCCCCTTGCTGGTCCCTTCCCGCTGACGAGGCCCTCTGAGCTCCAGCACCTTGCAGTGTGGAGACAGACCCTGCCGGCAACCTCCTCTCCAAGGAGGCCTCAACCGAGGCCTAGGACCAGGGGAAAGGCACCAGCGGGGATGAGCCTGGGGAGGCGCCCGGGCATTTCTGGACCCAGTCCCCGCAGCCTGCCCCTTGGTGGGGTAGTACGCCCGGAGGCCAGGAAGGTCTGGGCAAGGCTGGCCAGGGGCAGGGGCCCTGCTGGGTCCTGCCCCTGGCCTGTGGGGCCTCTGAGCACAACCGGCACTCTCCCACTGGAAGACCTCCCCGGCTGCCTCCAAAGGCCGGTTTGCAAGCACTCCCGCCCGCTGTTCCCGCCAGCCTCGCACAATGCTCCCAAGCCCGGGAGAAAAGCGCTTCGGGGTGGTGTTCTCTCCGTGCCAATGGAGGACCTCCCTGGCTGCCCCCAAAGGCCGGTTTGCAAGCACTCCCACTCGCTGTTCCCGCCAGCCACGCACAATCCTCCAAAACCCCGGAGAAAGGCGCTTCGGGGTGGTGTTCTCTCCGTGCCCATGGAAGACCTCCCGGGGTGCCCCCAAAGGCCGGTTTGGAAGCACTCCCACTCGCTGTTCCCGCCATCCGCGCAAATGTTCCAAGCCCGGGAGAAAAGCGCTTCTGGGTGGTGCTCTCTCCTGGCCCTTGGAAGACCTCCCCGGCTGCCTCCAAAGGCCGGTTTGCAAGCACTCCCGCCCGCTGTTCCCACCAGCCACGCACAATGCTCCCAAGCCCGGGAGAAAAGCATTTTGGGGTGGTGCTCACACCGGGCCCTGGAAGACCTCCCCGGCTGCCTCCAAAGGACGGTTTTCAAGCACTCCTGCCTGCTGTTCCCGCCACTCGCACACAATGCTCCCAAGCCCGGGAGAAAAGCGCTTCGGGGTGGTGCTCTCTACAGGCCCTAGAAAGACCTCCCCGGCTGCCTCCAAAGGCCGGTTTGCAAGGACTCCTTCCTGCTGTTCCCGCCAGCCACGCACAATGCTCCCAATCCCGGGAGAGAAGCATTTTGGGGTGGTGCTCACTCCGGGCCCTTGGAAGACCTCCCCGGCTGCCTCCAATGGCCAGTTTGCAAGCACTCATGCCCACTGTTCCCACCAGCCGCGCACAATGCTCCCAAGCCCGGGAGAAAAGCTTTTGGGGTGGTGCTCACACCGGGCCCTGGAAGACCTCCCCGGCTGCCTCCAAAGGCCGGTTTTCAAGCACTCCTGCCTGCTGTTCCCGCCACCTGCGCACAATCCTCCCAAGCCCGGGAGAAAAGCACTTCGGGGTGGTGCTCTCTACAGGCCCTTGGAAGACCTCCCCGGCTGCCTCCAAAGGCCGGTTTGCAAGGACTCCTTCCTGCTGATCCCGCCAGCCACGCACAATGCTCCCAAGCCCGGGAGAAAAGCATTTTGGGGTGGTGCTCTCTACAGGCCCTTGGAAGACCTCCCCGGCTGCCTCCAATGGCCAGTTTGCAAGCACTCATGCCCGCTGTTCCCACCAGCCGCGCACAATGCTCCCAAGCCCGGGAGAAAAACTTTTTGGGGTGGTGCTCACACCGGGCCCTGGAAGACCTCCCCGGCTGCCTGCAAAGGCCGGTTTTCAAGCACTCCTGACTGCTGCTCCCGCCACCAGCGCACAGTACTCCCAAGCCCGGGAGAAAAGCGCTTCGGGGTGATGCTCTCTACAGGCCCTTGGAAGACCTCCCCGGCTGCCTCCAAAGGCCGGTTTGCAAGGACTCCTTCCTGCTGTTCCCGCCAGCCACGCACAATGCTCCCAAGCCCGGGAGAAAAGTGCTTCGGGGTGGTGCTCTCTCCGGGCCCTTGGAAGACGTCCCCGGCTGCCTCCAAAGGCCGGTTTGCAAGCACTCATGCCCGTTGTTCCCACCAGCCGCGCAGAATGCTCCCAAGCCCGGGAGAAAAGCATTTTGGGGTGGTGCTCACTCCGGGCCCTTGGAAGACCTCCCCGGCTGCCTCCAAAGGCCAGTTTGCAAGCACTCCTGCCTGCTGTTCCCGCCAGCCGCGCACAATGCTCCCAAGCCCGGGAGAAAAGCGCTTCGGGGTGGTGCTCTCTCCGGGCACTTCCAAGACCTCCTCGGCTGCCTCCAAAGGCTGGTTTGTAAGTACTCATTCCCGCTGCTTCCGCCAGCCGCGCACAATGCTCCCAAGACCGTGAGAAAAGCGCTTCAAGGTGGTGTTCTACTAGGGACCATGGAGGACCTCCCCGGCTGCCCCCAAAGGCCGGTTTGCAAGCACTCCCACTCGCTGTTCCCGCCAGCCACACACAATGTTCCAAAACCCCGGAGAAAAGCGCTTCGAGGTGTTGCTCTCTCCGGGCCCTTGGAAGACCTCCCCGGCTGCCTCCAAAGGCCGGTTTGTAAGCACTCCTGCCTGCTGTTCCCGCCACATGCGCACAATGCTCCCAAGCCCGGAAGAAAAGCATTTTGGGGTGGTGCTCTCTCCGGGCCCTTGGAAGACCTCCCGGGCTGCCTCCAAAGGCCGGTTTGCAAGCACTCATGTCCGCTGTTCCCGACAGCCGCGCACAATGCTCCCAAGCCCGGGAGAAAAGCATTTTGGGGTGGTGATCAGTCCGGGCCCTTGGAAGACCTCCCCGGCTGCCTCCAAAGGACAGTTTGCAAGAACTCATGCCCACTGTTCCCGCCAGCCGCGCACAATGCTCCCAAGACCGGGAGAAATGCGCTTCGGGGTGGTGTTCTCTCCGTGCCCATGGAGGACCAGCCCAGCTGCCCCCAAAGGCCGGTTTGCAATCACTCCCACTCATTGTTCCCGCCAGCCACGCACATGCTCCAAAACACGGGAGAGAAGCGCTTTGGGGTGGTGCTCTCTCCCGGCCCTTGGAAGACTTCCCTGGCTGCCTCCAAAGGCCGGTTTGCAAGAACTCCCTCCCGCTGTCCCGCCAGCCGCACACAATGCTCCCAATCACGGGAGAAAAGCGCTTCGGGGTGGTGCTCTCTCAGGGCCCTTTGAAGACTTCCCCGGCTGCCTCCAAAGGGTGGTATGCAAGCACTCATGCCCGCTGTTCCCACCAGCCATGCACAATGCTCCCAAGCACGGGAGAAAAGCATTTTGGGGTGGTGCTCACTCCTTGCCCTTGGAAGACCTCCGCGCCTGCCTCCAAAGGCCGGTTTGCAAGCACTCCTGCCTGCTGTTCCCGCCACACGCGCACACTGCTCCCAAGCCCGGGAGAAAAGCGCATCAGGGTGGTGTTCTCTCCGGGCCCATGGAGGACCTCCCCGGCTGCCCCCAAAGGCCGGTTTGCAAGCATTCCCAGTAGCTGTTCCCGCCAGCCACGCAAATGCTCCCAAGCCCGGGAGAAAAGCATTTTGGGGTGGTGCTCTCTCCGGGCCCTTGCCCCTGTGCCTCGGGGCCAGGCAGGGGGTCCACACTCCCAGGCAATGTCAGAACCACATGCATACGTCTGTTCCTGCCCCCTGCACCGGCAGAGAGCTCAGGGGAGCCAGAGTCTGTCAGGCAGCTGCTGGGCTGGCGGCCTGTGTGGGAAGGGGCAGAGCCGACCTAGGGGCAAGTTGGGCCTCTTGCTCTCCCTGCTGCCCTGAGGCTGCTGGGCCAAAGAGGTCTTGGACATCTAGCCCTTTGCTGGTCCCTTCCATCTGACGAGGCCCTCTGAGCTCCAGCACCTTGCAGTGTGGAGACAGACCCTGCCAGCAACCTCCTCTCCAAGGAGGCCTCAACCGAGGCCTAGTCCCAGGGAAAGGCACCAGCGGGGATGAACCTGGGGAGGCGCCCGGGAATGTCTGGACCCAGTCCCCGCAGCCTGCCCCTTGGTGGGGCAGTACCCCCGGAGGCCAGGAAGGTCTGGGCAAGTCTGGCCTGGGGCAGGGGCCCTGCTGGGTCCTGCCCCTGGCCTGTGGGGCCTCTGAGCATGAGCGGCCCTCTCCCGCTGGAAGACCTCCCCGGCTGCCTCCAAAGGCCGATTTGACAACACTCACGCCCGCTGTTCCCGCCAGGCATGCACAATGCTCCCAAGCCCGGGAAAAAAGCGCTTCGGGTTGGTGCTCTCACCGGGCCCTTGCCCCTGAGCCTGGGGGCAATGCAGGGGGAACACACTCTCAGGCCAAGGCAGAACCACATGCACACGTCTGTTCCTGGTCCCTGCACCGGCAGAGAGCTCGGGGGAGCCAGAGTATGCCAGGCAGCTGCTGGGCTGGCGGCCTGTGTGGAAAGGGGCAGAGCCGACCTAGGGGCAAGTTGGGCCTCTTGCTCTCCCTGCTGCCCTGAGGCTGCTGGGCCAAAGAGGTCTTGGGCATCCAGCCCCTTGCTGGTCCCTTCCCTCTGATGAGGCCCTCTGAGCTCCAGCACCTTGCAGTGTGGAGACAGCCCCTGCCAGCAACCTCCTCTCCAAGGAGGCCTCAACCGAGTCCTAGGCCTAGGGGAAAGGCACCAGAGGGAATGATCCTGGGGAGGCGCCCGGCCATGTCTGGACCCAGTCCCCGCAGCCTGCCCCTTGGTGGGGCAGTACCCCCGGAGGCCAGGAAGGTCTGGGCAAGGCTGCCAGGGGCAGGGACACTGCTGGGTCCTGCCCCTGGCCTGAGGGGCATCTGAGCACAACCGGCACTCTCCCGCTGGAAGACCTCCGCGCCTGCCTCCAAAGGCCGGTTTGCAAGCACTCAATCCCGCTTTTCCCGCCAGCCGCGCACAATGCTCCCAAGCCCGGGAGAAAAGCGCTTCGGGGTGGTGCTCTCTCCCGGCCCTTGGAAGACCTCCCCGGCTGCCTCCAAAGGCTGGTTTTCAAGAACTCCCTCCAGCTGACACGCCAGCCGCACACAATGCTCCCAAGCCCGGGAGAAAAGCATTTTGGGGTGGTGCTTTCTCCGGGCCCTTGGAAGACCTCCCCGACTGCCTGGAAAGGCCGGTTTGCAAGCACTCACGTCCGCTGTTCCCGAAAGCCGCGCACAATGCTCCCAATTCCGGGAGAAAAGCGCTTCGGGGTGGTGTTCTCTCCGTGCCAATGGAGGACCTCCCTGGCTGCCCCCAAAGGCCGGTTTGCAAGCACTCCCACTCGCTGTTCCCGCCAGCCACGCACAATCCTCCAAAACCCCGGAGAAAAGCGCTTCGGGGTGGTGTTCTCTCCGTGCCCATGGAAGACCTCCCGGGGTGCCCCCAAAGGCCGGTTTGGAAGCACTCCCACTCGCTGTTCCCGCCATCCGCGCAAATGTTCCAAGCCCGGGAGAAAAGCGCTTCTGGGTGGTGCTCTCTCCTGGCCCTTGGAAGACCTGCCCGGCTGCCTCCAAAGGCCGGTTTGCAAGCACTCCCGCCCGCTGTTCCCATCAGCCACGCACAATGCTCCCAAGCCCGGGAGAAAAGCATTTTGGGGTGGTGCTCACACCGGGCCCTGGAAGACCTCCCCGGCTGCCTCCAAAGGACGATTTTCAAGCACTCCTGCCTGCTGTTCCCGCCACCCTCGCACAATGCTCCCAAGCCCGGGAGAAAAGCGCTTCGGGGTGGTGCTCTCTACAGGCCCTTGGAAGACCTCCCCGGCTGCCTCCAAAGGCCGGTTTGCAAGGACTCCTTCCTGCTGTTCCCGCCAGCCACGCACAATGCTCCCAAGCCCGGGAGAAAAGCATTTTGGGGTGGTGCTCACTCCGGGCCCTTGGAAGACCTCCCCGGCTGCCTCCAATGGACAGTTTGCAAGCACTCATGCCCACTGTTCCCACCAGCCGCGCACAATGCTCCCAAGCCCGGGAGAAAAGCTTTTTGGGGTGGTGTTCACACCGGGCCCTGGAAGACCTCCCCGGCTGCCTGCAAAGGCCGGTTTTCAAGCACTCCTGCCTGCTGTTCCCGCCACCTGCGCACAATGCTCCCAAGCCCGGGACAAAAGCGCTTCCGGGTGGTGCTCTCTACAGGCCCTTGGAAGACCTCCCCGGCTGCCTCCAAAGGCCGGTTTGCAAGGACTCCTTCCTGCTGTTCCCGCCAGCCACGCACAATGCTCCCAAGCCCGGGAGAAAAGCATTTTGGGGTGGTGCTCTCTACAGGCCCTTGGAAGACCTCCCCGGCTGCCTCCAATGGCCAGTTTGCAAGCACTCATGCCCGCTGTTCCCACCAGCCGCGCACAATGCTCCCAAGCCCGGGAGAAAAGCTTTTTGGGGTGGTGCTCACACCGGGCCCTGGAAGACCTCCCCGGCTGCCTGTAAAGGCCGGTTTTCAAGCACTCCTGCCTGATGTTCCCGCCACCCGCGCACAAACTCCCAAGCCCGGGAGAAAAGCGCTTCGGGGTGGTGCTCTCTACAGGCCCTTGGAAGACCTCCCCGCCTGCCTCCAAAGGCCGGTTTGCAAGGACTCCTTCCTGCTGTTCCCGCCAGCCACGCACAATGCTCCCAAGCCCGGGAGAAAAGCATTTTGGGGTGTTGCTCACTCCGGGCCCTTGGAAGACCTCCCCGGCTGCCTCCAATGGCCAGTTTGCAAGCACTCATGCCCACTGTTCCCACCAGCCGCGCACAATGCTCCCAAGCCCGGGAGAAAAGCTTTTTGGGGTGGTGCTCACACCGGGCCCTGGAAGACCTCCCCGGCTGCCTCCAAAGGCCGGTTTTCAAGCACTCCTGCCTGCTGTTCCCGCCACCTGCGCACAATGCTCCCAAGCCCGGGAGAAAAGCGCTTCGGGGCGGTGCTCTCTACAGGCCCTTGGAAGACCTCCCCGGCTGCCTCCAAAGGCCGGTTTGCAAGGACTCCTTCCTGCTGTTCCCGCCAGCCACGCACAATGCTCCCAAGCCCGGGAGAAAAGCATTTTGGGGTGGTGCTCTCTACAGGCCCTTGGAACACCTCCCCGGCTGCCTCCAATGGCCAGTTTGCAAGCACTCATGCCCGCTGTTCCCACCAGCCGTGCACAATGCTCCCAAGCCCGGGAGAAAAGCATTTTGGGGTGGTGCTCACTCCGGGCCCTTGGAAGACCTCCCCGGCTGCCTCCAAAGGACAGTCTGCAAGAACTCATGCCCGCTGTTCCCGCCAGCTGCGCACAATGCTCCCAAGACCGGGAGAAATGCGCTTCGGGGTGGTGTTCTCTCCGTGCCCATGGAGGACCACCCCAGCTGCCCCCAAAGGCCGGTTTGCAATCACTCCCACTCACTGTTCCCGCCAGCCACGCACATGCTCCAAAACACGGGAGAGAAGCGCTTTGGGGTGGTGCTCTCTCCCGGCCCTTGGAAGACTTCCCTGGCTGCCTCCAAAGGCCGGTTTGCAAGAACTCCCTCCCGCTGTCCCGCCAGCTGCACACAATGCTCCCAATAACGGGAGAAAAGCGCTTCGGGGTGGTGCTCTCTCAGGGCCCTTTGAAGACTTCCCCGGCTGCCTCCAATGGGCGGTATGCAAGCACTCATGCCCGCTGTTCCCACCTGCCATGCACAATGCTCCCAAGCACGGGAGAAGAGCATTTTGGGGTGGTGCTCACTCCTTGCCCTTGGAAGACCTCCGCGCCTGCCTCCAAAGGCCGGTTTGCAAGCACTCCTGCCTGCTGTTCCCGCCACACGCGCACACTGCTCCCAAGCCCGGGAGAAAAGCGCATCGGGGTGGTGTTCTCTCCGGGCCCATGGAGGACCTCCCCGGCTGCCCCCAAAGGCCGGTTTGCAAGCATTCCCACTAGCTGTTCCCGACAGCCACGCAAATGCTCCCAAGCCCGGGAGAAAAGCATTTTGGGGTGGTGCTCTCTCCGGGCCCTTGCCCCTGTGCCTCGGGGCCAGGCAGGGGGTCCACACTCCCAGGCAAAGTCAGAACCACATGCACACGTCTGTTCCTGACCCCTGCACCGGCAGAGAGCTCGGGGGAGCCAGAGTCTGTCAGGCAGCTGCTGGGCTGGCTGCCTGTGTGGGAAGGGGGAGAGCCGACCTAGGGGCAAGTTGGGCCTCTTGCTCTCCCTGCTGCCCTGAGGCTGCTGGGCCAAAGAGGTCTTGGGCATCCAGCCCCTTGCTGGTCCCTTCCCTCTGACGAGGCCCTCTGAGCTCCAGCACCTTGCAGTGTGGAGACAGCCCCTGCCAGCAACCTCCTCTCCAAGGAGGCCTCAACCGAGGCCTAGGACCAGGGGAAAGGCACCAGCGGGGATGTGCCAGGGGAGGCGCCCGGGCATGACTGGACTCAGTCCCCGCAGACTGCCCCTTGGTGGGGCAGTACCCACGGAGGCCAGGAAGGTCTGGGCAAGGCTGCCAGGGGCAGGGGCCCTGCTGGGTCCTGCCCCTGGCCTGTGGGGCGTCTGAGCACAACCGGCACTCTCCCGCTGGAAGACCTCCCCGGCTGCCTCCAAAGGACGGTTTGCAAGCACTCCCACCCGCTGTTCCCGCCAGGCACGCACAATGCTCCCAAGCCCGGGAGAAAAGCGCTTCGGGGTGGTGCTCTCTCCGAGCCCTTGCCCCTGAGCCTGGGGGCCAGGCAGGTGGAACAGACTCCCAGGCCAAGGGAGAACGACATGCACACGTCTGTTCCTGCCCCCTACACAGGCAGAGAGCTCGGGGGAGCCAGAGACTGCCAGGCTGCTGCTGGGCTGGCTGCCTGTGTGGTTCGGGGCAGAGCCGACCTAGGGGCAAGTTGGGCCTCTTGCTCTCCCTGCTGCCCTGAGGGTGCTGGGTCAAAGAGGTCTTGGGCATCCAGCCCCTTGCTGGTCCCTTCCCTCTGACGAGGCCCTCTGAGCTCCAGCACCTTGCAGTGTGGAGACAGCCCCTGCCAGCAACCTCCTCTCCAAAGAGGCCTCAACCGAGGCCTACACCCAGGGGAAAGGCACCAGCGGGGATGATCCTGGGGAGGCGCACGGACATGTCTGGACCCAGTCTCCGCAGCCTGCCCCTTGGTGGGGCAGTACCCCCGGAGGCCAGGAAGGTCTGGGCAAGTCTGGCCAGGGGCAGGGGCCCTGCTGGGTCCTGCCCCTGGCCTGTGGGGCCTCTGAGCACAACCGGCCCTCTCCCACTGGAAGACCTCCCCTGCTGCCTCCAAAGTCCTGTTTGCAAACACTCCCGCCCGCTGTTCACGTCAAGAATGCACAAAGCTCCCAAGCCGGGGAGAAAAGCGCTTCGGTGTGGTGCTCTCTCCGGGCCCTTGCCCCTGAGCCTGGGGGCAAGGCAGGGGGAACACACTCCCAGGCCAAGGCAGAACCACATGCACACGTCTGTTCCTGTCCCCTGCACCGGCAGAGAGCTTGGGGGAGCCAGAGTCTGTCAGGCAGCTGCTGGGTTGGCCGCCTGTGTGGGAAGGGGCAGAGCCGCCCTAGGGGCAAGTTGGGCCTCTTGCTCTCCCTGCTGCCCTGAGGCTGCTGGGCCAAAGATGTCTTGGGCATCTAGCCCCTTACTGGTCCCTTCTCTCTGACGAGGCTCTAGAGCTCCAGCACCTTGCAGTGTGGAGACAGCCCCTGCCAGCAACCTCCTCTCCAAGGAGGCCTCAACCGAGGCCTAGGCCCAGGGGAAAGGCACCAGCGGGGATGAGCCAGGGGAGGCGCCCGAGCATGTCTGGACCCAGTCCCCGCAGCCTGCCCCTTGGTGGGGCAGTACCCCCGGAGGCCAGGAAGGTCTGGGCAAGGCTGGCCAGGGGCAGGGGCCCTGCTGGGTCCTGTCCCTGGCCTGTGGGGCCTCTGAGCACAACCGGCCCTCTCCCACTGGAAGACCTCCCCGGCTGCCTCCAAAGGCCGGTTTTCAAGCACTCCTGCCTGCTGTTCCCGCCACCCTCGCACAATGCTCCCAAGCCCGGGAGAAAAGCGCTTCGGGGTGGTGCTCTCTACAGGCCCTTGGAAGACCTCCCCCGCTGCCTCCAAAGGCCGGTTTGCAAGGACTCCTTCCTGCTGTTCCCGCCAGCCACGCACAATGCTCCCAAGCCCAGGAAAAAAGTGCTTCGGGGTGGTGCTCTCTCCGGGCCCTTGGAAGACGTCCCCGGCTGCCTCCAAAGGCCGGTTTGCAAGCACTCATGCCCGTTGTTCCCACCAGCCGCACACAATGCTCCCAAGCCCGGGAGAAAAGCATTTTGGGGTGGTGCTCACTCCGGGCCCTTGGAAGACCTCCCCGGCTGCCTCCAAAGGCCAGTTTGCAAGCACTCCTGCCTGCTGTTCCCGCCAGCCTCGCACAATGCTCCCAAGCCCGGGAGAAAAGCGCTTCGGGGTGGTGTTCTCTCCGTGCCAATGGAGGACCTCCCTGGCTGCCCCCAAAGGCCGGTTTGCAAGCACTCCCACTCGCTGTTCCCGCCAGCCACGCACAATCCTCCAAAACCCCGGAGAAAAGCGCTTCGGGGTGGTGTTCTCTCCGTGCCCATGGAAGACCTCCCGGGGTGCCCCCAAAGGCCGGTTTGGAAGCACTCCCACTCGCTGTTCCCGCCATCCGCGCAAATGTTCCAAGCCCGGGAGAAAAGCGCTTCTGGGTGGTGCTCTCTCCTGGCCCTTGGAAGACCTGCCCGGCTGCCTCCAAAGGCCGGTTTGCAAGCACTCCCGCCCGCTGTTCCCATCAGCCACGCACAATGCTCCCAAGCCCGGGAGAAAAGCATTTTGGGGTGGTGCTCACACCGGGCCCTGGAAGACCTCCCCGGCTGCCTCCAAAGGCCGGTTTGCAAGGACTCCTTCCTGCTGTTCCCGCCAGCCACGCACAATGCTCCCAAGCCCGGGAGAAAAGCATTTTGGGGTGGTGCTCACACCGGGCCCTTGGAAGACCTCCCCGGCTGCCTCCAAAGGCCGGTTTGCAAGGACTCCTTCCTGCTGTTCCCGCCAGCCACGCACAATGCTCCTAAGCCCGGGAGAAAAGCACTTCGGGGTGGTGCTCTCTACATGCCCTTGGAACACCTCCCCGGCTGCCTCCAATGGCCAGTTTGCAAGCACTCATGCCCGCTGTTCCCACCAGCCGCGCACAATGCTCCCAAGCCCGGGAGAAAAGCATTTTGGGGTGGTGCTCACTCCGGGCCCTTGAAAGACCAACCCAGCCGCCTCAAAAGGCCGGTTTTCAAGCACTCCTGCCTGCTGTTCCCGTCACCTGCGCACAATGCTCCCAAGCCCGGGAGAAAAGCGCTTCGGGGTGGTGCTCTCTACAGGCCCTTGAAAGACCTCCCCGGCTGCCTCCAAAGTCCGGTTTCCAAGAACTCATGCCCGCTGTTCCCGCCAGCCGTGCACAATGCTCCCAAGACCGGGAGAAAAGCACTTCGGGGTGGTGTTCTCTCCGTGCCCATGGAGGACCACCCCAGCTACCCCCAAAGGCCAGTTTGCAATCACTCCCACTCACTGTTCCCGCCAGCCATGCACATGCTCCAAAACACGGGAGAGAAGCGCTTTGGGGTGGTGCTCTCTCCCGGCCCTTGGAAGACTTCCCCGGCTGCCTCCAAAGGCCGGTTTGCAAGAACTCCCTCCCGCTGTCCCGCCAGCCGCACACAATGCTCCCAATCACGGGAGAAAAGCGCTTCGGGGTGGTGCTCTCTCAGGGCCCTTTGAAGACTTCCCCGGCTGCCTCCAATGGGCGGTATGCAAGCACTCATGCCCGCTGTTCCCACCAGCCACGCACAATGCTCCCAAGCACGGGAGAACAGCATTTTGGGGTGGTGCTCAATCCTTGCCCTTGGAAGACCTCCGCGCCTGCCTCCAAAGGCCGGTTTGCAAGCACTCCTGCCTGCTGTTCCCGCCACACGCGCACACTGCTCCCAAGCCCGGGAGAAAAGCGCATCGGGGTGGTGTTCTCTCCGGGCCCATGGAGGACCTCCCCGGCTGCCCCCAAAGGCCGGTTTGCAAGCATTCCCACTAGCTGTTCCCGACAGCCACGCAAATGCTCCCAAGCCCGGGAGAAAAGCATTTTGGGGTGGTGCTCTCTCCGGGCCCTTGCCCCTGAGCCTGGGGCCAGGCAGGGGGAACACACTCCCAGGCCAAGGCAGAACCACATGCACACGTCTGTTCCTGCCCCCTACACCGGCAGAGAGCTCGGGGGAGCCAGAGACTGCCAGGCTGCTGCTGGGCTGGCTGCCTGTGTGGGACGGGGCAGAGCCGACCTAGGGGCAAGTTGGGCCTCTTGCTCTCCCTGCTGCCCTGAGGCTGCTGGGTCAAAGAGGTCTTGGGCATCCAGCCCTTTGCTGGTGCCTTCCCTCTGACGAGGCCCTCTGAGCTCCAGCACCTTGCAGTGTGGAGACAGCCCCTGCCAGCAACCTCCTCTCCAAAGAGGCCTCAACCGAGGACTACACCCAGGGGAAAGGCACCAGCGGGGATGATCCTGGGGAGGCGCACGGACATGTCTGGACCCAGTCTCCGCAGCCTGCCCCTTGGTGGGGCAGTACACCCGAAGGCCAGGAAGGTCTGGGCAAGTCTGGCCAGGGGCAGGGGCCCTGCTGGGTCCTGCCCCTGGCCTGTGGGGCCTCTGAGCACAAACGGCCCTCTCCCACTGGAAGACCTCCCCGGCTGCCTCCAAAGTCCTGTTTTCAAACACTCCCGCCCGCTGTTCACGTCAGGCTCGCACAATGCTCCCAAGCCCGGGAGAAAAGCACTTCGGAGTGGTGCTCTCTCCGGGCCCTTGCCCCTGAGCCTGGGGGCAAGGCAGGGTGTCCACACTCCCAGGCAAAGGCAGAACCACATGCCCACGTCTGTTCCTGTCCCCTGCACCGGCAGAGAGCTTGGTGGAGCCAGAGTCTGTCAGGCAGCTGCTGGGTTGGCCGCCTCTGTGGGAAGGGGCAGAGCCGACCTAGGGGCAAGTTGGGCCTCTTGCTCTCCCTGCTGCCCTGAGGCTGCTGGGCCAAAAAGGTCTTGGGTATCCAGCCCCTTGCTGGTCCCTTCCCTCTGACGAGGCCCTCTGAGCTCCAGCACCTTGCAGTGTGGAGACAGCCCCTGCCAGCAACCTCCTCTCCAAGGAGGCCTCAACCGAGGCCTAGGCACAGGGGAAAGGCACCAACGGGGATGAGCCTGGGGAGGCGCCCGGGCATGTCTGGACCCAGTCCCCGCAGCCTGCCCCTTGGTGGGGCAGTACCCCCGGAGGCCAGGAAGGTCTGGGCAAGGCTGGCCAGGGGCAGGGGCCCTGCTGGGTCCTGCCGCTGGCATGTGGGGCCTCTGAGCACAACCGGCCCTCTCCCACTGGAAGACCTCCGCGGCTGCCTCCAAAGGCCGGTTTGCCAACACTCGCGCCCGCTGTTCCCGCCAGGCACGCACAATGCTCCCAAGCCCGGGAGAAAAGCACTTCGGGGTGGTGCTCTCTCCGGGCCCTTGCCCCTGAGCCTGGGGGCCAGGCAGGGGAACACACTCCCAGGCCAAGGCAGAACGACATGCACACGTCTGTTCCTGCCCCATACACCGGCAGAGAGCTCGGGGGAGCCAGAGACTGCCAGGCTGCTGCTGGGATGGCTGCCTGTGTGGGACGGGGTAAAGCCGACCCAGGGGCAAGTTGGGCCTCTTGCTCTCCCTGCTGCCCTGAGGCTGCTGGGTCAAAGAGGTCTTGAGCATCCAGCCCTTTGCTGGTCCCTTCCCTCTGACGAGGCCCTCTGAGCTCCAGCACCTTGCAGTGTGGAGACAGCCCCTGCCAGCAACCTCCTCTCCAAGGAGGCCTCAACCGTGGCCTAGGCCCAGGGGAAAGGCACCAGCGGGAATGATCCTGGAGAGGCGCACGGACATGTCTGGACCCAGTCCCCGCAGCCTGACCCTTGGTGGGGCAGTACTCCTAGAGGCCAGGAAGGTCTGGGCAAGGCTGGCCAGGGGCAGGGGCCCTGGTGGGTCCTGCCCCTGGCCTGTGGGGCCTCTGAGCACAACCGGCCCTCTCCCACTGGAAGACCTCCCCGGCTGCCTCCAAAGGCCGGTTTGCAAGCGCTCCCGCCCACTGTTCCCAGCAGGCGTGCACAATGCTCCCAAGCCCGGGAGAAAAGCGCTTCGGGGTGGTGCTCTCTCCGGGCCCTTGCCCCTGAGCCTGGGGGCAAGGCAGGGGGAACACACTCCCAGGCCAAGGCAGAAACACATGCACACCTCTGATCTGCCCCCTGTACCGGCAGAGAGCTCAGGGGAGCCAGAGTCTGTCAGGCAGCTGCTGGGCTGGCCGCCTGTGTGGGAAGGGGCAGAGCCGACCTAGGGGCAAGTTGGGCCTCTTGCTCTCCCTGCTGCCCCGATGCTGCTGGGCCAAAGAGGTCTTGGGCATCCAGCCCCTTGCTGGTCCCTTCCCTCTGACAAGGCCCTCTGAGCTCCAGCACCTTGCAGTGTGGAGACAGCCCCTGCCAGCAACCTCCTCTCCAAGGAGGCCTAAACCGAGGCCTAGGCCCAGGGGAAAGGCACCAGCGGGGATGAGCCTGGGGAGGCGCCCGGGCATGTCTGGACCCAGTCCCCGCAGCCTGCCCCTTGGTGGGGCAGTACCCCCTGAGGCCAGGAAGGTCTGGGCAAGGCTGGCCAGGGGCAGGGGACCTGCTGGGTCCTGCCCCTGGCCTGTGGGGCCTCTGAGCACATCCGGCCCTCTCCCGCTGGAAGACCTCCCCGGCTGCCTCCAAAGGCCGGTTTGCCAACACTCCCGCCCACTGTTCCCACCAGGCGCGCACAATGCTCCCAAGCCCGGGAGAAAAGCGCTTCGGGGTGGTGCTCTCTCCGGGCCTTTGCCCCTGAGCCTGGGGGCCAGGCAGGGGGAACACACTCCCAGGCCAAGGCAGAACGACATGCACACGTCTGTTCCTGACCCCTGCACCGGCAGAGAGCTCGGGGGAGCCAGAGTCTGTCAGGCAGCTGCTGGGCTGGCCGCCTGTGTGGGAAGAGGCAGAGCCGACCTAGGGGCAAGTTGGGCCTCTTCCTCTCCCTGCTGCCCTGAGGCTGCTGGGCCAAAGGGGTCTTGGGCATCCAGCCCCTTGCTGGTCCCTTCCCGCTGACGAGGCCCTCTGAGCTCCAGCACCTTGCAGTGTGGAGACAGACCCTGCCGGCAACCTCCTCTCCAAGGAGGCCTCAACCGAGGCCTAGGCCCAGGGGAAAGGCACCAGCGGGGATGAGCCTGGGGAGGCGCCCGGGCATTTCTGGACCCAGTCCCCGCAGCCTGCCCCTTGGTGGGGTAGTACGCCCGGAGGCCAGGAAGGTCTGGGCAAGGCTGGCCAGGGGCAGGGGCCCTGCTGGGTCCTGCCCCTGGCCTGTGGGGCCTCTGAGCACAACCGGCACTCTCCCACTGGAAGACCTCCCCGGCTGCCTCCAAAGGCCGGTTTGCAAGCACTCCCGCCCGCTGTTCCCGCCAGCCTCGCACAATGCTCCCAAGCCCGGGAGAAAAGCGCTTCGGGGTGGTGTTCTCTCCGTGCCAATGGAGGACCTCCCTGGCTGCCCCCAAAGGCCGGTTTGCAAGCACTCCCACTCGCTGTTCCCGCCAGCCACGCACAATCCTCCAAAACCCCGGAGAAAGGCGCTTCGGGGTGGTGTTCTCTCCGTGCCCATGGAAGACCTCCCGGGGTGCCCCCAAAGGCCGGTTTGGAAGCACTCCCACTCGCTGTTCCCGCCATCCGCGCAAATGTTCCAAGCCCGGGAGAAAAGCGCTTCTGGGTGGTGCTCTCTCCTGGCCCTTGGAAGACCTCCCCGGCTGCCTCCAAAGGCCGGTTTGCAAGCACTCCCGCCCGCTGTTCCCACCAGCCACGCACAATGCTCCCAAGCCCGGGAGAAAAGCATTTTGGGGTGGTGCTCACACCGGGCCCTGGAAGACCTCCCCGGCTGCCTCCAAAGGACGGTTTTCAAGCACTCCTGCCTGCTGTTCCCGCCACTCGCACACAATGCTCCCAAGCCCGGGAGAAAAGCGCTTCGGGGTGGTGCTCTCTACAGGCCCTTGGAAGACCTCCCCGGCTGCCTCCAAAGGCCGGTTTGCAAGGACTCCTTCCTGCTGTTCCCGCCAGCCACGCACAATGCTCCCAATCCCGGGAGAGAAGCATTTTGGGGTGGTGCTCACTCCGGGCCCTTGGAAGACCTCCCCGGCTGCCTCCAATGGCCAGTTTGCAAGCACTCATGCCCACTGTTCCCACCAGCCGCGCACAATGCTCCCAAGCCCGGGAGAAAAGCTTTTGGGGTGGTGCTCACACCGGGCCCTGGAAGACCTCCCCGGCTGCCTCCAAAGGCCGGTTTTCAAGCACTCCTGCCTGCTGTTCCCGCCACCTGCGCACAATCCTCCCAAGCCCGGGAGAAAAGCACTTCGGGGTGGTGCTCTCTACAGGCCCTTGGAAGACCTCCCCGGCTGCCTCCAAAGGCCGGTTTGCAAGGACTCCTTCCTGCTGATCCCGCCAGCCACGCACAATGCTCCCAAGCCCGGGAGAAAAGCATTTTGGGGTGGTGCTCTCTACAGGCCCTTGGAAGACCTCCCCGGCTGCCTCCAATGGCCAGTTTGCAAGCACTCATGCCCGCTGTTCCCACCAGCCGCGCACAATGCTCCCAAGCCCGGGAGAAAAACTTTTTGGGGTGGTGCTCACACCGGGCCCTGGAAGACCTCCCCGGCTGCCTGCAAAGGCCGGTTTTCAAGCACTCCTGACTGCTGCTCCCGCCACCAGCGCACAATACTCCCAAGCCCGGGAGAAAAGCGCTTCGGGGTGATGCTCTCTACAGGCCCTTGGAAGACCTCCCCGGCTGCCTCCAAAGGCCGGTTTGCAAGGACTCCTTCCTGCTGTTCCCGCCAGCCACGCACAATGCTCCCAAGCCCGGGAGAAAAGTGCTTCGGGGTGGTGCTCTCTCCGGGCCCTTGGAAGACGTCCCCGGCTGCCTCCAAAGGCCGGTTTGCAAGCACTCATGCCCGTTGTTCCCACCAGCCGCGCAGAATGCTCCCAAGCCCGGGAGAAAAGCATTTTGGGGTGGTGCTCACTCCGGGCCCTTGGAAGACCTCCCCGGCTGCCTCCAAAGGCCAGTTTGCAAGCACTCCTGCCTGCTGTTCCCGCCAGCCGCGCACAATGCTCCCAAGCCCGGGAGAAAAGCGCTTCGGGGTGGTGCTCTCTCCGGGCACTTCCAAGACCTCCTCGGCTGCCTCCAAAGGCTGGTTTGTAAGTACTCATTCCCGCTGCTTCCGCCAGCCGCGCACAATGCTCCCAAGACCGTGAGAAAAGCGCTTCAAGGTGGTGTTCTACTAGGGACCATGGAGGACCTCCCCGGCTGCCCCCAAAGGCCGGTTTGCAAGCACTCCCACTCGCTGTTCCCGCCAGCCACACACAATGTTCCAAAACCCCGGAGAAAAGCGCTTCGAGGTGTTGCTCTCTCCGGGCCCTTGGAAGACCTCCCCGGCTGCCTCCAAAGGCCGGTTTGTAAGCACTCCTGCCTGCTGTTCCCGCCACATGCGCACAATGCTCCCAAGCCCGGAAGAAAAGCATTTTGGGGTGGTGCTCTCTCCGGGCCCTTGGAAGACCTCCCGGGCTGCCTCCAAAGGCCGGTTTGCAAGCACTCATGTCCGCTGTTCCCGACAGCCGCGCACAATGCTCCCAAGCCCGGGAGAAAAGCATTTTGGGGTGGTGATCAGTCCGGGCCCTTGGAAGACCTCCCCGGCTGCCTCCAAAGGACAGTTTGCAAGAACTCATGCCCACTGTTCCCGCCAGCCGCGCACAATGCTCCCAAGACCGGGAGAAATGCGCTTCGGGGTGGTGTTCTCTCCGTGCCCATGGAGGACCAGCCCAGCTGCCCCCAAAGGCCGGTTTGCAATCACTCCCACTCATTGTTCCCGCCAGCCACGCACATGCTCCAAAACACGGGAGAGAAGCGCTTTGGGGTGGTGCTCTCTCCCGGCCCTTGGAAGACTTCCCTGGCTGCCTCCAAAGGCCGGTTTGCAAGAACTCCCTCCCGCTGTCCCGCCAGCCGCACACAATGCTCCCAATCACGGGAGAAAAGCGCTTCGGGGTGGTGCTCTCTCAGGGCCCTTTGAAGACTTCCCCGGCTGCCTCCAAAGGGTGGTATGCAAGCACTCATGCCCGCTGTTCCCACCAGCCATGCACAATGCTCCCAAGCACGGGAGAAAAGCATTTTGGGGTGGTGCTCAATCCTTGCCCTTGGAAGACCTCCGCGCCTGCCTCCAAAGGCCGGTTTGCAAGCACTCCTGCCTGCTGTTCCCGCCACACGCGCACACTGCTCCCAAGCCCGGGAGAAAAGCGCATCAGGGTGGTGTTCTCTCCGGGCCCATGGAGGACCTCCCCGGCTGCCCCCAAAGGCCGGTTTGCAAGCATTCCCACTAGCTGTTCCCGCCAGCCACGCAAATGCTCCCAAGCCCGGGAGAAAAGCATTTTGGGGTGGTGCTCTCTCCGGGCCCTTGCCCCTGTGCCTCGGGGCCAGGCAGGGGGTCCACACTCCCAGGCAATGTCAGAACCACATGCATACGTCTGTTCCTGCCCCCTGCACCGGCAGAGAGCTCAGGGGAGCCAGAGTCTGTCAGGCAGCTGCTGGGCTGGCGGCCTGTGTGGGAAGGGGCAGAGCCGACCTAGGGGCAAGTTGGGCCTCTTGCTCTCCCTGCTGCCCTGAGGCTGCTGGGCCAAAGAGGTCTTGGACATCTAGCCCTTTGCTGGTCCCTTCCATCTGACGAGGCCCTCTGAGCTCCAGCACCTTGCAGTGTGGAGACAGACCCTGCCAGCAACCTCCTCTCCAAGGAGGCCTCAACCGAGGCCTAGTCCCAGGGAAAGGCACCAGCGGGGATGAACCTGGGGAGGCGCCCGGGAATGTCTGGACCCAGTCCCCGCAGCCTGCCCCTTGGTGGGGCAGTACACCCGGAGGCCAGGAAGGTCTGGGCAAGTCTGGCCTGGGGCAGGGGCCCTGCTGGGTCCTGCCCCTGGCCTGTGGGGCCTCTGAGCATGAGCGGCCCTCTCCCGCTGGAAGACCTCCCCGGCTGCCTCCAAAGGCCGATTTGACAACACTCGCGCCCGCTGTTCCCGCCAGGCATGCACAATGCTCCCAAGCCCGGGAAAAAAGCGCTTCGGGTTGGTGCTCTCACCGGGCCCTTGCCCCTGAGCCTGGGGGCAATGCAGGGGGAACACACTCCCAGGCCAAGGCAGAACCACATGCACACGTCTGTTCCTGCCCCCTACACCGGCAGAGAGCTCGGGGGAGCCAGAGACTGCCAGGCTGCTGCTGGGCTGGCTGCCTGTGTGGGACGGGGCAGAGCCGACCTAGGGGCAAGTTGGGCCTCTTGCTCTCCCTGCTGCCCTGAGGCTGCTGGGTCAAAGAGGTCTTGGGCATCCAGCCCTTTGCTGGTGCCTTCCCTCTGACGAGGCCCTCTGAGCTCCAGCACCTTGCAGTGTGGAGACAGCCCCTGCCAGCAACCTCCTCTCCAAAGAGGCCTCAACCGAGGACTACACCCAGGGGAAAGGCACCAGCGGGGATGATCCTGGGGAGGCGCACGGACATGTCTGGACCCAGTCTCCGCAGCCTGCCCCTTGGTGGGGCAGTACACCAGAAGGCCAGGAAGGTCTGGGCAAGTCTGGCCAGGGGCAGGGGCCCTGCTGGGTCCTGCCCCTGGCCTGTGGGGCCTCTGAGCACAAACGGCCCTCTCCCACTGGAAGACCTCCCCGGCTGCCTCCAAAGTCCTGTTTTCAAACACTCCCGCCCGCTGTTCACGTCAGGCTCGCACAATGCTCCCAAGCCCGGGAGAAAAGCACTTCGGAGTGGTGCTCTCTCCGGGCCCTTGCCCCTGAGCCTGGGGGCAAGGCAGGGTGTCCACACTCCCAGGCAAAGGCAGAACCACATGCCCACGTCTGTTCCTGTCCCCTGCACCGGCAGAGAGCTTGGTGGAGCCAGAGTCTGTCAGGCAGCTGCTGGGTTGGCCGCCTCTGTGGGAAGGGGCAGAGCCGACCTAGGGGCAAGTTGGGCCTCTTGCTCTCCCTGCTGCCCTGAGGCTGCTGGGCCAAAAAGGTCTTGGGTATCCAGCCCCTTGCTGGTCCCTTCCCTCTGACGAGGCCCTCTGAGCTCCAGCACCTTGCAGTGTGGAGACAGCCCCTGCCAGCAACCTCCTCTCCAAGGAGGCCTCAACCGAGGCCTAGGCACAGGGGAAAGGCACCAACGGGGATGAGCCTGGGGAGGCGCCCGGGCATGTCTGGACCCAGTCCCCGCAGCCTGCCCCTTGGTGGGGCAGTACCCCCGGAGGCCAGGAAGGTCTGGGCAAGGCTGGCCAGGGGCAGGGTCCCTGCTGGGTCCTGCCGCTGGCATGTGGGGCCTCTGAGCACAACCGGCCCTCTCCCACTGGAAGACCTCCGCGGCTGCCTCCAAAGGCCGGTTTGCCAACACTCGCGCCCGCTGTTCCCGCCAGGCACGCACAATGCTCCCAAGCCCGGGAGAAAAGCACTTCGGGGTGGTGCTCTCTCCGGGCCCTTGCCCCTGAGCCTGGGGGCCATGCAGGGGAACACACTCCCAGGCCAAGGCAGAACGACATGCACACGTCTGTTCCTGCCCCATACACCGGCAGAGAGCTCGGGGGAGCCAGAGACTGCCAGGCTGCTGCTGGGATGGCTGCCTGTGTGGGACGGGGTAAAGCCGACCCAGGGGCAAGTTGGGCCTCTTGCTCTCCCTGCTGCCCTGAGGCTGCTGGGTCAAAGAGGTCTTGAGCATCCAGCCCTTTGCTGGTCCCTTCCCTCTGACGAGGCCCTCTGAGCTCCAGCACCTTGCAGTGTGGAGACAGCCCCTGCCAGCAACCTCCTCTCCAAGGAGGCCTCAACCGTGGCCTAGGCCCAGGGGAAAGGCACCAGCGGGAATGATCCTGGAGAGGCGCACGGACATGTCTGGACCCAGTCCCCGCAGCCTGACCCTTGGTGGGGCAGTACTCCCAGAGGCCAGGAAGGTCTGGGCAAGGCTGGCCAGGGGCAGGGGCCCTGGTGGGTCCTGCCCCTGGCCTGTGGGGCCTCTGAGCACAACCGGCCCTCTCCCACTGGAAGACCTCCCCGGCTGCCTCCAAAGGCCGGTTTGCAAGCGCTCCCGCCCACTGTTCCCAGCAGGCGTGCACAATGCTCCCAAGCCCGGGAGAAAAGCGCTTCGGGGTGGTGCTCTCTCCGGGCCCTTGCCCCTGAGCCTGGGGGCAAGGCAGGGGGAACACACTCCCAGGCCAAGGCAGAAACACATGCACACCTCTGATCTGCCCCCTGTACCGGCAGAGAGCTCAGGGGAGCCAGAGTCTGTCAGGCAGCTGCTGGGCTGGCCGCCTGTGTGGGAAGGGGCAGAGCCGACCTAGGGGCAAGTTGGGCCTCTTGCTCTCCCTGCTGCCCCGATGCTGCTGGGCCAAAGAGGTCTTGGGCATCCAGCCCCTTGCTGGTCCCTTCCCTCTGACAAGGCCCTCTGAGCTCCAGCACCTTGCAGTGTGGAGACAGCCCCTGCCAGCAACCTCCTCTCCAAGGAGGCCTAAACCGAGGCCTAGGCCCAGGGGAAAGGCACCAGCGGGGATGAGCCTGGGGAGGCGCCCGGGCATGTCTGGACCCAGTCCCCGCAGCCTGCCCCTTGGTGGGGCAGTACCCCCTGAGGCCAGGAAGGTCTGGGCAAGGCTGGCCAGGGGCAGGGGCCCTGCTGGGTCCTGCCCCTGGCCTGTGGGGCCTCTGAGCACAACCGGCACTCTCCCACTGGAAGACCTCCCCGGCTGCCTCCAAAGGCCGGTTTGCAAGCACTCCCGCCCGCTGTTCCCGCCAGCCTCGCACAATGCTCCCAAGCCCGGGAGAAAAGCGCTTCGGGGTGGTGTTCTCTCCGTGCCAATGGAGGACCTCCCTGGCTGCCCCCAAAGGCCGGTTTGCAAGCACTCCCACTCGCTGTTCCCGCCAGCCACGCACAATCCTCCAAAACCCCGGAGAAAGGCGCTTCGGGTTGGTGTTCTCTCCGTGCCCATGGAAGACCTCCCGGGGTGCCCCCAAAGGCCGGTTTGGAAGCACTCCCACTCGCTGTTCCCGCCATCCGCGCAAATGTTCCAAGCCCGGGAGAAAAGCGCTTCTGGGTGGTGCTCTCTCCTGGCCCTTGGAAGACCTCCCCGGCTGCCTCCAAAGGCCGGTTTGCAAGCACTCCCGCCCGCTGTTCCCACCAGCCACGCACAATGCTCCCAAGCCCGGGAGAAAAGCATTTTGGGGTGGTGCTCACACCGGGCCCTGGAAGACCTCCCCGGCTGCCTCCAAAGGACGGTTTTCAAGCACTCCTGCCTGCTGTTCCCGCCACTCGCACACAATGCTCCCAAGCCCGGGAGAAAAGCGCTTCGGGGTGGTGCTCTCTACAGGCCCTAGAAAGACCTCCCCGGCTGCCTCCAAAGGCCGGTTTGCAAGGACTCCTTCCTGCTGTTCCCGCCAGCCACGCACAATGCTCCCAATCCCGGGAGAGAAGCATTTTGGGGTGGTGCTCACTCCGGGCCCTTGGAAGACCTCCCCGGCTGCCTCCAATGGCCAGTTTGCAAGCACTCATGCCCACTGTTCCCACCAGCCGCGCACAATGCTCCCAAGCCCGGGAGAAAAGCTTTTGGGGTGGTGCTCACACCGGGCCCTGGAAGACCTCCCCGGCTGCCTCCAAAGGCCGGTTTTCAAGCACTCCTGCCTGCTGTTCCCGCCACCTGCGCACAATCCTCCCAAGCCCGGGAGAAAAGCACTTCGGGGTGGTGCTCTCTACAGGCCCTTGGAAGACCTCCCCGGCTGCCTCCAAAGGCCGGTTTGCAAGGACTCCTTCCTGCTGATCCCGCCAGCCACGCACAATGCTCCCAAGCCCGGGAGAAAAGCATTTTGGGGTGGTGCTCTCTACAGGCCCTTGGAAGACCTCCCCGGCTGCCTCCAATGGCCAGTTTGCAAGCACTCATGCCCGCTGTTCCCACCAGCCGCGCACAATGCTCCCAAGCCCGGGAGAAAAACTTTTTGGGGTGGTGCTCACACCGGGCCCTGGAAGACCTCCCCGGCTGCCTGCAAAGGCCGGTTTTCAAGCACTCCTGACTGCTGCTCCCGCCACCAGCGCACAATACTCCCAAGCCCGGGAGAAAAGCGCTTCGGGGTGATGCTCTCTACAGGCCCTTGGAAGACCTCCCCGGCTGCCTCCAAAGGCCGGTTTGCAAGGACTCCTTCCTGCTGTTCCCGCCAGCCACGCACAATGCTCCCAAGCCCGGGAGAAAAGTGCTTCGGGGTGGTGCTCTCTCCGGGCCCTTGGAAGACGTCCCCGGCTGCCTCCAAAGGCCGGTTTGCAAGCACTCATGCCCGTTGTTCCCACCAGCCGCGCAGAATGCTCCCAAGCCCGGGAGAAAAGCATTTTGGGGTGGTGCTCACTCCGGGCCCTTGGAAGACCTCCCCGGCTGCCTCCAAAGGCCAGTTTGCAAGCACTCCTGCCTGCTGTTCCCGCCAGCCGCGCACAATGCTCCCAAGCCCGGGAGAAAAGCGCTTCGGGGTGGTGCTCTCTCCGGGCACTTCCAAGACCTCCTCGGCTGCCTCCAAAGGCTGGTTTGTAAGTACTCATTCCCGCTGCTTCCGCCAGCCGCGCACAATGCTCCCAAGACCGTGAGAAAAGCGCTTCAAGGTGGTGTTCTACTAGGGACCATGGAGGACCTCCCCGGCTGCCCCCAAAGGCCGGTTTGCAAGCACTCCCACTCGCTGTTCCCGCCAGCCACACACAATGTTCCAAAACCCCGGAGAAAAGCGCTTCGAGGTGTTGCTCTCTCCGGGCCCTTGGAAGACCTCCCCGGCTGCCTCCAAAGGCCGGTTTGTAAGCACTCCTGCCTGCTGTTCCCGCCACATGCGCACAATGCTCCCAAGCCCGGAAGAAAAGCATTTTGGGGTGGTGCTCTCTCCGGGCCCTTGGAAGACCTCCCGGGCTGCCTCCAAAGGCCGGTTTGCAAGCACTCATGTCCGCTGTTCCCGACAGCCGCGCACAATGCTCCCAAGCCCGGGAGAAAAGCATTTTGGGGTGGTGATCAGTCCGGGCCCTTGGAAGACCTCCCCGGCTGCCTCCAAAGGACAGTTTGCAAGAACTCATGCCCACTGTTCCCGCCAGCCGCGCACAATGCTCCCAAGACCGGGAGAAATGCGCTTCGGGGTGGTGTTCTCTCCGGGCCCATGGAGGACCTCCCCGGCTGCCCCCAAAGGCCGGTTTGCAAGCATTCCCACTAGCTGTTCCCGCCAGCCACGCAAATGCTCCCAAGCCCGGGAGAAAAGCATTTTGGGGTGGTGCTCTCTCCGGGCCCTTGCCCCTGTGCCTCGGGGCCAGGCAGGGGGTCCACACTCCCAGGCAATGTCAGAACCACATGCATACGTCTGTTCCTGCCCCCTGCACCGGCAGAGAGCTCAGGGGAGCCAGAGTCTGTCAGGCAGCTGCTGGGCTGGCGGCCTGTGTGGGAAGGGGCAGAGCCGACCTAGGGGCAAGTTGGGCCTCTTGCTCTCCCTGCTGCCCTGAGGCTGCTGGGCCAAAGAGGTCTTGGACATCTAGCCCTTTGCTGGTCCCTTCCATCTGACGAGGCCCTCTGAGCTCCAGCACCTTGCAGTGTGGAGACAGACCCTGCCAGCAACCTCCTCTCCAAGGAGGCCTCAACCGAGGCCTAGTCCCAGGGAAAGGCACCAGCGGGGATGAACCTGGGGAGGCGCCCGGGAATGTCTGGACCCAGTCCCCGCAGCCTGCCCCTTGGTGGGGCAGTACCCCCGGAGGCCAGGAAGGTCTGGGCAAGTCTGGCCTGGGGCAGGGGCCCTGCTGGGTCCTGCCCCTGGCCTGTGGGGCCTCTGAGCATGAGCGGCCCTCTCCCGCTGGAAGACCTCCCCGGCTGCCTCCAAAGGCCGATTTGACAACACTCGCGCCCGCTGTTCCCGCCAGGCATGCACAATGCTCCCAAGCCCGGGAAAAAAGCGCTTCGGGTTGGTGCTCTCACCGGGCCCTTGCCCCTGAGCCTGGGGGCAATGCAGGGGGAACACACTCTCAGGCCAAGGCAGAACCACATGCACACGTCTGTTCCTGGTCCCTGCACCGGCAGAGAGCTCGGGGGAGCCAGAGTATGCCAGGCAGCTGCTGGGCTGGCGGCCTGTGTGGAAAGGGGCAGAGCCGACCTAGGGGCAAGTTGGGCCTCTTGCTCTCCCTGCTGCCCTGAGGCTGCTGGGCCAAAGAGGTCTTGGGCATCCAGCCCCTTGCTGGTCCCTTCCCTCTGATGAGGCCCTCTGAGCTCCAGCACCTTGCAGTGTGGAGACAGCCCCTGCCAGCAACCTCCTCTCCAAGGAGGCCTCAACCGAGTCCTAGGCCTAGGGGAAAGGCACCAGAGGGAATGATCCTGGGGAGGCGCCCGGCCATGTCTGGACCCAGTCCCCGCAGCCTGCCCCTTGGTGGGGCAGTACCCCCGGAGGCCAGGAAGGTCTGGGCAAGGCTGCCAGGGGCAGGGACACTGCTGGGTCCTGCCCCTGGCCTGAGGGGCATCTGAGCACAACCGGCACTCTCCCGCTGGAAGACCTCCGCGCCTGCCTCCAAAGGCCGGTTTGCAAGCACTCAATCCCGCTTTTCCCGCCAGCCGCGCACAATGCTCCCAAGCCCGGGAGAAAAGCGCTTCGGGGTGGTGCTCTCTCCCGGCCCTTGGAAGACCTCCCCGGCTGCCTCCAAAGGCTGGTTTTCAAGAACTCCCTCCAGCTGACACGCCAGCCGCACACAATGCTCCCAAGCCCGGGAGAAAAGCATTTTGGGGTGGTGCTTTCTCCGGGCCCTTGGAAGACCTCCCCGGCTGCCTGGAAAGGCCGGTTTGCAAGCACTCACGTCCGCTGTTCCCGAAAGCCGCGCACAATGCTCCCAATTCCGGGAGAAAAGCGCTTCGGGGTGGTGTTCTCTCCGTGCCAATGGAGGACCTCCCTGGCTGCCCCCAAAGGCCGGTTTGCAAGCACTCCCACTCGCTGTTCCCGCCAGCCACGCACAATCCTCCAAAACCCCGGAGAAAAGCGCTTCGGGGTGGTGTTCTCTCCGTGCCCATGGAAGACCTCCCGGGGTGCCCCCAAAGGCCGGTTTGGAAGCACTCCCACTCGCTGTTCCCGCCATCCGCGCAAATGTTCCAAGCCCGGGAGAAAAGCGCTTCTGGGTGGTGCTCTCTCCTGGCCCTTGGAAGACCTGCCCGGCTGCCTCCAAAGGCCGGTTTGCAAGCACTCCCGCCCGCTGTTCCCATCAGCCACGCACAATGCTCCCAAGCCCGGGAGAAAAGCATTTTGGGGTGGTGATCACACCGGGCCCTGGAAGACCTCCCCGGCTGCCTCCAAAGGACGATTTTCAAGCACTCCTGCCTGCTGTTCCCGCCACCCTCGCACAATGCTCCCAAGCCCGGGAGAAAAGCGCTTCGGGGTGGTGCTCTCTACAGGCCCTTGGAAGACCTCCCCGGCTGCCTCCAAAGGCCGGTTTGCAAGGACTCCTTCCTGCTGTTCCCGCCAGCCACGCACAATGCTCCCAAGCCCGGGAGAAAAGCATTTTGGGGTGGTGCTCACTCCGGGCCCTTGGAAGACCTCCCCGGCTGCCTCCAATGGCCAGTTTGCAAGCACTCATGCCCACTGTTCCCACCAGCCGCGCACAATGCTCCCAAGCCCGGGAGAAAAGCTTTTTGGGGTGGTGCTCACACCGGGCCCTGGAAGACCTCCCCGGCTGCCTGCAAAGGCCGGTTTTCAAGCACTCCTGCCTGCTGTTCCCGCCACCTGCGCACAATGCTCCCAAGCCCGGGACAAAAGCGCTTCGGGGTGGTGCTCTCTACAGGCCCTTGGAAGACCTCCCCGGCTGCCTCCAAAGGCCGGTTTGCAAGGACTCCTTCCTGCTGTTCCCGCCAGCCACGCACAATGCTCCCAAGCCCGGGAGAAAAGCATTTTGGGGTGGTGCTCTCTACAGGCCCTTGGAAGACCTCCCCGGCTGCCTCCAATGGCCAGTTTGCAAGCACTCATGCCCGCTGTTCCCACCAGCCGCGCACAATGCTCCCAAGCCCGGGAGAAAAGCTTTTTGGGGTGGTGCTCACACCGGGCCCTGGAAGACCTCCCCGGCTGCCTGCAAAGGCCGGTTTTCAAGCACTCCTGCCTGCTGTTCCCGCCACCCGCGCACAAACTCCCAAGCCCGGGAGAAAAGCGCTTCGGGGTGGTGCTCTCTACAGGCCCTTGGAAGACCTCCCCGGCTGCCTCCAAAGGCCGGTTTGCAAGGACTCCTTCCTGCTGTTCCCGCCAGCCACGCACAATGCTCCCAACCCGGGAGAAAAGTGCTTCAGGGTGGTGCTCTCTCCGGGCCCTTGGAAGACGTCCCCGGCTGCCTCCAAAGGCCGGTTTGCAAGGACTCCTTCCTGCTGTTCCCGCCAGCCACGCACAATGCTCCCAAGCCCGGGAGAAAAGCATTTTGGGGTGTTGCTCACTCCGGGCCCTTGGAAGACCTCCCCGGCTGCCTCCAATGGCCAGTTTGCAAGCACTCATGCACACTGTTCCCACCAGCCGCGCACAATGCTCCCAAGCCCGGGAGAAAAGCTTTTTGGGGTGGTGCTCACACCGGGCCCTGGAAGACCTCCCCGGCTGCCTCCAAAGGCCGGTTTTCAAGCACTCCTGCCTGCTGTTCCCGCCACCTGCGCACAATGCTCCCAAGCCCGGGAGAAAAGCGCTTCGGGGCGGTGCTCTCTACAGGCCCTTGGAAGACCTCCCCGGCTGCCTCCAAAGGCCGGTTTGCAAGGACTCCTTCCTGCTGTTCCCGCCAGCCACGCACAATGCTCCCAAGCCCGGGAGAAAAGCATTTTGGGGTGGTGCTCTCTACAGGCCCTTGGAACACCTCCCCGGCTGCCTCCAATGGCCAGTTTGCAAGCACTCATGCCCGCTGTTCCCACCAGCCGTGCACAATGCTCCCAAGCCCGGGAGAAAAGCATTTTGGGGTGGTGCTCACTCCGGGCCCTTGGAAGACCTCCCCGGCTGCCTCCAAAGGACAGTCTGCAAGAACTCATGCCCGCTGTTCCCGCCAGCTGCGCACAATGCTCCCAAGACCGGGAGAAATGCGCTTCGGGGTGGTGTTCTCTCCGTGCCCATGGAGGACCACCCCAGCTGCCCCCAAAGGCCGGTTTGCAATCACTCCCACTCACTGTTCCCGCCAGCCACGCACATGCTCCAAAACACGGGAGAGAAGCGCTTTGGGGTGGTGCTCTCTCCCGGCCCTTGGAAGACTTCCCTGGCTGCCTCCAAAGGCCGGTTTGCAAGAACTCCCTCCCGCTGTCCCGCCAGCTGCACACAATGCTCCCAATAACGGGAGAAAAGCGCTTCGGGGTGGTGCTCTCTCAGGGCCCTTTGAAGACTTCCCCGGCTGCCTCCAATGGGCGGTATGCAAGCACTCATGCCCGCTGTTCCCACCAGCCATGCACAATGCTCCCAAGCACGGGAGAAGAGCATTTTGGGGTGGTGCTCACTCCTTGCCCTTGGAAGACCTCCGCGCCTGCCTCCAAAGGCCGGTTTGCAAGCACTCCTGCCTGCTGTTCCCGCCACACGCGCACACTGCTCCCAAGCCCGGGAGAAAAGCGCATCGGGGTGGTGTTCTCTCCGGGCCCATGGAGGACCTCCCCGGCTGCCCCCAAAGGCCGGTTTGCAAGCATTCCCACTAGCTGTTCCCGCCAGCCACGCAAATGCTCCCAAGCCCGGGAGAAAAGCATTTTGGGGTGGTGCTCTCTCCGGGCCCTTGCCCCTGTGCCTCGGGGCCAGGCAGGGGGTCCACACTCCCAGCCAAAGTCAGAACCACATGCACACGTCTGTTCCTGACCCCTGCACCGGCAGAGAGCTCGGGGGAGCCAGAGTCTGTCAGGCAGCTGCTGGGCTGGCTGCCTGTGTGGGAAGGGGGAGAGCCGACCTAGGGGCAAGTTGGGCCTCTTGCTCTCCCTGCTGCCCTGAGGCTGCTGGGCCAAAGAGGTCTTGGGCATCCAGCCCCTTGCTGGTCCCTTCCCTCTGACGAGGCCCTCTGAGCTCCAGCACCTTGCAGTGTGGAGACAGCCCCTGCCAGCAACCTCCTCTCCAAGGAGGCCTCAACCGAGGCCTAGGACCAGGGGAAAGGCACCAGCGGGGATGTGCCAGGGGAGGCGCCCGGGCATGACTGGACTCAGTCCCCGCAGACTGCCCCTTGGTGGGGCAGTACCCACGGAGGCCAGGAAGGTCTGGGCAAGGCTGCCAGGGGCAGGGGCCCTGCTGGGTCCTGCCCCTGGCCTGTGGGGCGTCTGAGCACAACCGGCACTCTCCCGCTGGAAGACCTCCCCGGCTGCCTCCAAAGGACGGTTTGCAAGCACTCCCACCCGCTGTTCCCGCCAGGCACGCACAATGCTCCCAAGCCCGGGAGAAAAGCGCTTCGGGGTGGTGCTCTCTCCGAGCCCTTGCCCCTGAGCCTGGGGGCCAGGCAGGTGGAACAGACTCCCAGGCCAAGGGAGAACGACATGCACACGTCTGTTCCTGCCCCCTACACAGGCAGAGAGCTCGGGGGAGCCAGAGACTGCCAGGCTGCTGCTGGGCTGGCTGCCTGTGTGGTTCGGGGCAGAGCCGACCTAGGGGCAAGTTGGGCCTCTTGCTCTCCCTGCTGCCCTGAGGGTGCTGGGTCAAAGAGGTCTTGGGCATCCAGCCCCTTGCTGGTCCCTTCCCTCTGACGAGGCCCTCTGAGCTCCAGCACCTTGCAGTGTGGAGACAGCCCCTGTCAGCAACCTCCTCTCCAAAGAGGCCTCAACCGAGGCCTACACCCAGGGGAAAGGCACCAGCGGGGATGATCCTGGGGAGGCGCACGGACATGTCTGGACCCAGTCTCCGCAGCCTGCCCCTTGGTGGGGCAGTACCCCCGGAGGCCAGGAAGGTCTGGGCAAGTCTGGCCAGGGGCAGGGGCCCTGCTGGGTCCTGCCCCTGGCCTGTGGGGCCTCTGAGCACAACCGGCCCTCTCCCACTGGAAGACCTCCCCTGCTGCCTCCAAAGTCCTGTTTGCAAACACTCCCGCCCGCTGTTCACGTCAAGAATGCACAAAGCTCCCAAGCCGGGGAGAAAAGCGCTTCGGTGTGGTGCTCTCTCCGGGCCCTTGCCCCTGAGCCTGGGGGCAAGGCAGGGGGAACACACTCCCAGGCCAAGGCAGAACCACATGCACACGTCTGTTCCTGTCCCCTGCACCGGCAGAGAGCTTGGGGGAGCCAGAGTCTGTCAGGCAGCTGCTGGGTTGGCCGCCTGTGTGGGAAGGGGCAGAGCCGCCCTAGGGGCAAGTTGGGCCTCTTGCTCTCCCTGCTGCCCTGAGGCTGCTGGGCCAAAGATGTCTTGGGCATCTAGCCCCTTACTGGTCCCTTCTCTCTGACGAGGCTCTAGAGCTCCAGCACCTTGCAGTGTGGAGACAGCCCCTGCCAGCAACCTCCTCTCCAAGGAGGCCTCAACCGAGGCCTAGGCCCAGGGGAAAGGCACCAGCGGGGATGAGCCAGGGGAGGCGCCCGAGCATGTCTGGACCCAGTCCCCGCAGCCTGCCCCTTGGTGGGGCAGTACCCCCGGAGGCCAGGAAGGTCTGGGCAAGGCTGGCCAGGGGCAGGGGCCCTGCTGGGTCCTGCCCCTGGCCTGTGGGGCCTCTGAGCACAACCGGCCCTCTCCCACTGGAAGACCTCCCCGGCTGCCTCCAAAGGCCGGTTTTCAAGCACTCCTGCCTGCTGTTCCCGCCACCCTCGCACAATGCTCCCAAGCCCGGGAGAAAAGCGCTTCGGGGTGGTGCTCTCTACAGGCCCTTGGAAGACCTCCCCCGCTGCCTCCAAAGGCCGGTTTGCAAGGACTCCTTCCTGCTGTTCCCGCCAGCCACGCACAATGCTCCCAAGCCCAGGAAAAAAGTGCTTCGGGGTGGTGCTCTCTCCGGGCCCTTGGAAGACGTCCCCGGCTGCCTCCAAAGGCCGGTTTGCAAGCACTCATGCCCGTTGTTCCCACCAGCCGCACACAATGCTCCCAAGCCCGGGAGAAAAGCATTTTGGGGTGGTGCTCACTCCGGGCCCTTGGAAGACCTCCCCGGCTGCCTCCAAAGGCCAGTTTGCAAGCACTCCTGCCTGCTGTTCCCGCCAGCCTCGCACAATGCTCCCAAGCCCGGGAGAAAAGCGCTTCGGGGTGGTGTTCTCTCCGTGCCAATGGAGGACCTCCCTGGCTGCCCCCAAAGGCCGGTTTGCAAGCACTCCCACTCGCTGTTCCCGCCAGCCACGCACAATCCTCCAAAACCCCGGAGAAAAGCGCTTCGGGGTGGTGTTCTCTCCGTGCCCATGGAAGACCTCCCGGGGTGCCCCCAAAGGCCGGTTTGGAAGCACTCCCACTCGCTGTTCCCGCCATCCGCGCAAATGTTCCAAGCCCGGGAGAAAAGCGCTTCTGGGTGGTGCTCTCTCCTGGCCCTTGGAAGACCTGCCCGGCTGCCTCCAAAGGCCGGTTTGCAAGCACTCCCGCCCGCTGTTCCCATCAGCCACGCACAATGCTCCCAAGCCCGGGAGAAAAGCATTTTGGGGTGGTGCTCACACCGGGCCCTGGAAGACCTCCCCGGCTGCCTCCAAAGGCCGGTTTGCAAGGACTCCTTCCTGCTGTTCCCGCCAGCCACGCACAATGCTCCCAAGCCCGGGAGAAAAGCATTTTGGGGTGGTGCTCACACCGGGCCCTGGAAGACCTCCCCGGCTGCCTCCAAAGGCCGGTTTGCAAGGACTCCTTCCTGCTGTTCCCGCCAGCCACGCACAATGCTCCTAAGCCCGGGAGAAAAGCACTTCGGGGTGGTGCTCTCTACAGGCCCTTGGAACACCTCCCCGGCTGCCTCCAATGGCCAGTTTGCAAGCACTCATGCCCGCTGTTCCCACCAGCCGCGCACAATGCTCCCAAGCCCGGGAGAAAAGCATTTTGGGGTGGTGCTCACTCCGGGCCCTTGAAAGACCAACCCAGCCGCCTCAAAAGGCCGGTTTTCAAGCACTCCTGCCTGCTGTTCCCGTCACCTGCGCACAATGCTCCCAAGCCCCGGAGAAAAGCGCTTCGGGGTGGTGCTCTCTACAGGCCCTTGAAAGACCTCCCCGGCTGCCTCCAAAGTCCGGTTTCCAAGAACTCATGCCCGCTGTTCCCGCCAGCCGTGCACAATGCTCCCAAGACCGGGAGAAAAGCACTTCGGGGTGGTGTTCTCTCCGTGCCCATGGAGGACCACCCCAGCTACCCCCAAAGGCCAGTTTGCAATCACTCCCACTCACTGTTCCCGCCAGCCATGCACATGCTCCAAAACACGGGAGAGAAGCGCTTTGGGGTGGTGCTCTCTCCCGGCCCTTGGAAGACTTCCCCAGCTGCCTCCAAAGGCCGGTTTGCAAGAACTCCCTCCCGCTGTCCCGCCAGCCGCACACAATGCTCCCAATCACGGGAGAAAAGCGCTTCGGGGTGGTGCTCTCTCAGGGCCCTTTGAAGACTTCCCCGGCTGCCTCCAATGGGCGGTATGCAAGCACTCATGCCCGCTGTTCCCACCAGCCACGCACAATGCTCCCAAGCACGGGAGAACAGCATTTTGGGGTGGTGCTCAATCCTTGCCCTTGGAAGACCTCCGCGCCTGCCTCCAAAGGCCGGTTTGCAAGCACTCCTGCCTGCTGTTCCCGCCACACGCGCACACTGCTCCCAAGCCCGGGAGAAAAGCGCATCGGGGTGGTGTTCTCTCCGGGCCCATGGAGGACCTCCCCGGCTGCCCCCAAAGGCCGGTTTGCAAGCATTCCCACTAGCTGTTCCCGACAGCCACGCAAATGCTCCCAAGCCCGGGAGAAAAGCATTTTGGGGTGGTGCTCTCTCCGGGCCCTTGCCCCTGTGCCTCGGGGCCAGGCAGGGGGTCCACACTCCCAGGCCAAGGCAGAACCACATGCACACGTCTGTTCCTGCCCCCTGCACCGGCAGAGAGCTGGGGGGAGCCAGAGTCTGTCAGGCAGCTGCTGGGTTGGCCGCCTGTGTGGGAAGGGGCAGAGACGACCTAGGGGCAAGTTGGGCCTCTTGCTCTCCCTGCTGCCCTGAGGCTGCTGGGCCAAAGAGTTCTTGGGCATCCAGCCCCTTGCTGGTCCCTTCCCTCTGACGAGGCCCTCTGAGCTCCAGCACCTTGCAGTGTGGAGACAGCCCCTGCCAGCAACCTCCTCTCCAAGGAGGCCTAAACCGAGGCCTAGGACCAGGGGAAAGGCACCAGCGGGGATGAGCCAGTGGAGGCGCACGGGCATTTCTGGACCCAGTCCCCGCAGACTGTCCCTTGGTGGGGCAGTACCCCCGGAGGCCAGGAAGGTCTGGGCAAGGCTGGCCAGGGGCAGGGGCCCTGATGGGTCCTGCCCCTGGCCTGTGGGGCCTCTGAGCACAACCGGCCCTCTCCCACTGGAAGACCTCCCCGGCTGCCTCCAAAGGCCGGTTTGCCAACACTCCCGCCCGCTGTTCCCGCCAGGCACGCACAAGGCTCCCAAGCCCGGGAGAAAAGCGCTTCGGGGTGTTGCTCTCTCCGGGCCCTTGCCCCTGAGCCTGGGGTCCAGGCAGTGGGTCCACACTCCCAGAACAAGGCAGAACCACATGCACACGTCTGTTCCTGACCCCTGCACCGGCAGAGAGCTCGGGGGAGCCAGAGTCTGTCAGGCAGCTGCTGGGTTGACTGCCTGTGTGGGAAGGGGCAGAGCCGACCTAGGGGCAAGTTGGGCCTCTTGCTCTCCCTGCTGCCCTGAGGCTGCTGGGCCAAAGAGGTCTTGGGCATCCAGCCCCTTGCTGGTCCCTTCCCTCTGACGAGGCCCTCTGAGCTCCAGCACCTTGCAGTGTGGAGACAGCCCCTGCCAGCAACCTCCTCTCCAAGGAGGCCTCAACCGAGGCCTAGGCCCAGGGGAAAGGCACCAGCGGGGATGAGCCAGTGGAGGCGAACGGGCATGTCTGGACCCAGTCCCCGCAGCCTGCCCCTTGGTGGGGCAGTACCCCCGGAGGCCAGGAAGGTCTGGGCAAGGCTGGCCAGGGGCAGGGGCCATGCTGGGTCCTGCCCCTGGCCTGTGGGGCCTCTGAGCACAACCGGCCCTCTCCCACTGGAAGACCTCCCCGGCTGCCTCCAAAGGCCGGTTTGCCAACACTCCCGCCCGCTGTTCCCGCCAGGTACGCACAATGCTCCCAAGCCCGGGAGAAAAGCGCTTCGGGGTGTTGCTCTCTCCGGGCCCTTGCCCCTGAGCCTGGGGTCCAGGCAGTGGGTCCACACTCCCAGACCAAGGCAGAACCACATGCACACGTCTGTTCCTGACCCCTGCACCGGCAGAGAGCTCGGGGGAGCCAGAGTATGCCAGGCAGCTGCTGGGCTGGCGGCCTGTGTGGAAAGGGGCAGAGTCGACCTACGGGCAAGTTGGGCCTCTTGCTCTCCCAGCTGCCCTGAGGCTGCTGGGCCAAAGAGGTCTTGGGCATCCAGCCCCTTGCTGGTCCCTTCCCTCTGATGAGGCCCTCTGAGCTCCAGCACCTTGCAGTGTGGAGACAGCCCCTGTCAGCAACCTCCTCTCCAAAGAGGCCTCAACCGAGGCCTACACCCAGGGGAAAGGCACCAGCGGGGATGATCCTGGGGAGGCGCACGGACATGTCTGGACCCAGTCTCCGCAGCCTGCCCCTTGGTGGGGCAGTACCCCCGGAGGCCAGGAAGGTCTGGGCAAGTCTGGCCATGGGCAGGGGCCCTGCTGGGTCCTGCCCCTGGCCTGTGTGGCCTCTGAGCACAACCGGCCCTCTCCCACTGGAAGACCTCCACGGCTGCCTCCAAACTCCTGTTTGCAAACACTCGCGCCCGCTGTTCACCTCAAGAATGCACAAAGCTCCCAAGCGGGGAGAAAAGCGCTTCGGTGTGGTGCTCTCTCCGGGCCCCTGCCCCTGAGCCTGGGGGCCAGGCAGGGGATCCACATTCCCAGGCCAAGGCAGAACCACATGTACACTTCTGTTCCTGCCCCCTCCACCGGCAGAGAGCTGGGGGGAGCCAGAGTCTGTCAGGCAGCTGCTGGGCTGGCCGCCTGTGTGGGAAGGGGCAGAGCCGACCTAGGGGCAAGTTGGGCCTCTTGCTCTCCCTGCTGCCCTGAGGCTGCTGGGCCAAAGAGGTCTTGGGCATCCAGCCCCTTGCTGGTCCCTTCCCTCTGACGAGGCCCTCTGAGCTCCAGCACCTTGCAGTGTGGAGACAGCCCCTGCCAGCAACCTCCTCTCCAAGGAGGCCTCAACCGAGGCCTAGGCCCTGGGGAAAGGCACCAGCGGGGATGAGCCTGGCGAGGCGCCCGGGCATGTCTGGACCCAGTCCCCGCAGCCTGCCCCTTGGTGGGGCAGTACCCCCGGAGGCCAGGAACGTCTGGGCAAGGCTGGCCAGGGGCAGGGGCCCTGCTGGGTCCTGCCCCTGGCCTGTAGGGCCTCTGAGCACAACCGGCCCTCTCCCGCTGGAAGACCTCCCCGGCTGCCTCCAAAGGCCAGTTTGCCAACACTCCTGCCCGATGTTCCCGCCAGGCACGCACAATGCTCCCAAGCCCAGGAGAAAAGCGCTTCGGGGTGGTGCTCTCTCCGGGCCTTTGCCCTTGAGCCTGTGGTCAAGGCAGGGGGAACACACTCCCAGACCAAGGCAGAACCACATGCACACGTCTGTTCCTGTCCCCTGCACCGGCAGAGAGCTCGGGGGAGCCAGAGTCTCTCAGGCAGGTGCTGGGCTGGCCGCCTGTGTAGGAAGGGGCAGAGCCGACCTAGGGGCAAGTTGGGCCTCTTGCTCTCCCTGCTGCCCTGAGGCTGCTGGGCCAAAGACGTCTTGGGCATCCAGCCCCTAACTGGTCCCTTCCCTCTGACGAGGCCCTCTGAGCTCCAGCACCTTGCAGTGTGGAGACAGCACCTGCCAGCAATCTCCTCTCCAAGGAGGCCTCAACCGAGGCCTAGGCCCAGGGAAAAGGCACCAGCGGAGTTGAGCCAGGGGAGGCGCCCGGGCATGTCTGGACCCAGTCCCCGCAGCCTGCCCCTTGGTGGGGCAGTACCCCCGGAGGCCAGGAAGGTCTGGGCAAGGCTGGCCAGGGGCAGGGGCCCTGCTGGGTCCTGCCTTTGGCCTGTGGGGCCTCTGAGCACAACCGGCCCTTGCCCACTGGAAGACCTCCCCGGCTGCCTCCAAAGGCCGGTTTGCAAGCACTCCCGCCCACTGTTCCCGCCAGGCGCGCACAATGCTCCCAAGCCCGGGAGAAAAGCGCTTCGGGGTGGTGGTCTCTCCGGGCCCCTGCCCCTGAGCCTGGGGGCCAGGCAGGGGATCCACAGTCCCAGGCCAAGGCAGAACCACATGTACACGTCTGTTCCTGCCCCCTCCACCGGCAGAGAGCTGGGGGGAGCCAGAGTCTGTCAGGCAGCTGCTGGGCTGGCCGCCTGTGTGGGAAGGGGCAGAGCCGACCTAGGGGCAAGTTGGGCCTCTTGCTCTCCCTGCTGCCCTGAGGCTGCTGGGCCAAAGAGGTCTTGGGCATCCAGCCCCTTGCTGGTCCCTTCCCTCTGACGAGGCCCTCTGAGCTCCAGCACCTTGCAGTGTGGAGACAGCCCCTGCCAGCAATCTCCTCTCCAAGGAGGCCTCAACCGAGGCCTAGGCCCAGGGGAAAGGCACCAGCGGGGATGAGCCAGTGGAGGCGCACGGGCATGTCTGGACCCAGTCCCCGCAGCCTGCCCCTTGGTGGGACAGTACCCCCGGAGGCCAGGAAGGTCTGGGCAAGGCTGGCCAGGGGCAGGGGCCCTGCTGGGTCCTGCCCCTGGCCTGTGGGGCCTCTGAGCACAACCGGCCCTCTCCCACTGGAAGACCTCCGCGGCTGCCTCCAAAGGCCGGTTTGCCAACACTCCCGCCCGCTGTTCCCGCCAGGCACGCACAATGCTCCCAAGCCCGGGAGAAAAGCGCTTCGGGGTGTTGCCCTCTCCGGGCCCTTGCCCCTGAGCCTGGTGTCCAGGCAGTGGGTCCACACTCCCAGACCAAGGCAGAACCACATGCACACGTCTGTTCCTGACCCCTGCAATGACAGAGAGCTCGGGGGAGCCAGAGTCTGTCAGGCAGCTGCTGGGTTTGCTGCCTGTGTGGGAAGGGGCAGAGCCGACCTAGGGGCAAGTTGGGCCTCTTCCTCTCCCTGCTGCCCTGAGGCTGCTGGGCCAAAGAGGTCTTGGGCATCCAGCCCCTTGCTGGTCCCTTCCCGCTGACGAGGCCCTCTGAGCTCCAGCACCTTGCAGTGTGGAGACAGCCCCTGCCAGCAACCTCCTCTCCAAGGAGGCCTCAACCGAGGCCTAGGCCCAGGGGAAAGGCACCAGCGGGGATGAGCCTGGGGAGGCGCCCGGGCATGTCTGGACCCAGTCCCCGCAGCCTGCCACTTGGTGGGGTAATGCCCCCGGAGGCCAGGAAGGTCTGTGCAAGGCTGCCAGGGGCAGGGACACTGTTGGGTCCTGCCCCTGGCCTGTGGGGCGTCTGAGCACAACCGGCACTCTCCCGCTGGAAGACCTCCCCGTCTGCCTCCAAAGGCCGGTTTGCAAGCACTCCCGCCCGCTGTTCCCGCCAGGCACGCACAATGCACCCAAGCCCGGGAGAAAAGCGCTTCGGGGTGGTGCTCTCTCCCGGCCATTGGAAGATGTCCCCGGCTGCATCCAAAGGCCGGTTTGCAAGGACTCCTTCCTGCTGTTCCCGCCAGCCACGCACAATGCTCCCAATCCCGGGAGAAAAGTGCTTCGGGATGGTGCTCTCTCCGGGCCCTTTGAAGACCATCCCGGCTGCCTCAAAAGGCCGGTTTGCAAGCACTCAGGCCCGCTGTTCCCGCCAGCCGCGTACAATGCTCCCAAGCCCGGGAGAAAAGCATTTTGGGGTGGTGCTCACTCCGGGCCCTTGAAAGACCTCCCCGGCTGCCTCCAAAGTCCAGTTTGCAAGAACTCATGCCCGCTGTTCCCGCCAGCCGCGCACAATGCTCCCAAGACTGGGAGAAATGCGCTTCGGGGTGGTGTTCTCTCCGTGCCCATGGAGGACCTCCCCGGCTGCCCCCAAAGGCCGGTTTGCAATCACTCCCACTCACTGTTCCCGCCAACCACGCACATGCTCCAAAACACGGGAGAGAAGCGCTTTGGGGTGGTGCTCTCTCCCGGCCCTTGGAAGACTTCCCCGGCTGCCTCCAAAGGCCGGTTTGCAAGAACTCCCTCCTGCTGTCCCGCCAGCCGCACACAATGCTCCCAATCACGGGAGAAAAGCGCTTCGGGGTGGTGCTCTCTCAGGGCCCTTTGAAGACTTCCCCGGCTGCCTCCAATGGGCGGTATGCAAGCACTCATGCCCGCTGTTCCCACCAGCCACGCACAATGCTCCCAAGCACGGGAGAACAGCATTTTGGGGTGGTGCTCAATCCTTGCCCTTGGAAGACCTCCGCGCCTGCCTCCAAAGGCCGGTTTGCAAGCACTCCTGCCTGCTGTTCCCGCCACACGCGCACACTGCTCCCAAGCCCGGGAGAAAAGCGCATCGGGGTGGTGTTCTCTCCGGGCCCATGGAGGACCTCCCCGGCTGCCCCCAAAGGCCGGTTTGCAAGCATTCCCACTAGCTGTTCCCGACAGCCACGCAAATGCTCCCAAGCCCGGGAGAAAAGCATTTTGGGGTGGTGCTCTCTCCGGGCCCTTGCCCCTGTGCCTCGGGGCCAGGCAGGGGGTCCACACTCCCAGGCCAAGGCAGAACCACATGCACACGTCTGTTCCTGCCCCCTGCACCGGCAGAGAGCTCGGGGGAACCAGAGTCTGTCAGGCAGCTGCTGGGCTGGCGGCCTGTGTGGGAAGGGGCACAGCCGACCTAGGGGCAAGTTGGGCCTCTTGCTCTCCCTGCTGCCCTGAGGCTGCTGGGAAAAAGAGGTCTTGGACATCCAGCCCTTTGCTGGTCCCTTCCATCTGACGAGGCCCTCTGAGCTCCAGCACCTTGCAGTGTGGAGACAGACCCTGCCAGCAACCTCCTCTCCAAGGAGGCCTCAACCGAGGCCTAGGCCTAGGGGAAAGGCACCAGCGGGGATGAGCCTGGGGAGGCACCCGGCCGTGTCTGGACCCAGTCCCCGCAGCCTGCCCCTTGGTGGGGCAGTACCCACGGAGGCCAGGAAGGTCTGGGCAAGGCTGCCAGGGGCAGGGACACTGCTGGGTCCTGCCCCTGGCCTGTGGGGCGTCTGAGCACAAGCGGCACTCTCCCGCTGGAAGACTTCCCCGTCTGCCTCCAAAGGACGGTTTGCAAGCACTCCCACCCGCTGTTCCCACCAGGCACGCACAATGCTCCCAAGTCCGGGAGAAAAGCGCTTCGGGGTGGTGCTCTCTCCGGGCCCTTGCCCCTGAGCCTGGGGGCCAGGCAGGGGGAACACACTCCCAGGCCAAGGCAGAACGACATGCACACGTCTGTTCCTGCCCCCTACACCGGCAAAGAGCTCGGGGGAGCCAGAGACTGCCAGGCTGCTGCTGGGCTGGCTGCCTGTGTGGGACGGGGCAGAGCCGACCTAGGGGCAAGTTGGGCCTCTTGCTCTCCCTGCTGCCCTGAGGCTGCTGGGTCAAAGAGGTCTTGGGCATCCAGCCCTTTGCTGGTCCCTTCCCTCTGATGAGGCCCTCTGAGCTCCAGCACCTTGCAGTGTGGAGAAAGCCCCTGCCAGCAACCTCCTCTCCAAAGAGGCCTCAACCGAGGCCTACACCCAGGGGAAAGGCACCAGCGGGGATGAGCCTGGGGAGGCGCACGGACATGTCTGGACCCAGTCTCCGCAGCCTGCCCCTTGGTGGGGCAGTACCCCCGGAGGCCAGGAAGGTCTGGGCAAGTCTGGCCTGAAGCAGGGGCCCTGCTGGGTCCTGACCCTGGCCTGTGGGGCCTCTGAGCACAACCGGCCCTCTCCCACTGGAAGACCTCCCCGGCTGCCTCCAAACTCCTGTTTGCAAACACTCCCGCCCGCTGTTCACGTCAGGAATGCACAAAGCTCCCAAGCCGGGGAGAAAAGCGCTTCAGGGTGGTGCTCTCTCTGGGCCCTTGCCCTTGAGCCTGGGGGCAAGGCAGGGTGTCCACACTCCCAGGCGAAGGCAGAACCACATGCACACGTCTGATCTGCCCCCTGCACCGGCAGAGAGCTCGGGGGAGCCAGAGTCTGTCAGGCAGCTGCTGGGCTGGCCGCCTGTGTGGGAAGTGGCAGAGCCGACCTAGGGGCAAGTTGGGCCTCTTGCTCTCCCTGCTGCCCTGAGGCTGCTGGGCCAAAGAGGTCTTGGGCATCCAGCCCCTTGCTGGTCCCTTCCCTCTGACGAGGCCCTCTGAGCTCCAGCACCTTGCAGTGTGGAGACAGCCCCTGCCAGCAACCTCCTCTCCAAGGAGGCCTCAACCGAGGCCTAGGACCAGGGGAAAGGCACCAGCGGGGATGAGCCAGTGGAGGCGCACGGGCATGTCTGGACCCAGTCCCCGCAGACTGCCCCTTGGTGGGGCAGTACCCCCGGAGGCCAGGAAGGTCTGGGCAAGGCTGGCCAGGGGCAGGGGCCCTGCTGGGTCCTGCCCCTGGCCTGTGGGGCCTCTGAGCACAACTGGCCCTCTCCCACTGGAAGACCTCCCCGGCTGCCTCCAAAGGCCGGTTTGCCAACACTCCCGCCCGCTGTTCCCGCCAGGCACGCACAATGCTCCCAAGCCCGGGAGAAAAGCATTTTGGGGTGGTGCTCACTCCGGGCCCTTGAAAGACCTCCCCGGCTGCCTCCAAAGTCCGGTTTGCAAGAACTCATGCCCGCTGTTCCCGCCAGCCGTGCACAATGCTCCCAAGACCGGGAGAAATGCGCTTCGGGGTGGTGTTCTCTCCGTGCCCATGGAGGACCACCCCAGCTGCCCCCAAAGGCCAGTTTGCAATCACTCCCACTCACTGTTCCCGCCAGCCACGCACATGCTCCAAAACACGGGAGAGAAGCGCTTTGGGGTGGTGCTCTCTCCCGGCCCTTGGAAGACTTCCCCGGCTGCCTCCAAAGGCCGGTTTGCAAGAACTCCCTCCCGCTGTCCCGCCAGCCGCACACAATGCTCCCAATCACGGGAGAAAAGCGCTTCGGGGTGGTGCTCTCTCAGGGCCCTTTGAAGACTTCCCCGGCTGCCTCCAATGGGCGGTATGCAAGCACTCATGCCCGCTGTTCCCACCAGCCACGCACAATGCTCCCAAGCACGGGAGAACAGCATTTTGGGGTGGTGCTCAATCCTTGCCCTTGGAAGACCTCCGCGCCTGCCTCCAAAGGCCGGTTTGCAATCACTCCTGCCTGCTGTTCCCGCCACACGCGCACACTGCTCCCAAGCCCGGGAGAAAAGCGCATCGGGGTGGTGTTCTCTCCGGGCCCATGGAGGACCTCCCCGGCTGCCCCCAAAGGCCGGTTTGCAAGCATTCCCACGAGCTGTTCCCGACAGCCACGCAAATGCTCCCAAGCCCGGGAGAAAAGCATTTTGGGGTGGTGCTCTCTCCGGGCCCTTGCCCCTGTGCCTCGGGGCCAGGCAGGGGGTCCACACTCCCAGGCAAAGTCAGAACCACATGCACACGTCTGTTCCTGCCCCCTGAACCGGCAGAGAGCTCGGGGGAGCCAGAGTCTGTCAGGCAGCTGCTGGGCTGGCGGCCTGTGTGGGAAGGGGCAGAGCCGACCTAGGGGCAAGTTGGGCCTCTTGCTCTCCCTGCTGCCCTGAGGCTGCTGGGCCAAAGAGGTCTTGGACATCCAGCCCTTTGCTGGTCCCTTCCATCTGACGAGGCCCTCTGAGCTTCAGCACCTTGCAGTGTGGAGACAGACCCTGCCAGCAACCTCCTCTCCAAGGAGGCCTCAACCGAGGCCTAGTCCCAGGGAAAGGCACCAGCGGGGATGAACCTGGGGAGGCGCCCGGGAATGTCTGGACCCAGTCCACGCAGCCTGCCCCTTGGTGGGGCAGTACCCCCGGAGGCCAGGAAGGTCTGGGCAAGGCTGGCCTGGGGCAGGGGCCGTGCTGGGTCCTGCCCCTGGCCTGTGGGGCCTCTGAGCATGAGCGGCCCTCTCCCGCTGGAAGACCTCCCCGGCTGCCTCCAAAGGCCGATTTGCCAACACTCGCGCCCGCTGTTCCCGCCAGCCACGCACAATGCTCCCAAGCCCGGGAAAAATGCGCTTCGGGGTGGTGCTCTCACCGGGCCCTTGCCCCTGAGCCTGGGGGCAATGCTGGGGGAACACACTCCCAGGCCAAGGCAGAACCACATGCACACGTCTGTTCCTGCCCCCTGCACCGGCAGAGAGCTCGGGGGAGCCAGAGTATGTCAGGCAGCTGCTGGGCTGGCCGCCTGTGTGGGAAGGGGCAGAGCCGACCTAGGGGCAAGTTGGGCCTCTTGCTCTCCATGCTGCCCTGAGGCTGCTGGGCCAAAGAGGTCTTGGGCATCCAGCCCCTTGCTGGTCCCTTCCCTCTGACGAGGCCCTCTGAGCTCCAGCACCTTGCAGTGTGGAGACAGCCCCTGCCAGCAACCTCCTCTCCAAGGAGGCCTCAACCGAGGCCTAGGCCCAGGGGAAAGGCACCAGCGGGGATGAGCCTGGGGAGGCGCCTGGGCATGTCTGGACCCAGTCCCCGCCGCCTGCCCCTTGGTGGGGCTGTAAACCCGGAGGCAGGAAGGTCTGGGCAAGGCTGGCCAGGGGCAGGGGCCCTGCTGGGTCCTGCCCCTGGCCTGTGGGGCGTCTGAGCACAACCGGCCCTCTCCCACTGGAAGACCTCCCCGGCTGCCTCCAAAGGCCGGTTTGCAAGCACTCCCGCCCACTGTTCCCACCAAGCGCGCACAATGCTCCCAAGCCCGGGAGAAAAGCGCTTCGGGGTGTTGCTCTCTCCGGGCCCTTGCCCCTGAGCCTGGGGGCTAGGCAGGGGGTCCACACTCCCAGGCCAAGGCAGAACCACATGCACAGGTCTGTTCCTGCCCCCTGCACCGGCAGAGAGCTGGGGGGAGCCAGAGTCTGTCAGGCAGCTGCTGGGCTGGCCGCCTGTGTGGGAAGGGGCAGAGCCGACCTAGGGGCAAGTTGGGCCTCTTGCTCTCCCTGCTGCCCTGAGGCTGCTGGGCCAAAGAGGTCTTGGGCATCCAGCCCCTTGCTGGTCCCTTCCTTCTGACGAGGCCCTCTGAGCTCCAGCACCTTGCAGTGTGGAGACAGCCCCTGCCAGCAACCTCCTCTCCAAGGAGGCCTCAACCGAGGCCTAGGCCCAGGGGAAAGGCACCAGCAGGGATGAGCCAGGGGAGGCGCCCGAGCATGTCTGGACCCAGTCCCCGCAGACTGCCCCTTGGTGGGGCAGTACCCCCGGAGGCCAGGAAGGTCTGGGCAAGGCTGGCCAGGGGCAGGGGCCCTGCTGGGTCCTGCCCCTGGCCTGTGGGGCCTCTGAGCACAACCGGCCCTCTCCCACTGGAAGACCTCCCCGGCTGCCTCCAAAGGCCGGTTTGCAAGCGCTCCCGCCCACTGTTCCCAGCAGGCGTGCACAATGCTCCTAAGCCCGGGAGAAAAGCGCTTCGGGGTGGTGCTCTCTCCGGGCCCTTGCCCCTGAGCCTGGGGGCAAGGCAGGGTGTCCACACTCCCAGGCCAAGCAGAACCACATGCACACGTCTGATCTGCCCCCTGCACCGGCAGAGAGCTCGGGGGAGCCAGAGTCTGTCAGGCAGCTGCTGGGCTGGCCGCCTGTGTGGGAAGTGGCAGAGCCGACCTAGGGACAAGTTGGGCCTCTTGCTCTCCCTGCTGCCCTGAGGCTGCTGGGCCAAAGAGGTCTTGGGCATCCAGCCCCTTGCTGGTCCCTTCCCTCTGACGAGGCCCTCTGAGCTCCAGCACCTTGCAGTGTGGAGACAGCCCCTGCCAGCAACCTCCTCTCCAAGGAGGCCTCAACCGAGGCCTAGGCCCAGGGGAAAGGCACCAGCGGGGTTGAGCCAGTGGAGGCGCACGGGCATGTCTGGACCCAGTCCCCGCAGCCTGCCCCTTGGTGGGGCAGTGCCCCGGAGGCCAGGAAGGTCTGGGCAAGGCTGGCCAGGGGCAGGGGCCATGCTGGGTCCTGCCCCTGGCCTGTGGGGCCTCTTAGCACAACCGGCCCTCTCCCACTGGAAGACCTCCCCGGCTGCCTCCAAAGGCCGGTTTGCCAACACTCCCGCCCGCTGTTCCCGCCAGGTCCGCACAATGCTCCCAAGCCCGGGAGAAAAGCGCTTCGGGGTGTTGCTCTCTCCGGGCCCTTGCCCCTGAGCCTGGGGTCCAGGCAGTGGGTCCACACTCCCAGACCAAGGCAGAACCACATGCACACGTCTGTTCCTGACCCGTGCACCGGCAGAGAGCTCGGGGGAGCCAGAGTATGCCAGGCAGCTGCTGGGCTGGCGGCCTGTGTGGAAAGGGGCAGAGCCGACCTAGGGGCAAGTTGGGCCTCTTGCTCTCCCTGCTGCCCTGAGGCTGCTGGGCCAAAGAGGTCTTGGGCATCCAGCCCCTTGCTGGTCCCTTCCCTCTGATGAGGCCCTCTGAGCTCCAGCACCTTGCAGTGTGGAGACAGCCCCTGTCAGCAACCTCCTCTCCAAAGAGGCCTCAACCGAGGCCTACACCCAGGGGAAAGGCACCAGCGGGGATGATCCTGGGGAGGCGCACGGACATGTCTGGACCCAGTCTCCGCAGCCTGCCCCTTGGTGGGGCAGTACCCCCGGAGGCCAGGAAGGTCTGGGCAAGGCTGGCCAGGGGCAGGGGCCCTGCTGGGTCCTGCCCCTGGCCTGTGGGGCCTCTGAGCACAACCGGCCCTCTCCCACTGGAAGACCTCCTCGGCTGCCTCCAAAGTCCTGATTGCAAACACTCCCGCCCACTGTTCACGTCAAGAATGCCCAAAGCTCCCAAGCCGGGGAGAAAAGCGCTTCGGTGTGGTGCTCTCTCCGGGCCCTTGCCCCTGAGCCTGGGGGCCAGGCAGTGGGTCCACAATCCCAGACCAAGGCAGAACCACATGCACACGTCTGTTCCTGACCCCTGCACCGGCAGAGAGCTCGGGGGAGCCAGAGTCTCTCAGGCAGCTGCTGGGTTGGCTGCCTGTGTGGGAAGGGGCAGAGCCGACCTAGGGGCAAGTTGGGCCTCTTGCTCTCCCTGCTGCCCTGAGGCTGCTGGGCCAAAGAGGTCTTGGGCATCCAGCCCCTTGCTGGTCCCTTCCCGCTGACGAGGCCCTCTGAGCTCCAGCACCTTGCAGTGTGGAGACAGCCCCTGCCAGCAACCTCCTCTCCAAGGAGGCCACAACCCAGGACTTGGCCCAGGGGAAAGGCACCAGCGGGGATGAGCCTGGGGAGGCGCCCGGGCATGTCTGGACCCAGTCCCCGCAGCCTGCCCCTTGCTGGGGTAGTACCCCCGGAGGCCAGGAAGGTCTGGGCAAGGCTGCCACGGGCAGGGACACTGCTGGGTCCTGCCCCTGGACTGTGGGGCGTCTGAGCACAACCGGCACTCTCCCGCTGGAAGACCTCCCCGTTTGCCTCCAAAGGCCGGTTTGCAAGCACTCCCGCCCGCTGTTCCCGCCAGGCACGCACAATGCTCCCAAGCCCGGGAGAAAAGCGCTTCGGGGTGGTGCTCTCTCCGGGCCCTTGCTCCTGAGCCTGGGGGCCAGGCAGGGGGAACACACTCCCAGGCCAAGGCAGAACGACATGCACACGTCTGTTCCTGCCCCCTACACCGGCAGAGAGCTCGGGGGAGCCAGAGACTGCCAGACTGCTGCTGGGCTGGCTGCCTGTGTGCGACGGGGCAGAGCCGACCTAGGGGCAAGTTGGGCCTCTTGCTGTCCCTGCTGCCCTGAGTCTGCTGGGTCAAAGAGGTCTTGGGCATCCAGCCCCTTGCTGGTCCCTTCACTCTGACGAGGCCCTCTGAGCTCCAGCACCTTGCAGTGTGGAGACAGCCCCTGCCAGCAACCTCCTCTCCAAAGAGGCCTCAACCGAGGCCTACACCCAGGGGAAAGGCACCAGCGGGGATGATCCTGGGGAGGCGCACGGACATGTCTGGACCCAGTCCCCGCAGCCTGCCCCTTGGTGGGGCTGTAACCCCGGAGGCAGGAAGGTCTGGGCAAGGCTGGCCAGGGGCAGGGGCCCTGCTGGGTCCTGCCCCTGGCCTGTGGGGCCTCTGAGCACAACCGGCCCTCTCCCACTGGAAGACCTCCCCGGCTGCCTCCAAAGGCCGGCTTGCAAGCACTCCCGCCCACTGTTACCACCAAGCGCGCACAATGCTCCCAAGCCCGAGAGAAAAGCGCTTCGGGTTGGTGCTCTCTCCGGCCCTTGCCCCTGAGCCTGGGGGCCAGGCAGGGGGTCGACACTCCCAGGCCAAGGCAGAACCGCATGCACACGTCTGTTCCTGCCCCCTGCACCGGCAGAGAGCTGGGGTGAGCCAGAGTCTGTCAGGCAACTGCTGGGTTGGCCGCCTGTGTGGGAAGGGGCAGAGCCGACCTAGGGGCAAGTTGGGCCTCTTGCTCTCCCTGCTGCCCTGAGGCTGCTGGGCCAAAGAGCTCTTGGGCATCCAGCCCCTTGCTGGTCCCTTCCCTCTGACGAGGCCCTCTGAGATCCAGCACCTTGCAGTGTGGAGACAGCCCCTGCCAGCAACCTCCTCTCCAAGGAGGCCTAAACCGAGGCCTAGGCCCAGGGGAAAGGCACCAGCGGGGATGAGCCAGTGGAGGCGCACGGGCATGTCTGGACCCAGTCCCCGCAGACTGCCCCTTGGTGGGGCAGTACCCCCGGAGGCCAGGAAGGTCTGGGCAAGGCTGGCCAGGGGCAGGGGCCCTGGTGGGTCCTGCCCCTGGCCTGTGGGGCCTCTGAGCACAACCGGCCCTCTCCCACTGGAAAGCTCCCCGGCTGCCTCCAAAGGCCGGTTTGCCAACACTCCCGCCCGCTGTTCCCGCCAGGCACGCACAATGCTCCCAAGCCCGGGAGAAAAGCGCTTCGGGGTGTTGCTCTCTCCGGGCCCTTGCCCCTGAGCCTGGGGTCCAGGCAGTGGGTCCACAATCCCAGACCAAGGCAGAACCACATGCACACTTCTGTTCCTGACCCCTGCACCGGCAGAGAGCTCGGGGGAGCCAGAGTCTCTCAGGCAGCTGCTGGGTTGGCTGCCTGTGTGGGAAGGGGCAGAGCCGACCTAGGGGCAAGTTGGGCCTCTTGCTCTCCCTGCTGCCCTGAGGCTGCTGGGCCAAAGAGGTCTTGGGCATCCAGCCCCTTGCTGGTCCCTTCCCGCTGACGAGGCCCTCTGAGCTCCAGCACCTTGCAGTGTGGAGACAGCCCCTGCCAGCAACCTCCTCTCCAAGGAGGCCTCAACCCAGGACTAGGCCCAGGGGAAAGGCACCAGCGGGGATGAGCCTGGGGAGGCGCCCGGGCATGTCTGGACCCAGTCCCCGCAGCCTGCCCCTTGCTGGGGTAGTACCCCCGGAGGCCAGGAAGGTCTGGGCAAGGCTGCCAGGGGCAGGGACACTGCTGGGTCCTGCCCCTGGCTGTGGGGCGTCTGAGCACAACCGGCATTCTCCCGCTGGAAGACCTCCCCATTTGCCTCCAAAGGCCGGTTTGCAAGCACTCCCGCCCGCTGTTCCCGCCAGGCATGCACAATGCTCCCAAGCCCGGGAGAAAAGCGCTTCGGGGTGGTGCTCTCTCCGGGCCCTTGCTCCTGAGCCTGGGGGCCAGGCAGGGGGAACACACTCCCAGGCCAAGGCAGAACGACATGCACACGTCTGTTCCTGCCCCCTACACCGGCAGAGAGCTCGGGTGAGCCAGAGACTGCCAGACTGCTGCTGGGCTGGCTGCCTGTGTGCGACGGGGCAGAGCCGACCTAGGGGCAAGTTGGGCCTCTTGCTGTCCCTGCTGCCCTGAGGCTGCTGGGTCAAAGATGTCTTGGGCATCCAGCCCTTTGCTGGTCCCTTCCCTCTGACGAGGCCCTCTGAGCTCCAGCACCTTGCAGTGTGGAGACAGCCCCTGCCAGCAACCTCCTCTCCAAAGAGGCCTCAACCGAGGCCTACACCCAGGGGAAAGGCACCAGCGGGGATGATCCTGGGGAGGCGCACGGACATGTCTGGACCCAGTCCCCGCAGCCTGCCCCTTGATGGGGCTGTAACCCCGGAGGCAGGAAGGTCTGGGCAAGGCTGGCCAGGGGCAGGGGCCCTGCTGGGTCCTGCCCCTGGCCTGTGGGGCCTCTGAGCACAACCGGCCCTCTCCCACTGGAAGACCTCCCCGGCTGCCTCCAACGGCCGGCTTGCAAGCACTCCCGCCCACTGTTCCCACCAAGCGCGCACAATGCTCCCAAGCCCGGGAGAAAAGCGCTTCGGGTTGGTGCTCTCTCCGGGCCCTTGCCCCTGAGCCTGGGGGCCAGGCAGGGGGTCCACACTCCCAGGCCAAGGCAGAACCACATGCACACGTCTGTTCCTGCCCCCTGCACCGGCAGAGAGCTGGGGTGAGCCAGAGTCTGTCAGGCAGCTGCTGGGTTGGCTGCCTGTGTGGGAAGGGGCAGAGCCGACCTAGGGGCAAGTTGGGCCTCTTGCTCTCGCTGCTTCCCTGAGGCTGCTGGGCCAAAGAGGTCTTGGGCATCCAGCCCCTTGCTGGTCCCTTCCCTCTGACGAGGCCCTCTGAGCTCCAGCACCTTGCAGTGTGGAGACAGCCCCTGCCAGCAACCTCCTCTCCAAGGAGGCCTCAACCGAGGCCTAGGCCCAGGGGAAAGGCACCAGCGGGGATGAGCCTGGGGAGGCGCCCGGGCATGTCTGGACCCAGTCCCCGCAGCTTGCCCCTTGGTGGGGTAGTACCCCCGGAAGCCAGGAAAGTCTGTGCAAGGCTGCCAGGGGCAGGGACAGCGCTGGGTCCTGCCCCTGGCCTGTGGGGCGTCTGAGCACAACCGGCACTCTCCCGCTGGAAGACCTCCCCGTCTGCCTCTAAAGGCCGGTTTGCAAGCACTCTCGCCCGCTGTTCCCGCCAGGCACGCACAATGCTCCCAAGCCCGGGAGAAAAGCGCTTCGGGGTGGTGCTCTCTCCGGGCCCTTGCCCCTGAGCCTGGGGGCCAGGCAGGTGGTCCACACTCCCAGGCCAAGGCAGAACGACATGCACACGTCTGTTCCTGCCCCCTGCACCGGCAGAGAGCTCGGGGGAGCCAGAGTCTGTCAGGCAGCTGCTGGGCTGGCCGCCTGTGTGGGAAGGGGCAGAGCCGACCTAGGGGCAAGTTGGGCCTCTTGCTCTCCCTGCTGCCCTGAGGCTGCTGGGCCAAAGAGGTCTTGGGCATCCAGCCCCTTGCTGGTCCCTTCCCTCTGACGAGGCCCTCTGAGCTCCAGCACCTTGCAGTGTGGAGACAGCCCCTGCCAGCAACCTCCTCTCCAAGGAGGCCTCAACCGAGGCCTAGGACCTGGGGAAAGGCACCAGCGGGGATAAGCCTGGGGAGGCGCCCGGGCATATCTGGACCCAGTCCCCGCAGCCTGCCCCTTGGTGGGGCAGTACCCCCGGAGGCCAGGAAGGTCTGGGCAAGGCTGGCCAGGGGCAGGGGCCCTGCTGGGTCCTGCCCCTGGCCTGTGGGGCCTCTGAGCACAACCGGCCCTCTCCCACTGGAAGACCTCCCCGGCTGCCTCCAAAGGCCAGTTTGCCAACACTCCCGCCCGCTGTTCCCGCCAGGCACGCACAGTGCTCCCAAGCCCGGGAGAAAAGCGCTTCAGGGTGTTGCTCTCTCCGGGCCCTTGCCCCTGAGCGTGGGGGCCAGGCAGTGGGTCCACACTCACAGACCAAGGCAGAACCACATGCACACGTCTGTTCCTGACCCCTGCACCGGCAGAGAGCTCGGGGGAGCCAGAGTCTGTCAGGCAGCTGCTGGGCTGGCCGCCTGTGTGGGAAGGGGCAGAGCCGACCTACGGGCAAGTTGGGCCTCTTCCTCTCCCTGCTGCCCTGAGGCTGCTGGGCCAAAGAGGTCTTGGGCATCCAGCCCCTTGCTGGTCCCTTCCCTCTGACGAGGCCCTCTGAGCTCCAGCACCTTGCAGTGTGGAGACAGCCCCTGCCAGCAACCTCCTCTCCAAGGAGGCCTCAACCGAGGCCTAGGCCCAGGGGAAAGGCACCAGCGGGGATGAGCCTGGGGAGGCGACCGGGCATGTCTGGACCCAGTCCCCGCAGCCTGCCCCTTGGTGGGGCAGTACCCCCGGAGGCCAGGAAGGTCTGGGCAAGGCTGCCAGGGGCAGGGACACTGCTGGGTCCTGCCCCTGGCCTGTGGGGCGTCTGAGCACAACCGGCACTCTCCCGCTGGAAGACCTCCCCGGCTGCCTCCAAAGGCCGGTTTGCAAGCACTCCCGCCCGCTGTTCCCGCCAGGCACCCACAATGCTCCCAAGCCCGGGAGAAAAGCGCTTCGGGGTGGTGCTCTCTCCGGGCCCTTGCCCCTGAGCCTGGGGGCCAGGCAGGGGGAACACACTCCCAGGCCAAGGCAGAACGACATGCACACGTCTGTTCCTGCCCCCTACACCGGCAGAGAGCTCGGGGGAGCCAGAGACTGCCAGGCTGCTGCTGGGCTGGCTGCCTGGGTGAGACGGGGTAGAGCTGACCTAGGGGCAAGTTGGGCCTCTTGTTCTCCCTGCTGCCCTGAGGCTGCTGGGTCAAAGAGGTGTTGGGCATCCAGCCCTTTGCTGGCCCCTTCCCTCTGACGAGGCCCTCTGAGCTCCAGCACCTTGCAGTGTGGAGACAGCCCCTGCCAGCAACCTCCTCTCAAAGGAGGCCTCAACCGAGGCCTAGGCCCAGGGGAAAGGAACCAGCGGGGATGATCCTGGGGAGGCGCACGGACATGAATGGACCCAGTCCCTGCAGCCTGACCCTTGGTGGGGCAGTACCCCCAGAGGCCAGGAAGGTCTGGGCAAGGCTGGCCAGGGGCAGGGGCCCTGGTGGGTCCTGCCCCTGGCCTGTGGGTCCTCTGAGCACAACCGGCCCTCTCCCACTGGAAACCTCCCCGGCTGCCTCCAAAGGCCGGTTTGCCAACACTCCCGCCCACTGTTCCCGCCAGGCACGCCCAATGCTCCCAAGCCCGGGAGAAAAGCGCTTCGGGGTGTTGCTCTCTCCGGGCCCTTGCCCCTGAGCCTGGTGTCCAGGCAGTGGGTCCACAATCCCAGACCAAGGCAGAACCAAATGCACATGTCTGTTCTTGACCCCTGCCCCGGCAGAGAGCTCGGGGGAGCCAGAGTCTGTCAGGCAGCTGCTGGGTTGGCTGCCTGTGTAGGAAGGGGCAGAGCCGACCTAGGGGCAAGTTGGGCCTCTTGCTCTCCCTGCTGCCCTGAGGCTGCTGGGCCAAAGAGGTCTTGGGCATCCAGCCCCTTGCTGGTCCCTTCCCGCTGACGAGGCCCTCTGAGCTCCAGCACCTTGCAGTGTGGAGACAGCCCCTGCCAGCAACCTCCTCTCCAAGGAGGCCTCAACCGAGGCCTAGGCCCAGGGGAAAGGCACCAGCGGGGATGAGCCGGGGGAGGCGCCCGGGCATGTCTGGACCCAGTCCCCGCAGCCTGCCCCTTGCTGGGGTAGTACCCCCGGAGGCCAGGAAGGTCTGGGCAAGGCTGCCAGGGGCAGGGACACTGCTGGGTCCTGCCCCTGGCCTGTGGGGCGTCTGAGCACAACCGGCAATCTCCCTCTGGAAGACCTCCCCGTCTGCCTCCAAAGGCCGGATTGCAAGCACTCCCGCCCGCTGTTCCCGCCAGGCACGCACAATGCTCCCAAGCCCGGGAGAAAACCGCTTCGGGGTGGTGCTCTCTCCGGGCCCTTGCTCCTGAGCCTGGGGGCCAGGCAGGGGGAACACACTCCCAGGCCAAGGCAGAACGACATGCACACGTCTGTTCCTGCCCCCTACACCGGCAGAGAGCTCGGGGGAGCCAGAGACTGCCAGACTGCTGCTCGGCTGGCTGCCTGTGTGCGACGGGGCAGAGCCGCCCTAGGGGCAAGTTGGGCCTCTTGCGCTCCCTGCTGCACTGAGGCTGCTGGGCCAAAGACATCTTGGGCATCCAGCCCCTTACTGGTCCCTTCCCTCTGACGAGGCCCTCTGAGCTCCAGCACCTTGCAGTGTGGAGACAGCCCCTGCCAGCAACCTCCTCTCCAAGGAGGCCTCAACCGAGGCCTAGGCCCAGGGGAAAGGCACCAGCGGGGATGAGCCAGGGGAGGCGCCCGAGCATGTCTGGACCCAGTCCCCGCAGCCTGCCCCTTGGTGGGGCAGTACCCCCGGAGGCCAGGAAGGTCTGGGCAAGGCTGGCCAGGGGCAAGGGCCCTGCTGCGTCCTGCCCCTGGCCTGTGGGGCCTCTGAGCACAACCGGCCCTCTCCCACTGGAAGACCTCCCCGGCTGCCTCCAAAGGCCGGTTTGCAAGCGCTCCCGCCCACTGTTCCCAGCAGGCGTGCACAATGCTCCCAAGCCCGGGAGAAAAGCGCTTCAGGGTGGTGCTCACTACGGGCACTTGCTCCTGAGCCTGGGGGCCAGGCAGGGGGAACACACTCCCAGGCCAAGGCAGAACGACATGCACATGTCTGTTCCTGCCCCCTACACCGGCAGAGAGCTCGGGGGAGCCAGAGACTGCCATCTTGATGCTGGGCTGGCTGCGTGTGTGCGACGGGGCAGAGCCGACCTAGGGGCAAGTTGGGCCTCTTGCTGTCCCTGCTGCCCTGAGTCTGCTGGGTCAAAGAGATCTTGGGCATCCAGCCCTTTACTGGTCCCTTCCCTCTGACGAGGCCCTCTGAGCTCCAGCACCTTGCAGTGTGGAGACAGCCCCTGCCAGCAACCTCCTCTCCAAAGAGGCCTCAACCGAGGCCTACACCCAGGGGAAAGGCACCAGCGGGGATGATCCTGGGGAGGCGCACGGACATGTCTGGACCCAGTCCCCGCAGCCTGCCCCTTGGTGGGGCAGTACCCCCGGAGGCCAGGAAGGTCTGGGCAAGGCTGGCCAGGGGCAGGGGCCCTGCTGGGTCCTGCCCCTGGCCTGTGAGGACTCTGAGCACAACCGGCCCTCTCCCACTGGAAGACCTCCCCGGCTGCCTCCAAAGTCCTGTTTGCAAACACTCCCGCCCGCTGTTCACGCCAGGCTGGCACAATGCTCCCAAGCCCGGGAGAAAAGCGCTCGGGGTGGTGCTCTCTCCGGGCCCTTGCCCCTGAGCCTGGGGGCAAGGCAGGGGGAACACACTCCCAGGCCAAGGCAGAACCACATGCCCACGTCTGTTCCTGTCCCCTGCACCGGCAGAGAGCTTGGGGGAGCCAGAGTCTGTCAGGCAGCTGCTGGGTTGGCCGCCTGTGTGGGAAGGGGCAGAGCCGCCCTAGGGCAAGTTGGGCCTCTTGCTCTCCCTGCTGCCCTGAGGCTGCTGGGCCAAAGACGTCTTGGGCATCCAGCCCCTTACTGGTCCCTTCCCTCTGACGAGGCCCTCTGAGCTCCAGCACCTTGCAGTGTGGAGACAGCCCCTGCCAGCAACCTCCTCTCCAAGGAGGCCTCACCCGTGGCCTAGGCCCAGGGGAAAGGCACCAGCGGGGATGAGCCTGGGGAGGCGCCCGGGCATGTCTGGACCCAGTCCCCGCAGCCTGCCCCTTGGTGGGGCAGTACCCCCGGAGGCCAGGAAGGTCTGGGCAAGGCGAGCCAGGGGCAGGGGCCCTGCTGTGTCCTGCCCCTGGCCTGTGGGGCCTCTGAGCACAACCGGCCCTCTCCCACTGTAAGACCTCCCCGGCTGCCTCCAAAGGCCGGATTGCAAGCGCTCCCGCCCACTGTTACCAGCAGGCGTGCACAATGCTCCCAAGCCCGGGAGAAAAGCGCTTCAGGGTGGTGCGCTCTCAGGGCCCTTTCCCCTGAACCTGGGGTCAAGGCACGGTGTCCACACTCCCAGGCCAAGTCAGAACCACATGCACACGTCTGTTCCTGCCCCCTGCACCAGCAAAGAGCTGGGGGGAGCCAGAGTCTGTCAGGCAGCTGCTGGGCTGGCCGCCTGTGTGGGAAGGGGCAGAGCCGACCTAGGGGCAAGTTGGGCCTCTTGCTCTCCCTGCTGCCCTGAGGCTGCTGGGCCAAAGAGGTCTTGGGCATCCAGCCCCTTGCTGGTCCCTTCCCTCTGACGAGGCCCTCTGAGCTCCAGCACCTTGCAGTGTGGAGACAGCCCCTGCCAGCAACCTCCTCTCCAAGGAGGCCTCAACCGAGGCCTAGGCCCAGGGGAAAGGCACCAGCGGGGATGAGCCTGGGGAGGCGCCCGGGCATGTCTGGACCCAGTCCCCGCAGCCTGCTCCTTTGTGGGGCTGTAACCCCGGAGGCAGGAAGGTCTGGGCAAGGCTGGCCAGGGGCAGGGGCCCTGCTGGGTCCTGCCCCTGGCCTGTGGGGCCTCTGAGCACAACTGGCCCTCTCCCACTGGAAGACCTCCCCGGCTGCCTTCAAAGGCCGGTTTGCAAGCACTCCCGCCCACTGTTCCCACCAAGCACGCACAATGCTCCCAAGCCCGGGAGAAAAGCGCTTCGGGGTGGTGCTCTCTCCGGGCCCTTGCCCCTGAGCCTGGGGGCCAGGCAGGGGATCCACAGTCCCAGTCCAAGGCAGAACCACATGCACACGTCTGTTCCTGCCCCCTCCACCGGCAGAGAGCTGGGGGGAGCCAGAGTCTGTCAGGCAGCTGCTGGGCTGGCCGCCTGTGTGGGAAGGGGCAGAGCCGACCTAGGGGCAAGTTGGGCCTCTTGCTCTCCCTGCTGCCCTGAGGCTCCTGGGCCCAAGACGTCTTGGGCATCCAGCCCCTTACTGGTCCCTTCCCTCTGACGAGGCCCTCTGAGCTCCAGCACCTTGCAGTGTGGAGACAGCCCCTGCCAGCAACCTTCTCTCCAAGGAGGCCTCAACCGAGGCCTAGGCCCAGGGGAAAGGCACCAGCGGGGATGAGCCAGTGGAGGCGCACGGGTATGTCTGGACCCAGTCCCCGGAGCCTGCCCCTTGGTGGGGCAGTACCCCCGGAGGCCAGGAAGGTCTGGGCAAGGCTGGCCAGGGGCAGGGGCCCTGCTGGGACCTGCCCCTGGCCTGTGGGGCCTCTGAGCACAACCGGCCCTCTCCCACTGGAAGACCTCCCCGGCTGTCTCCAAAGGCCGGTTTGCCTACACTTCCGCCCGCTGTTCCCGCCAGGCACGCACAATGCTCCCAAGCCCGGGAGAAAAGCGCTTCGGGGTGTTGCTCTCTCCGGGCCCTTGCCCCTGAGCCTGGGGGCAAGGCAGGGGGTCCACACTCCCAGACCAAGGCAGAACCACATGCACACGTCTGTTCCTGACCCCTGCACCGGCAGAGAGCTCGGGGGAGCCAGAGTCTGTCAGGCAGCTGCTGGGCTGGCCGCCTGTGTGGGAAGGGGCAGAGCCGCCCTAGCGGCAAGTTGGGCCTCTTGCTCTCCCTGCTGCCCTGAGGCTTCTGGGCCAAAGAGGTCTTGGGCATCCAGCCCCTTGCTGGTCCCTTCCCTCTGACGAGGCCCTCTGAGCTCCAGCACCTTGCAGTGTGGAGACAGCCCCTGCCAGCAACCTCCTCTCCAATGAGGCCTCAACCGAAGCCTAGGCCCAGGGGAAAGGCACCAGCGGGGATGAGCCTGGGGAGGCGCCTGGGCATGTCTGGACCCAGTCCCCACAGCCTGGCCCTTGGTGGGGCATTACCCCCGGAGGCCAGCAAGGTCTGTGCAAGGCTGCCAGGGGCAGGGACAGCGCTGGGTCCTGCCCCTGGCCTGTGGGGCGTCTGAGCACAACCGGCACTCTCCCGCTGGAAGACCTCCCCGTCTGCCTCCAAAGGCCGGTTTGCAAGCACTCCCGCCCGCTGTTCCCGCCAGGCACGCACAATGCTCCCAAGCCCGGGAGAAAAGCGCTTCGGGGTGGTGCTCTCTCCGGGCCCTTGCCCCTGAGCCTGGGGGCCAGGCAGGGGGAACACACTACCAGGCCAAGACAGAACGACATGAACACGTCAGTTCCTGCCCCCTACACCGGCAGAGAGCTCGTTGGAGCCAGAGACTGCCAGGCTGCTGCTGGGCTGGCCGCCTGTGTGGGAAGGGGCAGAGCCGACCTAGGGGCAAGTCGGGCCTCTTGCTCTCCCTGCTGCCCTGAGGCTGCTGGGTCAAATAGGTCTTGGGCATCCAGCCCTTTGCTGGTCCCTTCCCTCTGACGAGGCCCTCTGAGCTCCAGCACCTTGCAGTGTGGAGACAGCCCCTGCCAGCAACCTCCTCTCCAAAGAGGCCTCAACCGAGGCCTAGGCCCACGGGAAAGGCACCAGCGGGGATGATCCTGGGGAGGCGCACGGACATGTCTGGACCCAGTCCCCGCAGCCTGCCCCTTGGTGGGGCAGTACCCCCGGAGGCCAGGAAGGTCTGGGCAAGGCTGGCCAGGGGCAGGGGCCCTGCTGGGTCCTGCCCCTGGCCTGTGGGGCCTCTGAGCACAACCGGCCCTCTCCCACTGGAAGACTTCCCCGGCTGCCTCCAAAGTCCTGTTTGCAAACACTCCCGTCCGCTGTTCACGCCAGGCTCGCACAATGCTCCCAAGCCCGGGAGAAAAGCGCTTTGGGGTGGTGCTCTCTCCGGGCCCTTGCCCCTGAGCCTGGGGGCAAGGCAGGGGGAACACACTCCCAGGCCAAGGCAGAACCACATGCCCACGTCTGTTCCTGTCCCCTGCACCGGGAGAGACCTTGGGGGAGCCAGTGTCTGTCAGGCAGCTGCTGGGTTGGCCGCCTGTGTGGGAAGGGGCAGAGCCGCCCTAGGGGCAAGTTGGGCCTCTTGCTCTCCCTGCTGCCCTGAGGCTGCTGGGCCAAAGACATCTTGGGCATCCAGCCCCTTACTGGTCCCTTCCCTCTGACGAGGCCCTCTGAGCTCCAGCACCTTGCAGTGTGGAGACAGCCCCTGCCAGCAACCTCCTCTCCAAGGAGGCCTCAACCGAGGCCTAGGCCCAGGGGAAAGGCACCAGCGGGGATGACCAGGGGAGGCGCCCGAGCATGTCTGGACCCAGTCCCCGCTGCCTGCCCCTTGGTGGGGCAGTACCCCCGGAGGCCAGGAAGGTCTGGGCAAGGCTGGCCAGGGGCAGGGGCCCTGCTGCGTCCTGCCCCTGGCCTGTGGGGCCTCTGAGCACAACCGGCCCTCTCCCACTGGAAGACCTCCCCGGCTGCCTCCAAAGGCCGGTTTGCAAGCGCTCCCGCCCACTGTTCCCAGCAGGCGTGCACAATGCTCCCAAGCCCGGGAGAAAAGCGCTTCAGGGTGGTGCTCACTACGGGCACTTGCTCCTGAGCCTGGGGGCCAGGCAGGGGGAACACACTCCCAGGCCAAGGCAGAACGACATGCACACGTCTGTTCCTGCCCCCTACACCGGCAGAGAGCTCGGGGGAGCCAGAGACTGCCATCTTGCTGCTGGGCTGGCTGCGTGTGTGCGACGGGGCAGAGCCGACCTAGGGGCAAGTTGGGCCTCTTGCTGTCCCTGCTGCCCTGAGTCTGCTGGGTAAAAGAGATCTTGGGCATCCAGCCCTTTACTGGTCCCTTCCCTCTGACGAGGCCCTCTGAGCTCCAGCACCTTGCAGTGTGGAGACAGCCCCTGCCAGCAACCTCCTCTCCAAAGAGGCCTCAACCGAGGCCTACACCCAGGGGAAAGGCACCAGCGGGGATGATCCTGGGGAGGCGCACGGACATGTCTGGACCCAGTCCCCGCAGCCTGCCCCTTGGTGGGGCAGTACCCCCGGAGGCCAGGAAGGTCTGGGCAAGGCTGGCCAGGCGCAGGGGCCCTGCTGGGTCCTGCCCCTGGCCTGTGAGGACTCTGAGCACAACCGGCCCTCTCCCACTGGAAGACCTCCCCGGCTGCCTCCAAAGTCCTGTTTGCAAACACTCCCGCCCGCTGTTCACGCCAGGCTGGCACAATGCTCCCAAGCCCGGGAGAAAAGCGCTCGGGGTGGTGCTCTCTCCGGGCCCTTGCCCCTGAGCCTGGGGGCAAGGCAGGGGGAACACACTCCCAGGCCAAGGCAGAACCACATGCCCACGTCTGTTCCTGTCCCCTGCACCGGCAGAGAGCTTGGGGGAGCCAGAGTCTGTCAGGCAGCTGCTGGGTTGGCCGCCTGTGTGGGAAGGGGCAGAGCCGCCCTAGGGCAAGTTGGGCCTCTTGCTCTCCCTGCTGCCCTGAGGCTGCTGGGCCAAAGACGTCTTGGGCATCCAGCCCCTTACTGGTCCCTTCCCTCTGACGAGGCCCTCTGAGCTCCAGCACCTTGCAGTGTGGAGACAGCCCCTGCCAGCAACCTCCTCTCCAAGGAGGCCTCACCCGTGGCCTAGGCCCAGGGGAAAGGCACCAGCGGGGATGAGCCTGGGGAGGCGCCCGGGCATGTCTGGACCCAGTCCCCGCAGCCTGCCCCTTGGTGGGGCAGTACCCCCGGAGGCCAGGAAGGTCTGGGCAAGGCGAGCCAGGGGCAGGGGCCCTGCTGTGTCCTGCCCCTGGCCTGTGGGGCCTCTGAGCACAACCGGCCCTCTCCCACTGTAAGACCTCCCCGGCTGCCTCCAAAGGCCGGATTGCAAGCGCTCCCGCCCACTGTTACCAGCAGGCGTGCACAATGCTCCCAAGCCCGGGAGAAAAGCGCTTCAGGGTGGTGCGCTCTCAGGGCCCTTGCCCCTGAACCTGGGGTCAAGGCACGGTGTCCACACTCCCAGGCCAAGTCAGAACCACATGCACACGTCTGTTCCTGCCCCCTGCACCAGCAAAGAGCTGGGGGGAGCCAGAGTCTGTCAGGCAGCTGCTGGGCTGGCCGCCTGTGTGGGAAGGGGCAGAGCCGACCTAGGGGCAAGTTGGGCCTCTTGCTCTCCCTGCTGCCCTGAGGCTGCTGGGCCAAAGAGGTCTTGGGCATCCAGCCCCTTGCTGGTCCCTTCCCTCTGACGAGGCCCTCTGAGCTCCAGCACCTTGCAGTGTGGAGACAGCCCCTGCCAGCAACCTCCTCTCCAAGGAGGCCTCAACCGAGGCCTAGGCCCAGGGGAAAGGCACCAGCGGGGATGAGCCTGGGGAGGCGCCCGGGCATGTCTGGACCCAGTCCCCGCAGCCTGCTCCTTTGTGGGGCTGTAACCCCGGAGGCAGGAAGGTCTGGGCAAGGCTGGCCAGGGGCAGGGGCCCTGCTGGGTCCTGCCCCTGGCCTGTGGGGCCTCTGAGCACAACTGGCCCTCTCCCACTGGAAGACCTCCCCGGCTGCCTTCAAAGGCCGGTTTGCAAGCACTCCCGCCCACTGTTCCCACCAAGCACGCACAATGCTCCCAAGCCCGGGAGAAAAGCGCTTCGGGGTGGTGCTCTCTCCGGGCCCTTGCCCCTGAGCCTGGGGGCCAGGCAGGGGATCCACAGTCCCAGTCCAAGGCAGAACCACATGCACACGTCTGTTCCTGCCCCCTCCACCGGCAGAGAGCTGGGGGGAGCCAGAGTCTGTCAGGCAGCTGCTGGGCTGGCCGCCTGTGTGGGAAGGGGCAGAGCCGACCTAGGGGCAAGTTGGGCCTCTTGCTCTCCCTGCTGCCCTGAGGCTCCTGGGCCCAAGACGTCTTGGGCATCCAGCCCCTTACTGGTCCCTTCCCTCTGACGAGGCCCTCTGAGCTCCAGCACCTTGCAGTGTGGAGACAGCCCCTGCCAGCAACCTTCTCTCCAAGGAGGCCTCAACCGAGGCCTAGGCCCAGGGGAAAGGCACCAGCGGGGATGAGCCAGTGGAGGCGCACGGGTATGTCTGGACCCAGTCCCCGGAGCCTGCCCCTTGGTGGGGCAGTACCCCCGGAGGCCAGGAAGGTCTGGGCAAGGCTGGCCAGGGGCAGGGGCCCTGCTGGGACCTGCCCCTGGCCTGTGGGGCCTCTGAGCACAACCGGCCCTCTCCCACTGGAAGACCTCCCCGGCTGTCTCCAAAGGCCGGTTTGCCTACACTTCCGCCCGCTGTTCCCGCCAGGCACGCACAATGCTCCCAAGCCCGGGAGAAAAGCGCTTCGGGGTGTTGCTCTCTCCGGGCCCTTGCCCCTGAGCCTGGGGGCAAGGCAGGGGGTCCACACTCCCAGACCAAGGCAGAACCACATGCACACGTCTGTTCCTGACCCCTGCACCGGCAGAGAGCTCGGGGGAGCCAGAGTCTGTCAGGCAGCTGCTGGGCTGGCCGCCTGTGTGGGAAGGGGCAGAGCCGCCCTAGCGGCAAGTTGGGCCTCTTGCTCTCCCTGCTGCCCTGAGGCTTCTGGGCCAAAGAGGTCTTGGGCATCCAGCCCCTTGCTGGTCCCTTCCCTCTGACGAGGCCCTCTGAGCTCCAGCACCTTGCAGTGTGGAGACAGCCCCTGCCAGCAACCTCCTCTCCAATGAGGCCTCAACCGAAGCCTAGGCCCAGGGGAAAGGCACCAGCGGGGATGAGCCTGGGGAGGCGCCTGGGCATGTCTGGACCCAGTCCCCACAGCCTGGCCCTTGGTGGGGCATTACCCCCGGAGGCCAGCAAGGTCTGTGCAAGGCTGCCAGGGGCAGGGACAGCGCTGGGTCCTGCCCCTGGCCTGTGGGGCGTCTGAGCACAACCGGCACTCTCCCGCTGGAAGACCTCCCCGTCTGCCTCCAAAGGCCGGTTTGCAAGCACTCCCGCCCGCTGTTCCCGCCAGGCACGCACAATGCTCCCAAGCCCGGGAGAAAAGCGCTTCGGGGTGGTGCTCTCTCCGGGCCCTTGCCCCTGAGCCTGGGGGCCAGGCAGGGGGAACACACTACCAGGCCAAGACAGAACGACATGAACACGTCAGTTCCTGCCCCCTACACCGGCAGAGAGCTCGTTGGAGCCAGAGACTGCCAGGCTGCTGCTGGGCTGGCCGCCTGTGTGGGAAGGGGCAGAGCCGACCTAGGGGCAAGTCGGGCCTCTTGCTCTCCCTGCTGCCCTGAGGCTGCTGGGTCAAATAGGTCTTGGGCATCCAGCCCTTTGCTGGTCCCTTCCCTCTGACGAGGCCCTCTGAGCTCCAGCACCTTGCAGTGTGGAGACAGCCCCTGCCAGCAACCTCCTCTCCAAAGAGGCCTCAACCGAGGCCTAGGCCCACGGGAAAGGCACCAGCGGGGATGATCCTGGGGAGGCGCACGGACATGTCTGGACCCAGTCCCCGCAGCCTGCCCCTTGGTGGGGCAGTACCCCCGGAGGCCAGGAAGGTCTGGGCAAGGCTGGCCAGGGGCAGGGGCCCTGCTGGGTCCTGCCCCTGGCCTGTGGGGCCTCTGAGCACAACCGGCCCTCTCCCACTGGAAGACTTCCCCGGCTGCCTCCAAAGTCCTGTTTGCAAACACTCCCGTCCGCTGTTCACGCCAGGCTCGCACAATGCTCCCAAGCCCGGGAGAAAAGCGCTTTGGGGTGGTGCTCTCTCCGGGCCCTTGCCCCTGAGCCTGGGGGCAAGGCAGGGGGAACACACTCCCAGGCCAAGGCAGAACCACATGCCCACGTCTGTTCCTGTCCCCTGCACCGGGAGAGACCTTGGGGGAGCCAGTGTCTGTCAGGCAGCTGCTGGGTTGGCCGCCTGTGTGGGAAGGGGCAGAGCCGCCCTAGGGGCAAGTTGGGCCTCTTGCTCTCCCTGCTGCCCTGAGGCTGCTGGGCCAAAGACATCTTGGGCATCCAGCCCCTTACTGGTCCCTTCCCTCTGACGAGGCCCTCTGAGCTCCAGCACCTTGCAGTGTGGAGACAGCCCCTGCCAGCAACCTCCTCTCCAAGGAGGCCTCAACCGAGGCCTAGGCCCAGGGGAAAGGCACCAGCGGGGATGACCAGGGGAGGCGCCCGAGCATGTCTGGACCCAGTCCCCGCTGCCTGCCCCTTGGTGGGGCAGTACCCCCGGAGGCCAGGAAGGTCTGGGCAAGGCTGGCCAGGGGCAGGGGCCCTGCTGCGTCCTGCCCCTGGCCTGTGGGGCCTCTGAGCACAACCGGCCCTCTCCCACTGGAAGACCTCCCCGGCTGCCTCCAAAGGCCGGTTTGCAAGCGCTCCCGCCCACTGTTCCCAGCAGGCGTGCACAATGCTCCCAAGCCCGGGAGAAAAGCGCTTCAGGGTGGTGCTCACTACGGGCACTTGCTCCTGAGCCTGGGGGCCAGGCAGGGGGAACACACTCCCAGGCCAAGGCAGAACGACATGCACACGTCTGTTCCTGCCCCCTACACCGGCAGAGAGCTCGGGGGAGCCAGAGACTGCCATCTTGCTGCTGGGCTGGCTGCGTGTGTGCGACGGGGCAGAGCCGACCTAGGGGCAAGTTGGGCCTCTTGCTGTCCCTGCTGCCCTGAGTCTGCTGGGTAAAAGAGATCTTGGGCATCCAGCCCTTTACTGGTCCCTTCCCTCTGACGAGGCCCTCTGAGCTCCAGCACCTTGCAGTGTGGAGACAGCCCCTGCCAGCAACCTCCTCTCCAAAGAGGCCTCAACCGAGGCCTACACCCAGGGGAAAGGCACCAGCGGGGATGATCCTGGGGAGGCGCACGGACATGTCTGGACCCAGTCCCCGCAGCCTGCCCCTTGGTGGGGCAGTACCCCCGGAGGCCAGGAAGGTCTGGGCAAGGCTGGCCAGGCGCAGGGGCCCTGCTGGGTCCTGCCCCTGGCCTGTGAGGACTCTGAGCACAACCGGCCCTCTCCCACTGGAAGACCTCCCCGGCTGCCTCCAAAGGCCGGTTTGCAAACACTCCCGCCCGCTGTTCACGCCAGGCTGGCACAATGCTCCCAAGCCCGGGAGAAAAGCGCTTCGGGGTGGTGCTCTCTCCCGGCCCTTGGAAGACTTCCCCGGCTGCCTCCAGGCTGGTTTGCAAGAACTCCCTCCCGCTGTCCCGCCAGCCACACAATGTTCCCAATCACGGGAGAAAAGCATTTTGGGGTGGTGCTCAATCCTTGCCCTTGGAAGACCTCCGCGCCTGCCTCCAAATGCCGGTTTGCAAGCACTCCTGCCTGCTGTTCCCGCCACCTGCGCACACTGCTCCCAAGCCCGGGAGAAAAGTGCATCGGGGTGGTGTTCTCTCCGGGCCCATAGAGGACCTCCCCGGGTGCCCTCAAAGGCCGGTTTGAAAGCATTCCCACTAGCTGTTCCCGCCAGCCACGCAAATGCTCCCAAGCCCGGGAGAAAAGCATTTTGGGGTGGTGCTCTCTCCGGGCCCTTGCCCCTGTGCCTGGGGGCCAGGCATGGGGTCCACACTCCCAGGCAAAGTCAGAACCACATGCACACGTCTGTTCCTGCCCCCTGCACCGGCAGAGAGCTCGGGGGAGCCAGAGTCTGTCAGGCAGCTGCTGGGCTGGCGGCCTGTGTGGGAAGGGGCAGAGCCGACCTAAGGGCAAGTTGGGCCTCTTGCTCTCCCTGCTGCCCTGAGGCTGCTGGGCCAAAGAGGTCTTGGACATCCAGCCCTTTGCTGGTCCCTTCCATCTGACGAGGCCCTCTGAGCTCCAGCACCTTGCAGTGTGGAGACAGACCCTGCCAGCAACCTCCTCTCCAAGGAGGCCTCAACCGAGGCCTAGTCCCAGGGAAAGGCACCAGCGGGGATGAACCTGGGGAGACGCCCGGGAATGTCTGGACCCAGTCCCCGCAGCCTGCCCCTTGGTGGGGCAGTACCCCCGGAGGCCAGGAAGGTCTGGGCAAGGCTGGCCTGGGGCAGGGGCCCTGCTGGGTCCTGCCCCTGTCCTGTGGGGCCTCTGAGCATGAGCGGCCCTCTCCCGCTGGAAGACCTCCCCGGCTGCCTCCAAAGGCCGGTTTGCCAACACTCGCGCCCGCTGTTTCCACCAGGCACGCACAATGCTCCCAAGCTGGGAAAAAAGTGCTTCGGGGTGGTGCTCTCACCGGGCCCTTGCCCCTGAGCCTGGGGGCAATGCAGGGGGAACACACTCCCAGGCCAAGGCAGAACCACATGCACACCTCTGTTCCCGGCCCCTGCACCGGCAGAGAGCTCGGGGGAGCCAGAGTCTGCCAGGCAGCTGCTGGGCTGGCGGCCTGTGTGGAAAGGGGCAGAGCCGACCTAGGGGCAAGTTGGGCCTCTTGCTCTCCCTGCTGCCCTGAGGCTGCTGGGCCAAAGAGGTCTTGGGCATCCAGCCCCTTGCTGGTCCCTTCCCTCTGATGAGGCCCTCTGAGCTGCAGCACCTTGCAGTGTGGAGACAGCCCCTGCCAGCAACCTCCTCTCCAAGGAGGCCTCAACCGAGGCCTACGCCCAGGGGAAAGGCACCAGCGGGGATGAGCCTCGTGAGGCGCCCGGCGATGTCTGGACCCAGTCCCCGCAGCCTGCCCCTTGGTGGGGCAGTACCCCCGGAGGCCAGGAAGGTCTGGGCAAGGCTGCCAGGGGCAGGGACACTGCTGGGTCCTGCCCCTGGCCTGTGGGGCGTCTGAGCACAACCGGCACTCTCCCGCTGTAAGACCTCCCCGTCTGCCTCCAAAAGACGGTTTGCAAGCATTCCCACTCGCTGTTCCTGCCAGGCACGCACAATGCTCCCAAGCCCGGGAGAAAAGCGCTTCGGGGTGGTGCTCTCTCCGGGCCCTTGCCCCTGAGCCTGGGGGCCAGGCAGGGGGAACACACTCCCAGGCCAAGGGAGAACGACATGCACACGTCTGTTCCTGCCCCCTACACCGGCAGAGAGCTCGGGGGAGCCAGAGACTGCCAGGTTGCTGCTGGGCTGGCTGCCTGTGTGGGACGGGGCAGAGCCGACCTAGGGGCAAGTTGGGCCTCTTGCTCTCCCTGCTGCCCTGAGGCTGCTGGGTCAAAGAGGTCTTGGGCATCCAGCCCTTTGCTCGTGCCTTCCCTCTGACGAGGCCCTCTGAGATCCAGCACCTTGCAGTGTGGAGACAGCCCCTGCCAGCAACCTCCTCTCCAAAGAGGCCTCAACCGAGGACTACACCCAGGGGAAAGGCACCAGCGGGGATGATCCTGGGGAGGCGCACGAACATGTCTGGACCCAGTCTCTGCAGCCTGCCCCTTGGTGGGGCAGTACCCCCGGAGGCCAGGAAGGTCTGGGCAAGTCTGGCCAGGGGCAGGGGCCCTGCTGGGTCCTGCCCCTGGCCTGTGGGGCCTCTGAGCACAACAGGCCCTCTCCCACTGGAAGACATCCCCGGCTGCCTCCAAAGACCTGTTTGCAAACACTCCCGCCCGCTGTTCACGTCCAGCTCGCACAATGCTCCCAAGCCCGGGAGAAAAGCGCTTCGGGGTGGTGTTCTCTCCGTGCCAATGGAGGACCTCCCTGGCTGCCCCCAAAGGCCGGTTTGCAAGAACTCCCACTCGCTGTTCCCACCAGGCACGCACAATGCTCCCAAGCCCGGGAGAAAAGCGCTTCGGGGTGGTGCTCTCTCCGGGCCCTTGCCCCTGAGCCTGGGGGCAAGGCAGGGGGAACACACTCCCAGGCCAAGGCAGAACCACATGCCCACGTCTGTTCCTGTCCCCTGCACCGGCAGAGAGCTCGGGGGAGCCAGAGTCTGCCAGGCAGCTGCTGGGCTGGCCGCATGTGTGGGAAGGGGCAGAGCCGACCTAGGGGCAAGTTGGGCCTCTTGCTCTCCCTGCTGCCCTGAGGCTGCTGGGCCAAAGAGGTCTTGGGCATCCAGCCCCTTGCTGGTCCCTTCCCTCTGACGAGGCCCTCTGAGCTCCAGCACCTTGCAGTGTGGAGACAGCCCCTGCCAGCAACCTCCTCTCCAAGGAGGCCTCAACCGAGGCCTAGGCCCAGGGGAAAGGCACAAGCGGGGATCAGCCTGGGGAGGCGCCCGGGCATGTCTCGACCCAGGACCCGCAGCCTGCCCCTTGGTGACGCAGTACCCCCGGAGGCCAGGAAGGTCTGGGCAAGGCTTGCCAGGGACAGGGGCCCTGCTGGGTCCTGCCCCTGGCCTGTGGGGCCTCTGAGCACAACCGTCCCTCTCCCACTGGAAGACCTCCCCGGCTGCCTCCAAAGGCCGGTTTACAAACACTCCCGCCCACTGTTCCCACCAGGCACGCACAATGCTCCCAAGCCCGGTAGAAAAGCGCTTCGGGGTGGTGGTCTCTGCGGGCCCTTGCCCCTGAGCCTGGGGGCAAGGCAGGGGGAACACACTCCCAGGCCAAGGCAGAACCACATGCCCACGTCTGTTCCTGTCCCCTGCACCGGCAGAGAGCTCGGGGAAGCCAGAGTCTGCCAGGCAGCTGCTGGGCTGGCCGCCTGTGTGGGAAGGGGCAGAGCCGACCTAGGGGCAAGTTGGGCCTCTTGCTCTCCCTGCTGCCCTGAGGCTGCTGGGCCAAAGAGGTCTTGGGCATCCAGCCCCTTGCTGGTCCCTTCCCTCTGACGAGGCCCTCTGAGCTCCAGCACCTTGCAGTGTGGAGACAGCCCCTGCCAGCAACCTCCTCTCCAAGGAGGCCTCACCCGAGGCCTAGGCCCAGGGGAAAGGCACCAGCGGGGATCAGCCTGGGGAGGCGCCCGGGCATGTCTAGACCCAGTCCCCGCAGCCTGCCCCTTGGTGGGGCAGTACCCCCGGAGGCCAGGAAGGTCTGGGCAAGGCTGGCCAGGGGCAGGGGCCCTGCTGGGTCATGCCCCTGGCCTGTGGGGCCTCTGAGCACAACCGGACCTCTCCCACTGGAAGACCTCCCCGGCTGCCTCCAAAGGCCGGTTTGCAAGAACTCCCGCCCGCTGATCCCGCCAGGCAGGCACAATGCTCCCAAGCCCGGGAGAAAAGCGCTTCGGGATGGTGCTCTCTCCGTGCCTTTTCCCCTCAACCTGGAGGCCAGGCAAGTGTTCCACACTCCCAGGCCAAGTCAGAACCACATGCACATGTCTGTTCCTGCCCCCTGCACCGGCAGAGAGCTCGGGGGAGCCAGAGTCTGCCAGGCAGCTGCTGGGCTGGCTGCCTGTGTGGGAAGGGGCAGAGCCGACCTAGGAGCAAGTTGGGCCTCTTGCTCTCCCTGCTGCCCTGAGGCTGCTGGGCCAAAGAGGTCTTGGGCATCCAGCCCCTTGCTGGTCCCTTCCCTCTGACGAGGCCCTCTGAGCTCCAGCACCTTGCAGTGTGGAGACAGCCCCTGCCAGCAACCTCCTCTCCAAGGAGGCCTCAACCGAGGCCTAGGCCCAGGGGAAAGGCACCAGCGGGGATGAGCCAGTGGAGGCGCCCGGGCATTTCTGGACCCAGACCCCGCAGCCTGCCCCTTGGTGGGGCAGTACCCAGGGAGGCCAGGAAGGTCTGGGCAAGGCTGGCCAGGGGCAGGGGCCCTGCTGGGTCATGCCCCTGGCCTGTGGGGCCTCTGAGCACAACCGGGCCTCTCCCACTGGAAGACCTCCCCAGCTGCCTCCAAAGGACCATTTGCAAGCACTCCAGCCCACTGTTTCCACTAGGCAAGCACAATGCTCCCAAGCCCGGGAGAAAAGCGCTTCGGGGTGGTGCTCTCTATGTGCAATTTCCCCTTAGCCTGGGGGCCAGGCAGGGGTTCCACACTCCCAGGCCAAGTCAGAACCACATGCACACGTCTGTTCCTGCCCCCTGCACCGGCAGAGAGCTCGGGGGAGCCAGAGTCTGCCAGGCAGATGCTGGGCTGGCTGCCTGTGTGGGAAGGGGCAGAGCCATCCTAAGGGCAAGTTGGGCCTCTTGCTCTCCCTGCTGCCCTGAGGCTGCTGGGCCAAAGAGGTCTTGGGCATCCAGCCCCTTGCTGGTCCCTTCCCTCTGACGAGACCCTCTGAGCTCCAGCACCTCGCAGCGTGGAGACAGCCCCTGCCAGCAACCTCCTCTCCAAGGAGGCATCAACCGAGGCCTAGGCCCAGGGGAAAGGCACCAGCGGGGATGAGCCTGGGGAGGCGCCCGGGAATGTCTGGACCCAGTCCCCGCAGCCTGCCCCTTGGTGGGGCAGTACCCCCGGAGGCCAGGAAGGTCTGGGCAAGGCTGGCCAGGGGCAGGGGCCCTGCTGCGTCCTGCCCCTGGCCTGTGGGGCCTCTGAGCACAACCGGCCCTCTCCCACTGGAAGACCTCCCCGGCTGCCTCCAAAGGCCGGTTTGCAAGCACTCACGCCCGCTGATCCCGCCAGGCAGGCACAATGCTCCCAAGCCCGGGAGAAAAGCGCTTCGGGATGGTGCTCTCTCCGTGCCCTTTCCCCTGAACCTGGAGGCCAGGCAAGTGTTCCACACTCCCAGGCCAAGTCAGAACCACATGCACATGTCTGTTCCTGCCCCCTGCACCGGCAGAGAGCTCGTGGGAGCCAGAGTCTGCCAGGGAGCTGCTGGGCTGGCTGCCTGTGTGGGAAGGGGCAGAGCCGACCTAGGAGCAAGTTGGGCCTCTTGCTCTCCCTGCTGCCCTGAGGCTGCTGGGCCAAAGAGGTCTTGGGCATCCAGCCCCTTGCTGGTCCCTTCCCTCTGACGAGGCCCTCTGAGCTCCAGCACCTTGCAGTGTGGAGACAGCCCCTGCCAGCAACCTCCTCTCCAAGGAGGCCTCAACCGAGGCCTAGGCCCAGGGGAAAGGCACCAGCGGGGATGAGCCAGTGGAGGCGCCCGGGCATTTCTGGACCCAGTCCCCGCAGCCTGCCCCTTGGTGGGGCAGTACCCCCGGAGGCCAGGAAGGTCTGGGCAAGGCTGGCCAGGGGCAGGGGCCCTGCTGGGTCATGCCCCTGGCCTGTGGGGCCTCTGAGCACAACCGGGCCTCTCCCACTGGAAGACCTCCCCAGCTGCCTCCAAAGGCCGGTTTGAAGCACTCCCGCCCGCTGTTCCCGCCAGGCACGCACAATGCTCCCAAGCCCGGGAGAAAAGCGCTTCGGGGTGGTGACTCTCCAGGCCCTTTCCCCTGAGCCTGGGGGACAGGCAGGGGGAACACACTCCCAGGCCAAGTCAGAACCACATGTACACGTCTGTTCCTGCCCCCTACACCGGCAGAGAGCTCGGGGGAGCCAGAGACTCCCAGGCTGCTGCTGGGCTGGCTGCCTGTGTGGGAAGGGGCAGAGCCGACCTAGGGGCAAGTTGGGCCTCTTGCTCTCCCTGCTGCCCTGAGGCTGCTGGGCCAAAGAGGTCTTGGGCATCAAGCCCCTTGCTGGTCCCTTCCCTCTGACGAGGCCCTCTGAGCTCCAGCACCTTGCAGTGTGGAGACAGCCCCTGCCAGCAACCTCCTCTCCAAGGAGGCCTCAACCGAGGCCTAGGCCCAGGGGAAAGGCACCAGCGGGGATGAGCCTGGGGAGGCGCCCGGGCATGTCTGGACCCAGTCCCCGCAGCCTGCCCCTTGGTGGGGCAGTACCCCCGGAGGCCAGGAAGGTATGCGCAAGGCTGGCCAGGGGCAAGGGCCCTGCTGGGTCCTGCCCCTGGCCTGTGGGGCTTCTGAGCACAACCGGCCCTCTCCCGCTGGCAGACCTCCCCGGCTGTCTCCAAAGGCCGATTTGCCAACACTCCCGCCCGCTGTTCCCGCCAGGCACGCACAATGCTCCCAAGCCCAGGAGAAAAGCGCTTCGGGGTGGTGCTCTCTCCGGGCCCTTGCCCCTGAGCCTGGGGTCCAGGCAGGGTTTCCACACTCCCAGGCCAAGTCAGAACCACATGCACACGTCTGTTCCTGCCCCCTGCACCGGCAGAGAGCTCGGGGGAGCCAGAGTCTGCCAGGCAGCTGCTGGGCTGTCTGCCTGTGTGGGAAGGGGCAGAGCCGACCTAGGGGCAAGTTGGGCCTCTTGCTCTCCCTGCTGCCCTGGGGCTGCTGGGCAAAAGAGGTCTTGGGCATCCAGCCCCTTGCTGGTCCCTTCCCGCTGACGAGGCCCTCTGAGTTCCAGCACCTTGCAGTGTGGAGACAGCTCCTGCCAGCAACCTCCTCTCCAAGGAGGCCTCACCCTAGGCCTATGTCCAGGGGAAAGGCACCATCGGGGATGAGCCTGGGGATGCGCGCGGGCATGTCTGGACCCAGTCCCGGCAGTCTGCCCCTTGGTGGCGCAGTACCCCCGGAGGCCAGGAAGGTCTGGGCAAGGCTGCCAGGGGCAGGGGCCCTGCTGGGTCCTGCCCCTGGCCTATGGGTCCTCTGAGCACAACCGGCACTCTCCCGCTGGAAGACATCCCCGGCTGCCTCCAAAGGCCGGTTTGCCAACACTCCCGCCCGCTGTTCCCGCCAGGCACACACAATGCTCCCAAGCCCAGGAGAAAAGCGCTTCGGGGTGGTGCTCTCTCCGGGCCCTTGCCCCTGAGCCTGGGGGCCAGGGAGGGGGTCCACACTCCCAGGCCAAGTCAGAACCACATGCACACGTCTGTTCCTGCCCCCTGCACAGGCAGAGAGCTCGGGGGAGCCAGAGTCTGCCAGGCAGCTGCTGGGCTGTCTGCCTGTGTGGGAAGGGGCAGAGCCGACCTAGGGGCAAGTTGGGCCTCTTGCTCTCCCTGCTGCCCTGAGGCTGCTGGGCCAAAGAGGTCTTGGGCATCAAGCCCCTTGCTGGTCCCTTCCCTCTGACGAGGCCCTCTGAGCTCCAGCACCTCGCAGTGTGGAGACAGCCCCTGCCAGCAACCTCCTCTCCAAGGAGGCCTCAACCGAGGCCTAGGCCCAGGGGAAAGGCACCAGCGGGGATGAGCCTGGGGAGGCGCCCGGGCATGTCTGGACCCAGTCCCCGCAGCCTGCCCCTTGGTGGGGCAGTACCCCCGGAGGCCAGGAAGGTATGCGCAAGGCTGGCCAGGGGCAAGGGCCTTGCTGGGTCCTGCCCCTGGCCTGTGGGGATTCTGAGCACAACCGGCCCTCTCCCGCTGGCAGACCTCCCCGGCTGTCTCCAAAGGCCGATTTGCCAACACTCCCGCCCGCTGTTCCCGCCAGGCACGCACAATGCTCCCAAGCCCAGGAGAAAAGCGCTTCGGGGTGGTGCTCTCTCCGGGCCCTTGCCCCTGAGCCTGGGGTCCAGGCAGGGTTTCCACACTCCCAGGCCAAGTCAGAACCACATGCACACGTCTGTTCCTGCCCCCTGCACCGGCAGAGAGCTCGGGGGAGCCAGAGTCTGCCAGGCAGCTGCTGGGCTGTCTGCCTGTGTGGGAAGGGGCAGAGCCGACCTAGGGGCAAGTTGGGCCTCTTGCTCTCCCTGCTGCCCTGGGGCTGCTGGGCAAAAGAGGTCTTGGGCATCCAGCCCCTTGCTGGTCCCTTCCCGCTGACGAGGCCCTCTGAGTTCCAGCACCTTGCAGTGTGGAGACAGCTCCTGCCAGCAACCTCCTCTCCAAGGAGGCCTCAACCGAGGCCTATGTCCAGGGGAAAGGCACCATCGGGGATGAGCCTGGGGATGCGCGCGGGCATGTCTGGACCCAGTCCCGGCAGTCTGCCCCTTGGTGGCGCAGTACCCCCGGAGGCCAGGAAGGTCTGGGCAAGGCTGCCAGGGGCAGGGGCCCTGCTGGGTCCTGCCCCTGGCCTATGGGTCCTCTGAGCACAACCGGCACTCTCCCGCTGGAAGACATCCCCGGCTGCCTCCAAAGGCCGGTTTGCCAACACTCCCGCCCGCTGTTCCCGCCAGGCACGCACAATGCTCCCAAGCCCAGGAGAAAAGCGCTTCGGGGTGGTGCTCTCTCCGGGCCCTTGCCCCTGAGCCTGGGGGCCAGGGAGGGGGTCCACACTCCCAGGCCAAGTCAGAACCACATGCACACTTCTGTTCCTGCCCCCTGCACCGGTAGAGAGCTCGGGGGAGCCAGAGTCTGCCAGGCAGCTGCTGGGCTGTCTGCCTGTGTGGGAAGGGGCAGAGCCGACCTAGGGGCAAGTTGGGCCTCTTGCTCTCCCTGCTGCCCTGAGGCTGCTGGGCCAAAGAGGTCTTGGGCATCCAGCCCCTTGCTGGTCCCTTCCCGCTGACGAGGTCCTCTGAGTTCCCGCACCTCGCAGTATGGAGACACCCCCTGCCAGCAACCTCCTCTCCAAGGAGGCCTCAACCGAGGCCTAGGCCCAGGGGAAAGGCACCAGCGGGGATGAGCCTGGGGAGGCGCGCGGGCATGTCTGGACCCAGTCCCGGCAGTCTGCCCCTTGGTGGCGCAGTACCCCCGGAGGCCAGGAAGGTCTGGGCAAGGCTGCCAGGGGCAGGGGCCCTGCTGGGTCCTGCCCCTGGCCTGTGGGGCCACTGAGCACAACCGGCACTCTCCCGCTGGAAGACCTCCCCGGCTGCCTCCAAAGGCCGGTTTGCAAGCACTCCCGCCCGCTGTTCCCGCCAGGCACGCACAATGCTCCCAAGCCCGGGAGAAAAGCGCTTCGGGGTGGTGCTCTATCCGGGCCCTTTCCCCTGAGCCTGGGGGCCAGGGAGGGGGTCCACACTACCAGGCCAAGGCAGAACGACATGCACACGTCTGTTCCTGCCCCCTACACCGGCAGAGAGCTCGGGGGAGCCAGAGACTGCCAGGCTGCTGCTGGGCTGGCTGCCTGTGTGGGAAGGGGCAGAGCCGACCTAGGGGCAAGTTGGGCCTCTTGCTCTCCCTGCTGCCCTGAGGCTGCTGGGCCAAAGAGGTCTTGGGCATCCAGCCCCTTGCTGGTCCCTTCCCTCTGACGAGGCCCTCTGTGCTCCAGCACCTTGCAGTCTGGACACAGCCCCTGCCAGCAACCTCCTCTCCAAGGAGGCCTCAAACGAGGCCTAAGCCCAGGGGAAGGGCACCAACGGGGATGAGCCTGGGGAGGCGCCCGGGCATGTCTGGACCCAGTTCCCACAGCCTGCCCCTTGGTGGGGCAGTACCCCGGGAGGCCAGGAAGGTCTGGGCAAGGCTGCCAGGGGCAGGGGCCCTGCTGGGTCCTGCCCCTGGTCTGTGGGGCCTCTGAGCACAACCAGCCCTCTCCCGATGGAAGACCTCCGCGGCTGCGTCCAAAGGCCGGATTGCCAATACTCCTGCCCGCTGTTCCCGCCAGGCACGCACAATGCTCCCAAGCCCGGGAGAAAAGCGCTTCGGAGTGGTGCTCTCTCCGGGCCCTTGCCCCTGAGCCTGTGGGCCAGGCAGGGGGAACACACTCCCAGGCCAAGGCAAAACCACATGCACAAGTCTGTTCCTGCCCCCTGCACCGGCAGAGAGCTCGGGGGAGCCAGAGTCTGTTAGGTAGCTGCTGGGCTGGCGGCCTGTGTGGGAAGGGGCAGAGCCGACCTAGGGGCAAGTTGGGCCTCTTTCTGTCCCTGCTGCCCTGAGGCTGCTGGGCCAAAGAGGTCTTGGGCATCCAGCCCCTTGCTGGTCCTTTCCCTTTGACGAGGCCCTCTGAGCTCCAGCACCTCTCAGTGTGTAGACAGCCCCTGCCAGCAACCTCCTCTCCAAGGAGGCCTCAACCGAGGCCTAGGCCCAGGGGAAAGGCACCAGCAGGGATGAGCCTGGGGAGGCGCCCGGGCATGTCTGGACCCAGTCCCTGCAGCCTGCCCCTTGGTGGGGCAGTACCCCCGGAGGCCAGGAAGGTCTGGGCAAGGCTGGCCAGGGGAAGGGGCCCTGCTGGGTCCTGCCCCTGGCCTGTGGGGCGTATGAGCACAACCGGCCCTCTCCCGCTGGAAGACCACCCCGTCTGCCTCCAAAGGCTGGTTTGCAAGCACTCCCGCCCGCTGTTCCCGCCAGGCACGCACAATGCTCCCAAGCCCGTGAGAAAAGCGCTTCGGAGTGGTGCTCTCTCCAGGCCCTTGCCCCTGAGCCTGGGGTCAATGCAGGGGGAACACACTCCCAGGCCAAGGCAGAACCACATGCACACGTCTGTTCCTGCCCCCTGCACCGGCAGAGAGCTCGGGGGAGCCAGAGTCTGTTAGGTAGCTGCTGGGTTGGCTGCCTGTGTGGGAAGGGGCAGAGCCGACCTATGGGCAATTTGGGCCTCTTGCTCTCCCTGCTGCCCTGAGGCTGCTGGGCCAAAGAGGTCTTGGGCATCCAGCCCCTTGCTGGTCCTTTCCCTCTGACGAGGCCCTCTGAGCTCCAGCACCTCTCAGGGTGTAGACAGCCCCTGCCAGCAACCTCCTCTCCAAGGAGGCCTCAACCGAGGCCTAGGCCCAGGGGAAAGGCACCAGCGGGGATGAGCCTGGGGAGGCGCCCGGGCATGTCTGGACCCAGTCCCCGCAGCCTGCCCCTTGGTGGGGCAATACCCCCGGAGGCCAGGAAGGTCTGGGCATGGCTGGCCAGGGGCAGGGGCCCTGCTGGGTCCTGCCCCTGGCCTGTGGGGCCTCTGAGCACAACCGGCACTCTCCCGCTGGAAGACCTCCCCGGCTGCCTCCACAGGCCGGTTTGCAAGCACTCCCGCCCGCTGTTCCCGCCAGGCACGCACAATGCTCCCAAGCCCGGAAGAAAAGCGCTTCGGGGTGGTGCTCTATCCGGGCCCTTTCCCCTGAGCCTGGGGGCCAGGGAGGGGGTCCACACTACCAGGCCAAGGCAGAACGACATGCACACGTCTGTTCCTGCCCCCTGCACCGGCAGAGAGCTCGGGGGAGCCAGAGTCTGTTAGGTAGCTGCTGGGTTGGCTGCCTGTGTGGGAAGGGGCAGAGCCGACCTAGGGGCAATTTGGGCCTCTTGCTAGCCCTGCTGCCCTGAGGCTGCTGGGCCAAAGAGGTCTTGGGCATCCAGCCCCTTGCTGGTCCTTTCCCTCTGACGAGGCCCTCTGAGCTCCAGCACCTCTCAGTGTGTAGACAGCCCCTGCCAGCAACCTCCTCTCCAAGGAGGCCTCAACCGAGGCCTAGGCCCAGGGGAAAGGCACCAGCGGGGATGAGCCTGGGGAGGCGCCCGGGCATGTCTGGACCCAGTCCCCGCAGCCTGCCCCTTGGTGGGGCAATACCCCCGGAGGCCAGGAAGGTCTGGGCATGGCTGGCCAGGGGCATGGGCCCTGCTGGGTCCTACCCCTGGCCTGTGGGGCCTCTGAGCACAACCGGCCCTCTCCCGCTGGAAGACTTCCCCGGCTGCCTCCAAAGGTCGGTTTGCAAACACTCCCGCCCGCCTTTCACGCCAGGCACGCACAATGCTCCCAAGCCCGGGAGAAAAGCGCTTCGGGGTGGTGCTCTCTCCAGGCCCTTTCCCCTGAGCCTGGGGGCAAGGCAGGGGGAACACACTCCCAGGCCAAGGCAGAACCACATGCACACGTCTGTTCGTGTCCCCTGCACCGGCAGAGAGCTCAGGGGAGACAGAGTCTGCCAGGCAGCTGCGGGGCTGGCCGCCTGTGTGGGAAGGGGCAGAGCCGACCTAGGGGCAAGTTGGGCCTCTTGATCTCCCTGCTGCCCTGAGGCTGCTGGGCCAAAGAGGTCTTGGGCATCCAGCCCCTTGCTGGTCCCTTCCCTCTGACGAGGCCCTCTGAGCTACAGCACCTTGCAGTTTGGAGACAGACCCTGCCAGCAACCTCCTCTCCAAGGAGGCCTCAACCGAGGCCTAGGCCCAGGGGAAAGGCACCAGCGGGGATGAGCCTGGGGAGGCGCCCGGGCATGTCTGGACCCAGTCCCCGCAGCCTGCCCCTTGGTGGGGCAGTACCCCCGGAGGCCAGGAAGGTCTGGGCAAGGCTGGCCAGGGGCAGGGGCCCTGCTGGGTCCTGCCCCTGGCCTGTGGGGCCTCTGAGCACAACCGGCCCTCTCCCGCTGGAAGACATCCCCGGCTGCCTCCAAAGGCCGATTTGCCAAGACTCCCGCCCGCTGTTCCCGCCAGGCACGCACAATGCTCCCAAGCCTGGGAGAAAAGCGCTTCGGGGTTGTGCTCTCTCCGGGCCCTTGCCCCTGAGCCTGGGGGCCAGGCAGGGGTTCCACACTCCCAGGCCAAGTCAGAACCACATGCACACGTCTGTTCCTGCCCCCTGCACTGGCAGAGAGCTCGGGGGAGCCAGAGTCTGCCAGGCAGCTGCTGGGCTGTCTGCCTGTGTGGGAAGGGGCAGAGCCGACCTAGGGGCAAGTTGGGCCTCTTGCTCTACCTGCTGCCCTGAGGCTGCTGGGCCAAAGAGGTCTTGGGCATCCAGCCCCTTGCTGGTCCCTTCCCGCTGACGAGGCCCTCTGAGTTCCCGCACCTCGCAGTGTGGAGACAGCCCCTGCCAGCAACCTCCTCTCCAAGGAGGCCTCAACCGAGGCCTAGGCCCAGGGGAAAGGCACCAGCGGGGATGAGCCTGGGGAGGCGCCCGGACATGTCTGGACCCAGTTCCCGCAGCCTGCCACTTGGTGGGGCAGTACGCCGGGAGGCCAGGAATGTCTGGGAAAGGCTGGCCAGGGGCAGGGGCCTTACTGGGTCCTGCCCCTGGTCTGTGGGGCCTCTGAGCAGAACCAGCCCTCTCCCGCTGGAAGACCTCCGCGGCTGCGTCCAAAGGCCGGATTGCCAATACTCCTGCCCGCTGTTCCCGCCAGGCACGCACAATGCTCCCAAGCCCGGGAGAAAAGCGCTTCGGAGTGGTGCTCTCTGCCTGCCCTTGCCCCTGAGGCTGTGGGCCAGGCAGGGGGAACACACTCCCAGGCCAAGGCAGAACCACATGCACACGTCTGTTCCTGCCCCCTACACCGGCAGAGAACTCGGGGGAGCCAGAGTCTGTCAGGCAGCTGCTCGGCTGAGTGCCTGTGTGGGAAGGGGCAGAGCCGACCTAGGGGCTAGTTGGGCCTCTTGCTCTCCCTGCTGCCCTGAGGCTGCTGGGCCAAAGAGGTCTTGGGCATCCAGCCCCTTGCTGGTCCCTTCCCGCTGACGAGGCCCTCTGAGTTCCCGCACCTCGCAGTGTGGAGACAGCCCCTGCCAGCAACCTCCTCTTCAAGGAGGCCTCAACCGAGGACTAGGCCCAGGGGAAAGGCACCAGCGGGGATGAGCCTGGGGATGCGCCCGGGCATGTCTGGACCCAGTCCCGGCAGACTGCCCCTTGGTGGCGCAGTACCCCCGGAGGCCAGGAAGGTCTGGGCAAGGCTGCCAGGGGCAGAGGCCCTGCTGGGTCCTGCCCCTGGCCTGTGGGGCCTCTGAGCACAACCGGCACTCTCCCGCTGGAAGACCTCCCCGGCTGCCTCCAAAGGCCGGTTTGCAAGCACTCCCGCCCGCTGTTCCCGCCAGGCACGCACAATGCTCCCAAGCCCGGGAGAAAAGCGCTTCGGGGTGGTGCTCTATCCGGGCCCTTTCCCCTGAGCCTGGGGGCCAGGGAGGGGGTCCACACTACCAGGCCAAGGCAGAACGACATGCACACGTCTGTTCCTGCCCCCTACACCGGCAGAGAGCTCGGGGGAGCCAGAGACTGCCAGGCTGCTGCTGGGCTGGCTGCCTGTGTGGGAAGGGGCAGAGCCGACCTAGGGGCAAGTTGGGCCTCTTGCTCTCCCTGCTGCCCTGAGGCTGCTGGGCCAAAGAGGTCTTGGGCATCCAGCCCCTTGCTGGTCCCTTCCCTCTGACGAGGCCCTCTGTGCTCCAGCACGTTGCAGTGTGAACACAGCCCCTGCCAGCAACCTCCTGTCCAAGGAGGCCTCAACCGAGGCCTAGGCCCAGGGGAAAGGCACCAGCGGGGATGAGCCTGGGGAGGCGCCCGGGCATGTCTGGACCCAGTTCCCGCAGCCTGCCCCTTGGTGGGGCAGTACCCCGGGAGGCCAGGAAGGTCTGGGAAAGGCTGGCCAGGGGCAGGGGCCCTGCTGGGTCCTGCCCCTGGTCTGTGGGGCCTCTGAGCAGAACCAGCCCTCTCCCGCTGGAAGACCTCCGCGGCTGCGTCCAAAGGCCGGATTGCCAATACTCCTGCCCGCTGTTCCCTCCAGGCACGCACAATGCTCCCAAGCCCGGGAGAAAAGTGCTGCGGAGTGGTGCTCTCTGCGGGCCCTTGCCCCTGAGGCTGTGGGCCAGGCAGGGGGAACACACTCCCAGGCCAAGGCAGAACCACATGCACACGTCTTTTCCTGCCCCCTGCACAGGCAGAGAGCTCGGGGGAGCCAGAGTCTTTCAGGCAGCTGCTCGGCTGGCGGCCTGTGTGGGAAGGGGCAGAGCCGACCTAGGGGCAAGTTGGGCCTCTTGCTCTCCCTGCTGCCCTGAGGCTGCTGGGCCAAAGAGGTCTTGGGCATCCAGCCCCTTGCTGGTCCTTTCCCTCTGACGAGGCCCTCTGAGGTCCAGCACCTCTCAGTGTGTAGACAGCCCTTGCCAGCAACCTCCTCTCCAAGGAGGCCTCAACCGAGGCCTAGGCCCAGGGGAAAGGCACCAGCGGGGATGAGCCTGGGGAGGCGCCCGGGCATGTCTGGACCCAGTCCCCGCAGCCTGCCCCTTGGTGGGGCAGTACCCCCGGAGGCCAGGAAGGTCTGGGCATGGCTGGCCAGGGGCAGGGGCCCTGCTGGGTCCTGCCCCTGGCCTGTGGGGCCTCTGAGCACAACCGGCCCTCTCCCACTGGAAGACTTCCCCGGCTGCCTCCAAAGGCCGGTTTGCCAACACTCGCGCCTGCTGTTCCCGCCAGGCATGCACAATGCTCCCAAGCCCGGGAGAAAAGCGCTTCGGGGTGGTGCTCTCTCCAGGCCCTTGCCCCTGAGCCTGGGGTCAATGCAGGGGGAACACACTCCCAGGCCAAGTCAGAACCACATGCACACGTCTGTTCCTGCCCCCTGCACTGGCAGAGAGCTCGGGGGAGCCAGAATCTGCCAGGCAGCTGCTGGGCTGTCTGCCTGTGTGGGAAGGGGCAGAGCCGACCTAGGGGCAAGTTGGGCCTCTTGCTCTCCCTGCTGCCCTGAGGCTGCTGGGCCAAAGAGTTCTTGGGCATCCAGCCCCTTGCTGGTCCCTTCCCGCTGACGAGGCCCTCTGAGTTCCCGCACCTCGCAGTGTGGAGACAGCCCCTGCCAGCAACCTCCTCTCCAAGGAGGCCTCAACCGAGGCCTAGGCCCAGGGAAAGGCACCAGCGGGGATGAGCCTGGGGATTCGCGCGGGCATGTCTGGACCCAGTCCCGGCAGTCTGCCCCTTGGTGGCGCAGTACCCCCGGAGGCCAGGAAGGTCTGGGCAAGGCTGCCAGGGGCAGGGGCCCTGCTGGGTCCTGCCCCTGGCCTGTGAAGCCTCTGAGCACAACCGACACTCTCCCGCTGGAAGACCTCCCCGGCTGCCTCCAAAGGCCGGTTTGCAAGCACTGCCGCCCGCTGTTCCCGCCAGGCACGCACAATGCTCCCAAGCCCGGGAGAAAAGCGCTTCGGGGTGGTGCTCTATCCGGGCCCTTTCCCCTGAGCCTGGGGGCCAGGGAGGGGGTCCACACTACCAGGCCAAGGCAGAACGACATGCACACGTCTGTTCCTGCCCCCTACACCGGCAGAGAGCTCGGGGGAGCCAGAGACTGCCAGGCTGCTGCTGGCCTGGCTGCCTGTGTGGGAAGGGGCAGAGCCGACCTAGGGGCAAGTTGGGCCTCTTGCTCTCCCTGCTGCCCTGAGGCTGCTGAGCCAAAGATGTCTTGGGCATCCAGCCCCTTGCTGGTCCCTTCCCTCTGACGAGGCCCTCTGAGCTGCAGCACCTTGCAGTGTGGAGACAGCCCCTGGCAGCAACCTCCTCTCCAAGGAGGCCTCAACCGAGGCCTAGGCCCAGGGAAAAGGAACCAGCGGGGATGAGCCTGGGGAGGCGCCCGGGCATGTGTGGACCCAGTCCCCGCAACCTGCCCCTTGGTGGGGCAGTAACCCCGGAGGCCAGGAAGGTCTGGGCAAGGCTGGTCAGGGGCAGGGGCCCTGCTGGGTCCTGCCCCTTGCCTGTGGGGCCTCTGAGCACAACCGGCCCTCTCCCGCTGGAAGACCTCCCCGGCTGCCTCCAAAGGCCGGTTTGCAAGGACTCCTTCCTGCTGTTCCCGCCAGCCACGCACAATGCTCCCAAGCCCGGGAGAAAAGCATTTTGGGGTGGTGCTCTCTCCGGGCCCTTGGAAGACCTCCCCGGCTGCATCCAAAGGCCGGTTTGCAAGCACTCCCGCCCGCTGTTCCCGCCAGGCACGCACAATGCTCCCAAGCCCCGGAGAAAAGCGCTTCGGGGTGGTGCTCTCTCCGGGCCCTTGCCCCTGAGCCTGAGGCCCAGCCAGGGGATCCACACTCCCAGGCCAAGTCAGAACCACATGCACACGTCTGTTGCTGCCCCCTGTACCGGCAGAGAGCTCGGGGGAGCCAGAGTCTGCCAGGCAGCTGCTGGGCTGTCTCCCTGTGTGGGAAGGGGCAGAGCCGACCTAGGGGCAAGTTGGGCCTCTTGCTCTCCCTGCTTCCCTGAGGATGCTGGGCCAAAGAGGTCTAGGGCATCCAGCCCCTTGCTGGTCCCTTCCCTCTGACGAGGCCCTCTGAGCTCCAGCACCTTGCAGTGTGGAGACAGCCCCTGCCAGCAACCTCCTCTCCAAGGAGGCCTCAACCGAGGCCTAGGCCCAGGGGAAAGGCACCAGCGTGGATGAGCCTGGGGAGGCGCCCGGGCATGTCTGGACCCAGTCCCCGCAGCCTGCCCCTTGGTGGGGCAGTACCCCCGGAGGCCAGGAAGGTCTGGGCAAGGCTGGCCAGGGGCAGGGGTCCTGCTGGGTCCTTCCCATGGCCTGTGGGGCCTCCGAGCACAACCGGCCCTCTCCCGCTGGAAGACCTCCCCGGCTGCCTCCAAAGGCCGATTTGCCAACACTCCCGCCCGCTGTTCCCGCCAGGCACGCCCAATGCTCCCAAGCCCGGGAGAAAAGCGCTTCGGGGTGGTGCTCTCATCGGGCCCTTGCCCCTGAGGCTGGGGGCAATGCAAGGGGAACACACTCCCAGGCCAAGGCAGAACCACATGCACACGTCTCTTCCTGCCCCCTGCACCGGCAGACAGCTCGGGGGAGCCAGAGTCTACCAGGCAGTTGCTGGGCTGGCGGCCTGTGTGGGAAGGGGCAGAGCCGACCTAGGGGCAAGTTGGGCCTCTTGCTCTCCCTGCTGCCCTGAGGCTGCTGGGCCAAAGAGGTCTTGGGCATCCAGCCCCTTGCTGGTCCCTTCCCTCTGACGAGGCCCTCTGAGCTGCAGCACCTTGCAGTGTGGAGACAGCCCCTGCCAGCAACGTCCTCTCCAACGAGGCCTCAACTGAGGCCTAGGCCCAGGGGAAAGGCACCAGCGGGGATGAGCCTGGGGAGGCGCCTGGGCATGTCTGGACCCAGTCCCCGCAGCCTGCCCCATGGTGGGGCAGCACCCCCGGAGGCCAGGAAGGTCTGGGCAAGGCTGGCCAGGGGCAGGGGCCCTGCTGGCTTCTGGCCCTGGCCTGTGGGGCCTCTGAGCACAAGCGGCCCTCTCCCGCTGGAAAACTCCCCGGCTGCCTCCAAAGGCCGGTTTGCAAGCACTCATGTCCGCTGTTCCCGCCAGCCATGCACAATGCTCCCAAGACCATGAGAAAAGCGCTTCGGGGTGGTGTTCTCTCCGGGACCATGCAGGACCTCCCCGGCTGCCCCCAAAGGCCGGTTTGCAAGCTCTCCCACTCGCTGTTCCCGCCAGCCACGCACAGTGTTCCAAAACCCCGGAGAAAAGCACTTCGGGGTGGTGCTCTCTCCGGGCCCTTGGAAGACTTCTCTGGCTGCCTCCAAAGGCCGGTTTGCAAGAATTCCCTCCCGCTGTCCCACCAGCCGCACACAATGCTCCAAAACCCGTGAGAAAAGTGCTTCAAGGTTGTGCTCTCTCCGGGCCCTTGGAAGACCTCCCCGGCTGCCTCTAAAGGCCGGTTTGCAAGCACTCCTGCCTGCTGTTCCCGCCACACGCGCACAATGCACCCAAGCCTGGAGAAAAGCGCTTCGGGGTGGTGCTCTCTCCGGGCCTTTGGAAGACCTCCCCGGCTGCCTCCAAAGGCCGGTTTGCAAGGACTCCTTCCTGCTGTTCCCGCCAGCCACGCACAATATTCCCAATCCTGGGAGAAAAGTGCTTCGGGATGGTGTTCTCTCCGGGCCCTTGGAAGACCTCCCCGACTACCTCCAAAGGCGGGTTTGCAAGTACTCATTCCCGCTGTTCCCGCCAGCTGCGCACAATGCTCCCAAGCCCCGGAGAAAAGCATTTTGGGGTGGTGCTCTCTCCGGGCCCTTGGAAGACCACCCCGGCTGCCTCAAAAGTCGGTTTGCAAGCACTCATGCCCGCTGTTCCCGCCAGCCGCGTACAATGCTCCCAAGCCCGGCAGAAAAGCATTTTGGGGTGGTGCTCACTCCGGGCCCTTGAAAGACCTCCCCGGCTGCCTCCAAAGTCCGGTTTGCAAGAACTCATGCCCGCTGTTCCCGCCAGCCACGCACAATGTTCCAAAACCCCGGAGAAAAGCACTTCGCGGTGGTGGTCTCTCCGGGCCCTTGGAAGACCTCCCCGGCTGCCCCCAAAGGCCCGTTTGCAAGCACTCATGCCCGCTGTTCCTGCCAGCCACGCACAATGTTATAAAACCCCGGAGAAAAGCACTTCGGGGTGGTGCTCTCTCCGGGCCCTTGGAAGACTTCTCTGGCTGCCTCCAAAGGCCGGTTTGCAAGCACTCATGTCCGCTGTTCCCGCCAGCCATGCACAATGCTCCCAAGACCGGGAGAAATGCGCTTCGGGGTGGTGTTCTCTCCGTGCCCATGGAGGACCTCCCGGCGGCCCCCAAAGGCCGGTTTGCAAGCACTCCCACTCGCTGTTCCCGCCAGCCACGCACAATGTTCCAAAACCCCGGAGAAAAGCACTTCGGGGTGGTGCTCTCTCCGGGCCCTTGGAAGACTTCTCTGGCTGCATCCAAAGGCCGGTTTGCAAGAATTCCCTCCCGCTGTCCCACCAGCCGCACACAATGCTCCAAAACCCGTGAGAAAAGTGCTTCGAGGTGGTGCTCTCTCCGGGCCCTTGGAAGACCTCCCAGGCTGCCTTCAAAGGCCGGTTTGGAAGCACTCCCACTCGCTGTTCCCGCCAGCCACGCACAATCCTCCAAAACCCCGGAGAAAAGCGCTTCGGGGTGGTGTTCTCTCCGTGCCCATGGAAGACCTCCCAGGGTGCCCCCAAAGGCCGGTTTGGAAGCACTCGACTCGCTGTTCCCGCCATCCTCGCAAATGTTCCAAGCCCGGGAGAAAAGCGCTTCTGGGTGGTGCTCTCTCCTGGCCCTTGGAAGACCTCCCCGGCTGCCTCCAAAGGCCGGTTTGCAAGCACTCCCGCCCGCTGTTCCCACCAGCCACGCACAATGCTCCCAAGCCCGGGAGAAAAGCATTTTGGGGTGGTGCTCTCTACAGGCCCTTGGAAGACCTCACCGGCTGCCTCCAATGGCCAGTTTGCAAGCACTCATGCCCGCTGTTCCCACCAGCTGCGCACAATGCTCCCAAGCCCGGGAGAAAAGCTTTTTGGGGTGGTGCTCACACCGGGCCCTGGAAGACCTCCCCGGCTGCCTCCAAAGGCTGGTTTTCGAGAACTCCCTCCCGCTGACCCGCCAGCCGCGCACAATGCTCCCAAGCCCGGGAGAAAAGCATTTTGGGTGGTGCTCTCTCCGGGCCCTTGGAAGACCTCCCCGGCTGCCTCCAAAGGCCGGTTTGCAAGCACTCCCGCCGCTGTTCCCGCCAGCTTCGCACAATGCTCCCAAGACCGGGAGAAAAGCGCTTCGGGGTGGTGTTCTCTCCGTGCCCATGGAGGACCTCCCTGGCTGCCCCCAAAGGCCGATTTGCAAGCATTCCCACTCCCTGTTCCCGCCAGCCACGCACAATCCTCCAAAACCCCGGAGAAAAGCGCTTCGGGGTGGTGTTCTCTCCGTGCCCATGGAAGACCTCCCGGGGTGCCCCCAAAGGCCGGTTTGGAAGCACTCCCACTCGCTGTTCCCGCCATCCGCGCAAATGTTCCAAGCTCGGGAGAAAAGCGCTTCTGGGTGGTGCTCTCTCCTGGCCCTTGGAAAACGTCCCCGGCTGCCTCCAAAGGCCCGTTTGCAAGCACTCCCGCCCGCTGTTCCCGCCAGCCGCGCACAATGCTCCCAATCACTGGAGAAAAGCGCTTCGGGGTGGTGCTCTCTCCGGGCCGTTGGAAGACCTCCCCGTGTGCCTCCAATGGCCAGTTTGCAAGCACTCATGCCCGCTGTTCCCACCAGCCACGCACAATGCTCCCAAGACCATGAGAAAAGCGCTTCGGGGTGGTGTTCTCTCCGGGACCATGGAGGACCTCCCCGGCTGCCCCCAAAGGCCGGTTTGCAAGCACTCCCACTCGCTGTTCCCGCCAGCCACACACAATGTTCCAAAACCCCGGAGAAAAGCGCTTCGGGGTGGTGCTCTCTCCGGGCCCTTGGAAGACTTCTCTGGCTGCCTCGAAAGCCCGGTTTGCAAGAATTCCCTCCCGCTGTCCCACCAGCCGCACAAAATGCTCCAAAACCCAAGAGAAAAGCGCTTCGAGGTGGTGCACTCTCCGGGCCCTTGGAAGACCTCCCCGGCTGCCTCCAAAGGCCGGTTTGCAAGCACTCCTGCCTGCTGTTCCCGCAGGCCACACACAATGCTCCCAATCCCGGGAGAAAAGTGCTTCGGGATGGTGCTCTCTCGGGGCCCTTGGAAGACCTCCCCAGCTGCCTCCAAAGGCGGGTTTGCAAGTACTCATTCCCGATGTTCCCGCCAGCTGCGCACAATGCTCCCAAGCCCGGGAGAAAAGCATTTTGGGGTGGTGCTCTCTCCTGGCCCTTGGAAGACCACCCCGGCTGCCTCAAAAGGCCGGTTTGGAGGCACTCAGGCACGCTGTTCCCGCCAGCCGCGTACAATGCTCCCAAGCCTGGGAGAAAAGCACTTTGGGGTGGTGCTCACTCCGGGCCCTGGAAAGACCTCCCCGGCTGCCTCCAAAGTCCGGTTTGCAAGAACTCATGCCTGCTGTTCCCGCCAGCCGCGCAAATGCTCCCAAGACCGGGAGAAATGCGCTTCGGGGTGGTGTTCTCTCCGTGCCCATGGAGGACCTCCCCGGCTGCCCCCAAAGGCCGGTTTGCAATCACTCCCACTCACTGTTCCCGCCAGGCACGCACAATGCTCCAAAACACGGGAGAGAAGCGCTTCGGGGTGGTGCTCCCTCCCGGCCTTGGAAGACTTCCCCGGCTGCCTCCAAAGGCCGGTTTGCAAGAACTCCCTCCCGCTGTCCCGCCAGCCGCACACAATGCTCCCAATCACGGGAGAAAAGCGCTTCGGGGTGGTGCTCTCTCTGGGCCCTTTCAAGACCTCCCCGACTGCCTCCAATGGCCGGTATGCAAGCACTCATGCCCGCTGTTCCCACCAGCCGTGCACAATGCTCCCAAGCACGGGAGAAAAGCATTTTGGGGTGGTGCTCACTCCTTGCCCTTGGAAGACCTCCGCGCCGGCCTCGAAAGGCCGGTTTGAAAGCACTCCTGCCTGCTGTTCCCGCCACCCGTGCACACTGCTCCCAAGCCCAGGAGAAAAGCGCATCGGGGTGGTGCTCTCTCCAGGCCCATGGAGGACCTCCCCGGCTGCCCCCAAAGGCTGGTTTGCAAGCATTCCCACAAGCTGTTCCCGCCAGCCACGCAAATGCTCCCAAGCCCGGGAGAAAAGCATTTTGGGGTGGTGCTCTCTCCGGGCCCTTTCCCCTGTGCCTGGGGGCCAGGCAGGGGGTCCACACTCCCAGGCCAAGGCAGAACCACATGCACACATCTGTTCCTGCCCCCTGCACCGGCAGAGAGCTCGGGGGAGCCAGAGTCTGTCAGGCACCTGCTGGGCTGGCCGCCTGTGTGGGAAGGGGTAGAGCCGACCTAGGGGAAAGTTGGGCCTCTTGCTCTCCCTGCTGCCCTGAGGCTGCTGGGCCAAAGAGGTCTTGGACATCCAGCCCATTGCTGGTCCCTTTCCTCTGACGAGGCCCTCTGAGCTCCAGCACCTTGCAGTGTGGAGACAGACCCTACCAGCAACCTCCTCTCCAAGGAGGCCTCAACCGAGGCCTAGTCCCAGGGAAAGGCACCAGCGGGGATGAGCCTGGGGAGGCGCCCGGGAATGTGTGGACCCAGTCCCCGCAGCCTGCCCCTTGGTGGGGCAGTACCCCCGGAGGCCAGGAAGGTCTGGGCAAGGCTGACCAGGGGCCGGGGCCCTGCTGGGTCCTGCCCCTGGCCTGTGGGGCCTCTGAGCACGACCGGCCCTCTCCCGCTGGAAGACCTCCCCGGCTGCCTCCAAAGGGCGGTTTGCCAACACTCGCGCCCGCTGTTCCCGCCAGGCACGCACAATGCTCCCAAGCCCGGGAGAAAAGCGCTTCGGGGTGGTGCTCTCTCCGGGCCCTTGCCCCTGAGCCTGGGGGCGAGGCAGGGGGAACACACTCCCAGGCCAAGGCAGAACCACATGCACACGTCTGTTCCTGTCCACTGCACCGGCAGAGAGCTCGGGGGAGCCAGAGTCTGTCAGGCAGCTGCTTGTCTGGCGGCCTTGTGGGCAGGGGCAGAGCCGACCTAGGGGCAAGTTGGGCCTCTTGCTCTCCCTGCTGCCCTGAGGCTGCTGGGTCAAAGAGGACTTGGGCATCCAGCCCCTTGCTGGTCCCTTCCCTCTGACGAGGCCCTCTGAGCTCCAGCACCTTGCAGTGTGGAGACAGCCCCTTCCAGCAACCTCCTCTCCAAGGAGGCCTCAACCGAGACCTAGGCCCAGGGGAAAGGCACCAGCGGGGATGAGCCAGGGGAGGCGACCGGGCATGTCTGGACCCAGTCCCCGCAGCCTGCCCCTTGGTGGGGCAGTACCCCCGGAGGTCAGGAAGGTCTGGGCAAGGCTGGCCAGGGGCAGGGGCCCTGCTGGGTCCTGCCCCTGGCCTGTGGGGCCTCTGAGCACAACCGGCCGTCTCTCGCTGGAAGACCTCCCCGGCTGCCTCCAAAGGCCGTTTTGCAAGCACTCCTGCCCACTGTTCCCGCCAGGCGCGCACAATGCTCCCAAGCCGGGGAGAAAAGCGCTTCGGGGTGGTGCTCTCTCTGGGCCCTTGCCCCTGAGCCTGGGCGCCAGGCAGGGGTCCACACTCCCAGGCCAAGGCAGAAACACATGCCCACGTCTGTTCCTGCCCCTGCACCGGCAGAGAGCTCGGCAGAGCCAGAGTCTGTCAGGCAGCTGCTGGGCTGGCCGCCTGTGTGGGAAGGGGCAGAGCCGACCTAGGGGCAAGTTGGGCCTCTTGCTCTCCCTGCTGCCCTGAGGCTGCTGGGCCAAAGAGGTCTTGGGCATCCAGCCCCTTGCTGGTCCCTTCCTTTTGACGAGGCCCTCTGAGCTGCAGCACCTTGCAGTGTGGAGACAGCCCCTGGCAGCAACCTCCTCTCCAAGGAGGCCTCAACCGAGGCCTAGGCCCAGGGGAAAGGCACCAGCGGGGATGAGCCAGTGGAGGCGCCCGGGCATTTCTGGACCCAGTCCCCGCAGCCTGCCCCTTGGTGGGGCAGTACCCCGGAGGCCAGGAAGGTCTGGGCAAGGCTGGCCAGGGGCAGGGGCCCTGCTGGGTCATGCCCCTGGCCTGTGGGGCCTCTGAGCACAACCGGCCCTCTCCCACTGGAAGACCTCCCCAGCTGCCTCCAAAGGACCGTTTGCAAGCACTCCCGCCCACTGTTCCCACTAGGCAAGCACAATGCTCCCAAGCCCGGGAGAAAAGCACTTCGGGGTGGTGCTATCTCCGGGCCCTTGCCCCTGAGCCTGGGGGCAATGCAGGGGGAACACACGCCTAGGCCAAGGCAGAACCACATGCACACGTCTGTTCCTGCCCCCTGCACCGGCAGAGAGCCGAGGGAGCCAGAATCTGCCAGGCACCTGCTGGGTTGGCTGCCTGTGTGGGAAGGGGCAGAGCCGACCTAGGGGAAAGTTGGGCCTCTTGCTCTCCCTGCTGCCCTGAGGCTGCTGGGCCAAAGAGGTCTTGGGCCTCCAGCCCCTTGCTGGTCCCTTCCCTCTGTCGAGGCCCTCTGAGCTCCAGCACCTCGCAGTGTGGAGACAGCCCCTGCCAGCAACCTCCTCTCCAAGGAGGCCTCAACCGAGCCCTAGGCCCAGGGGAAAGGCACAGCGGGGATGAGCCTGGGGATGCGCCCGGGCATGTCTGGACCCAGTCCCGGCAGTCTGCCCCTTGGTGGCGCCGTACCCCCGGAGGCCAGGAAGGTCTGGGCAAGGCTGCCAGGGGCAGGGACACTGCTGGGTCCTGCCCCTGGCCTGTGGGGCCGCTGAGCACGACCGGCACTCTCGCGCTGGAAGACCTCCCCGGCTGCCTCCAAAGGCCGGTTTGCCAACACTCCCGCCCGCTGTTCCCGACAGGCACGCACAATGCTCCCAAGCCCGGGAGAAAATTGCTTCAGGGTGGTGACTCTTCAGGCCCTTTCCCCTGAGCCTGGGGGACAGGCAGGGGGAACACACTCCCAGGCCAAGGCAGAACCACATGCACACGGCTGTTCCTGCCCCCTACACCGGCAGAGAGCTCGGGGGAGCCAGAGACTCCCAGGCTGCTGCTGGGCTGGCTGCCTGTGTGGGAAGGGGCAGAGCCGACCTAGGGGCAAGTTGGGCCTCTTGCTCTCCCTGCTGCCCTGAGGCTGCTGGGCCAAAGAGGTCTTGGGCATCCAGCCCCTTGCTGGTCCATTCCCTCTGACGAGGCCCTCTGAGCTGCAGCACCTTGCAGTGTGGAGACAGCCCCTGCCAGCAACCTCCTCTCCAAGGAGGCCTCAACCGAGGCCTAGGACCAGGGGAAAGGCACCAGCGGGGATGAGCCTGGGGAGGCGCCCGGGTATGTCTGGACCCAGTCCCCGCAGCCTGCCCCTTGGTGGGGCAGTAACCCCTGAGGCCAGGAAGATCTGGGCAAGGCTGGCCAGGGACAGGGGCCCTGCTGGGTCCTGCCCCTGGCCTGTGGGGCCTCTGAGCACAACCGGCCCTCTCCCGCTGGAAGACCTCCCCGGCTGCCTCCAAAGGCCGGTTTGCAAACACTCCCGCCCGCCTTTCACGCCAGGCACACACAATGCTCCCAAGCCCGGGAGAAAAGCGCTTCGGGGTGGTGCTCTCTCCGGGCCCTTGACCCTGAGCCTGGGGGCAAGGCAGGGGGAACACACTCCCAGGCCAAGGCAGAACCACATGCACACGTCTCTTCCTGCCCCCTGCACCGGCAGACAGCTCGGGGGAGCCAGAGTTTGCCAGGCAGTTGCTGGGCTGGCGGCCTGTGTGGGAAGGGGCAGAGCCGACCTAGGGGCAAGTTGGGCCTCTTGCTCTCCCTGCTGCCCTGAGGCTGCTGGGCCAAAGAGGTCTTGGGCATCCAGCCCCTTGCTGGTCCCTTCCCTCTGACGAGGCCCTCTGAGCTGCAGCACCTTGCAGTGTGGAGACAGCCCCTGCCAGCAACGTCCTCTCCAATGAGGCCTAAACCGAGGCCTAGGCCCAGGGGAAAGGCACCAGCGGGGATGAGCCTGGGGAGGCGCCTGGGCATGTCTGGACCCAGTCCCCGCAGCCTGCCCCATGGTGGGGCAGCACCCCCGGAGGCCAGGAAGGTCTGGGCAAGGCTGGCCAGGGGCAGGGGCCCTGCTGGCTTCTGGCCCTGGCCTGTGGGGCCTCTGAGCACAAGCGGCCCTCTCCCGCTGGAAACCTCCCCGGCTGCCTCCAAAGGCCGGTTTGCAAGCACTCATGTCCGCTGTTCCCGCCAGCCATGCACAATGCTCCCAAGACCATGAGAAAAGCGCTTCGGGGTGGTGTTCTCTCTGGGACCATGCAGGACCTCCCCGGCTGCCCCCAAAGGCCGGTTTGCAAGCTCTCCCACTCGCTGTTCCCGCCAGCCACGCACAGTGTTCCAAAACCCCGGAGAAAAGCACTTCGGGGTGTTGCTCTCTCCGGGCCCTTGGAAGACTTCTCTGGCTGCCTCCAAAGGCCGGTTTGCAAGAATTCCCTCCCGCTGTCCCACCAGCCGCACACAATGCTCCAAAACCCGTGAGAAAAGTGCTTCAAGGTGGTGCTCTCTCCGGGCCCTTGGAAGACCTCCTCGGCTGCCTCTAAAGGCCGGTTTGCAAGCACTCCTGCCTGCTGTTCCCGCCACACGCGCACAATGCACCCAAGCCCGGGAGAAAAGCGCTTCGGGGTGGTGTTCTCTCCTGGCCTTTGGAAGACCTCACCGGCTGCCTCCAAAGGCCGGTTTGCAAGGACTCCTTCCTGCTGTTCCCGCCAGCCACGCACAATGTTCCCAATCCCGGGAGAAAAGTGCTTCGGGATGGTGTTCTCTCCGGGCCCTTGGAAGACCTCCCCGGCTACCTCCAAAGGCGGGTTTGCAAGTACTCATTCCCGCTGTTCCCGCCAGCTGCGCACAATGCTCCCAAGCCCCGGAGAAAAGCATTTTGGGGTGGTGCTCTCTCCGGGCCCTTGGAAGACCACCCCGGCTGCCTCAAAAGTCGGTTTGCAAGCACTCATGCCCGCTGTTCCCGCCAGCCGCGTACAATGCTCCCAAGCCCGGCAGAAAAGCATTTTGGGGTGGTGCTCACTCCGGGCCCTTGAAAGACCTCCCCGGCTGCCTCCAAAGTCCGGTTTGCAAGAACTCATGCCCGCTGTTCCCGCCAGCCACGCACAATGTTCCAAAACCCCGGAGAAAAGCACTTCGCGGTGGTGGTCTCTCCGGGCCCTTGGAAGACCTCCCCGGCTGCCCCCAAAGGCCCGTTTGCAAGCACTCATGCCCGCTGTTCCTGCCAGCCACGCACAATGTTATAAAACCCCGGAGAAAAGCACTTCGGGGTGGTGCTCTCTCCGGGCCCTTGGAAGACTTCTCTGGCTGCCTCCAAAGGCCGGTTTGCAAGCACTCATGTCCGCTGTTCCCGCCAGCCATGCACAATGCTCCCAAGACCGGGAGAAATGCGCTTCGGGGTGGTGTTCTCTCCGTGCCCATGGAGGACCTCCCGGCGGCCCCCAAAGGCCGGTTTGCAAGCACTCCCACTCGCTGTTCCCGCCAGCCACGCACAATGTTCCAAAACCCCGGAGAAAAGCACTTCGGGGTGGTGCTCTCTCCGGGCCCTTGGAAGACTTCTCTGGCTGCATCCAAAGGCCGGTTTGCAAGAATTCCCTCCCGCTGTCCCACCAGCCGCACACAATGCTCCAAAACCCGAGAGAAAAGTGCTTCGAGGTGGTGCTCTCTCCGGGCCCTGGGAAGACCTCCCAGGCTGCCTTCAAAGGCCGGTTTGGAAGCACTCCCACTCGCTGTTCCCGCCAGCCACACACAATCCTCCAAAACCCCGGAGAAAAGCGCGTCGGGGTGGTGTTCTCTCCGTGCCCATGGAAGACCTCCCAGGGTGCCCCCAAAGGCCGGTTTGGAAGCACTCGACTCGCTGTTCCCGCCATCCTCGCAAATGTTCCAAGCCCGGGAGAAAAGCGCTTCTGGGTGGTGCTCTCTCCTGGCCCTTGGAAGACCTCCCGGGCTGCCTCCAAAGGCCGGTTTGCAAGCACTCCCGCCCGCTGTTCCCACCAGCCACGCACAATGCTCCCAAGCCCGGGAGAAAAGCATTTTGGGGTGGTGCTCTCTACAGGCCCTTGGAAGACCTCACCGGCTGCCTCCAATGGCCAGTTTGCAAGCACTCATGCCCGCTGTTCCCACCAGCTGCGCACAATGCTCCCAAGCCCGGGAGAAAAGCTTTTTGGGGTGGTGCTCACACCGGGCCCTGGAAGACCTCCCCGGCTGCCTCCAAAGGCTGGTTTTCGAGAACTCCCTCCCGCTGACCCGCCAGCCGCGCACAATGCTCCCAAGCCCGGGAGAAAAGCATTTTGGGTGGTGCTCTCTGCGGGCCCTTGGAAGACCTCCCCGGCTGCCTCCAAAGGCCGGTTTGCAAGCACTCCCGCCGCTGTTCCCGCCAGCTTCGCACAATGCTCCCAAGACCGGGAGAAAAGCGCTTCGGGGTGGTGTTCTCTCCTTGCCCATGGAGGACCTCCCTGGCTGCCCCCAAAGGCCGATTTGCAAGCATTCCCACTCCCTGTTCCCGCCAGCCACGCACAATCCTCCAAAACCCCGGAGAAAAGCGCTTCGGGGTGGTGTTCTCTCCGTGCCCATGGAAGACCTCCCGGGGTGCCCCCAAAGGCCGGTTTGGAAGCACTCCCACTCGCTGTTCCCGCCATCCGCGCAAATGTTCCAAGCTCGGGAGAAAAGCGCTTCTGGGTGGTGCTCTCTCCTGGCCCTTGGAAAACGTCCCCGGCTGCCTCCAAAGGCCCGTTTGCAAGCACTCCCGCCCGCTGTTCCCGCCAGCCGCGCACAATGCTCCCAATCACTGGAGAAAAGCGCTTCGGGGTGGTGCTCTCTCCGGGCCGTTGGAAGACCTCCCCGTGTGCCTCCAATGGCCAGTTTGCAAGCACTCATGCCCGCTGTTCCCACCAGCCACGCACAATGCTCCCAAGACCATGAGAAAAGCGCTTCGGGGTGGTGTTCTCTCCGGGACCATGGAGGACCTCCCCGGCTGCCCCCAAAGGCCGGTTTGCAAGCACTCCCACTCGCTGTTCCCGCCAGCCACACACAATGTTCCAAAACCCCGGAGAAAAGCGCTTCGGGGTGGTGCTCTCTCCGGGCCCTTGGAAGACTTCTCTGGCTGCCTCGAAAGCCCGGTTTGCAAGAATTCCCTCCCGCTGTCCCACCAGCCGCACAAAATGCTCCAAAACCCAAGAGAAAAGCGCTTCGAGGTGGTGCACTCTCCGGGCCCTTGGAAGACCTCCCCGGCTGCCTCCAAAGGCCGGTTTGCAAGCACTCCTGCCTGCTGTTCCCGCAGGCCACACACAATGCTCCCAATCCCGGGAGAAAAGTGCTTCGGGATGGTGCTCTCTCGGGGCCCTTGGAAGACCTCCCCAGCTGCCTCCAAAGGCGGGTTTGCAAGTACTCATTCCCGATGTTCCCGCCAGCTGCGCACAATGCTCCCAAGCCCGGGAGAAAAGCATTTTGGGGTGGTGCTCTCTCCTGGCCCTTGGAAGACCACCCCGGCTGCCTCAAAAGGCCGGTTTGGAGGCACTCAGGCGCGCTGTTCCCGCCAGCCGCGTACAATGCTCCCAAGCCTGGGAGAAAAGCATTTGGGGTGGTGCTCACTCCGGGCCCTGGAAAGACCTCCCCGGCTGCCTCCAAAGGCCGGTTTGCAAGAACTCATGCCTGCTGTTCCCGCCAGCCGCGCAAATGCTCCCAAGACCGGGAGAAATGCGCTTCGGGGTGGTGTTCTCTCCGTGCCCATGGAGGACCTCCCCGGCTGCCCCCAAAGGCCGGTTTGCAATCACTCCCACTCACTGTTCCCGCCAGGCACGCACAATGCTCCAAAACACGGGAGAGAAGCGCTTCGGGGTGGTGCTCCCTCCCGGCCTTGGAAGACTTCCCCGGCTGCCTCCAAAGGCCGGTTTGCAAGAACTCCCTCCCGCTGTCCCGCCAGCCGCACACAATGCTCCCAATCACGGGAGAAAAGCGCTTCGGGGTGGTGCTCTCTCTGGGCCCTTTCAAGACCTCCCCGACTGCCTCCAATGGCCGGTATGCAAGCACTCATGCCCGCTGTTCCCACCAGCCGTGCACAATGCTCCCAAGCACGGGAGAAAAGCATTTTGGGGTGGTGCTCACTCCTTGCCCTTGGAAGACCTCCGCGCCGGCCTCGAAAGGCCGGTTTGAAAGCACTCCTGCCTGCTGTTCCCGCCACCCGTGCACACTGCTCCCAAGCCCAGGAGAAAAGCGCATCGGGGTGGTGCTCTCTTCGGGCCCATGGAGGACCTCCCCGGCTGCCCCCAAAGGCTGGTTTGCAAGCATTCCCACAAGTTGTTCCCGCCAGCCACGCAAATGCTCCCAAGCCCGGGAGAAAAGCATTTTGGGGTGGTGCTCTCTCCGGGCACTTTCCCCTGTGCCTGGGGGCCAGTCAGGGGGTCCACACTCCCAGGCCAAGGCAGAACCACATGCACACGTCTGTTCCTGCCCCCTGCACCGGCAGAGAGCTCGGGGGAGCCAGAGTCTGTCAGGCACCTGCTGGGCTGGCCGCCTGTGTGGGAAGGGGTAGAGCCGACCTAGGGGAAAGTTGGGCCTCTTGCTCTCCCTGCTGCCCTGAGGCTGCTGGGCCAAAGAGGTCTTGGACATCCAGCCCGTTGCTGGTCCCTTTCCTCTGACGAGGCCCTCTGAGCTCCAGCACCTTGCAGTGTGGAGACAGACCCTACCAGCAACCTCCTTTCCAAGGAGGCCTCAACCGAGGCCTAGTCCCAGGGAAAGGCACCAGCGGGGATGAGCCTGGGGAGGCGCCCGGGAATGTGTGGACCCAGTCCCCGCAGCCTGCCCCTTGGTGGGGCAGTACCCCCGGAGGCCAGGAAGGTCTGGGCAAGGCTGACCAGGGGCCGGGGCCCTGCTGGGTCCTGCCCCTGGCCTGTGGGGCCTCTGAGCACGACCGGCCCTCTCCCGCTGGAAGACCTCCCCGGCTGCCTCCAAAGGGCGGTTTGCCAACACTCGCCCCCGCTGTTCCCGCCAGGCACGCACAATGCTCCCAAGCCCGGGAGAAAAGCGCTTCGGGGTGGTGCTCTCTCCGGGCCCTTGCCCCTGAGCCTGGGGGCCAGGCAGGGGGAACACACTCCCAGGCCAAGGCAGAACCACATGCACACGTCTGTTCCTGTCCACTGCACCGGCAGAGAGCTCGGGGGAGCCAGAGTCTGTCAGGCAGCTGCTTGTCTGGCGGCCTTGTGGGCAGGGGCAGAGCCGACCTAGGGGCAAGTTGGGCCTCTTGCTCTCCCTGCTGCCCTGAGGCTGCTGGGTCAAAGAGGACTTGGGCATCCAGCCCCTTGCTGGTCCCTTCCCTCTGACGAGGCCCTCTGAGCTCCAGCACCTTGCAGTGTGGAGACAGCCCCTGCCAGCAACCTCCTCTCCAAGGAGGCCTCAACCGAGACCTAGGCCCAGGGGAAAGGCACCAGCGGGGATGAGCCAGGGGAGGCGACCGGGCATGTCTGGACCCAGTCCCCGCAGCCTGCCCCTTGGTGGGGCAGTACCCCCGGAGGTCAGGAAGGTCTGGGCAAGGCTGGCCAGGGGTAGGGGCCCTGCTGGGTCCTGCCCCTGGCCTGTGGGGCCTCTGAGCACAACCGGCCGTCTCTCGCTGGAAGACCTCCCCGGCTGCCTCCAAAGGCCGTTTTGCAAGCACTCCTGCCCACTGTTCCCGCCAGGCGCGCACAATGCTCCCAAGCCGGGGAGAAAAGCGCTTCGGGGTGGTGCTCTCTCCGGGCCCTTGCCCCTGAGCCTGGGCGCCAGGCAGGGGTCCACACTCCCAGGCCAAGGCAGAAACACATGCCCACGTCTGTTCCTGCCCCTGCACCGGCAGAGAGCTCGGCAGAGCCAGAGTCTGTCAGGCAGCTGCTGGGCTGGCCGCCTGTGTGGGAAGGGGCAGAGCCGACCTAGGGGCAAGTTGGGCCTCTTGCTCTCCCTGCTGCCCTGAGGCTGCTGGGCCAAAGAGGTCTTGGGCATCCAGCCCCTTGCTGGTCCCTTCCCTTTGACGAGGCCCTCTGAGCTGCAGCACCTTGCAGTGTGGAGACAGCCCCTGGCAGCAACCTCCTCTCCAAGGAGGCCTCAACCGAGGCCTAGGCCCAGGGGAAAGGCACCAGCGGGGATGAGCCAGTGGAGGCGCCCGGGCATTTCTGGACCCAGTCCCCGCAGCCTGCCCCTTGGTGGGGCAGTACCCCGGAGGCCAGGAAGGTCTGGGCAAGGCTGGCCAGGGGCAGGGGCCCTGCTGGGTCATGCCCCTGGCCTGTGGGGCCTCTGAGCACAACCGGCCCTCTCCCACTGGAAGACCTCCCCAGCTGCCTCCAAAGGACCGTTTGCAAGCACTCCCGCCCACTGTTCCCACTAGGCAAGCACAATGCTCCCAAGCCCGGGAGAAAAGCACTTCGGGGTGGTGCTATCTCCGGGCCCTTGCCCCTGAGCCTGGGGGCAATGCAGGGGGAACACACGCCTAGGCCAAGGCAGAACCACATGCACACGTCTGGTCCTGCCCCCTGCACCGGCAGAGAGCTCGAGGGAGCCAGAATCTGCCAGGCACCTGCTGGGTTGGCTGCCTGTGTGGGAAGGGGCAGAGCCGACCTAGGGGAAAGTTGGGCCTCTTGCTCTCCCTGCTGCCCTGAGGCTGCTGGGCCAAAGAGGTCTTGGGCCTCCAGCCCCTTGCTGGTCCCTTCCCTCTGACGAGGCCCTCTGAGCTCCAGCACCTCGCAGTGTGGAGACAGCCCCTGCCAGCAACCTCCTCTCCAAGGAGGCCTCAACCGAGCCCTAGGCCCAGGGGAAAGGCACCAGCGGGGATGAGCCTGGGGATGCGCCCGGGCATGTCTGGACCCAGTCCCGGCAGTCTGCCCCTTGGTGGCGCCGTACCCCCGGAGGCCAGGAAGGTCTGGGCAAGGCTGCCAGGGGCAGGGACACTGCTGGGTCCTGCCCCTGGCCTGTGGGGCCGCTGAGCACGACCGGCACTCTCGCGCTGGAAGACCTCCCCGGCTGCCTCCAAAGGCCGGTTTGCCAACACTCCCGCCCGCTGTTCCCGACAGGCACGCACAATGCTCCCAAGCCCGGGAGAAAATTGCTTCAGGGTGGTGACTCTGCAGGCCCTTTCCCCTGAGCCTGGGGGACAGGCAGGGGGAACACACTCCCAAGCCAAGGCAGAACCACATGCACACGGCTGTTCCTGCCCCCTACACCGGCAGAGAGCTCGGGGGAGCCAGAGACTCCCAGGCTGCTGCTGGGCTGGCTGCCTGTGTGGGAAGGGGCAGAGCCGACCTAGGGGCAAGTTGGGCCTCTTGCTCTCCCTGCTGCCCTGAGGCTGCTGGGCCAAAGAGGTCTTGGGCATCCAGCCCCTTGCTGGTCCATTCCCTCTGACGAGGCCCTCTGAGCTGCAGCACCTTGCAGTGTGGAGACAGCCCCTGCCAGCAACCTCCTCTCCAAGGAGGCCTCAACAGAGGCCTAGGACCAGGGGAAAGGCACCAGCGGGGATGAGCCTGGGGAGGCGCCCGGGTATGTCTGGACCCAGTCCCCGCAGCCTGCCCCTGGTGGGGCAGTAACCCCTGAGGCCAGGAAGATCTGGGCAAGGCTGGCCAGGGACAGGGGCCCTGCTGGGTCCTGCCCCTGGCCTGTGGGGCCTCTGAGCACAACCGGCCCTCTCCCGCTGGAAGACCTCCCCGGCTGCCTCCAAAGGCCGGTTTGCAAACACTCCCGCCCGCCTTTCACGCCAGGCACACACAATGCTCCCAAGCCCGGGAGAAAAGCGCTTCGGGGTGGTGCTCTCTCCGGGCCCTTGACCCTGAGCCTGGGGGCAAGGCAGGGGGAACACACTCCCAGGCCAAGGCAGAACCACATGCACACGTCTCTTCCTGCCCCCTGCACCGGCAGACAGCTCGGGGGAGCCAGAGTCTGCCAGGCAGTTGCTGGGCTGGCGGCCTGTGTGGGAAGGGGCAGAGCCGACCTAGGGGCAAGTTGGGCCTCTTGCTCTCCCTGCTGCCCTGAGGCTGCTGGGCCAAAGAGGTCTTGGGCATCCAGCCCCTTGCTGGTCCCTTCCCTCTGACGAGGCCCTCTGAGCTGCAGCACCTTGCAGTGTGGAGACAGCCCCTGCCAGCAACGTCCTCTCCAATGAGGCCTCAACCGAGGCCTAGGCCCAGGGGAAAGGCACCAGCGGGGATGAGCCTGGGGAGGCGCCTGGGCATGTCTGGACCCAGTCCCCGCAGCCTGCCCCATGGTGGGGCAGCACCCCCAGAGGCCAGGAAGGTCTGGGCAAGGCTGGCCAGGGGCAGGGGCCCTGCTGGCTTCTGGCCCTGGCCTGTGGGGCCTCTGAGCACAAGCGGCCCTCTCCCGCTGGAAACCTCCCCGGCTGCCTCCAAAGGCCGGTTTGCAAGCACTCATGTCCGCTGTTCCCGCCAGCCATGCACAATGCTCCCAAGACCATGAGAAAAGCGCTTCGGGGTGGTGTTCTCTCCGGGACCATGCAGGACCTCCCCGGCTGCCCCCAAAGGCCGGTTTGCAAGCTCTCCCACTCGCTGTTCCCGCCAGCCACGCACAGTGTTCCAAAACCCCGGAGAAAAGCACTTCGGGGTGGTGCTCTCTCCGGGCCCTTGGAAGACTTCTCTGGCTGCCTCCAAAGGCCGGTTTGCAAGAATTCCCTCCCGCTGTCCCACCAGCCGCACACAATGCTCCAAAACCCGTGAGAAAAGTGCTTCAAGGTGGTGCTCTCTCCGGGCCCTTGGAAGACCTCCCCGGCTGCCTCTAAAGGCCGGTTTGCAAGCACTCCTGCCTGCTGTTCCCGCCACACGCGCACAATGCACCCAAGCCCGGGAGAAAAGCGCTTCGGGGTGGTGTTCTCTCCTGGCCTTTGGAAGACCTCCCCGGCTGCCTCCAAAGGCCGGTTTGCAAGGACTCCTTCCTGCTGTTCCCGCCAGCCACGCACAATGTTCCCAATCCCGGGAGAAAAGTGCTTCGGGATGGTGTTCTCTCCGGGCCCTTGGAAGACCTCCCCGGCTACCTCCAAAGGCGGGTTTGCAAGTACTCATTCCCGCTGTTCCCGCCAGCTGCGCACAATGCTCCCAAGCCCCGGAGAAAAGCATTTTGGGGTGGTGCTCTCTCCGGGCCCTTGGAAGACCACCCCGGCTGCCTCAAAAGACGGTTTGCAAGCACTCATGCCCGCTGTTCCCGCCAGCCGCGTACAATGCTCCCAAGCCCGGCAGAAAAGCATTTTGGGGTGGTGCTCACTCCGGGCCCTTGAAAGACCTCCCCGGCTGCCTCCAAAGTCCGGTTTGCAAGAACTCATGCCCGCTGTTCCCGCCAGCCACGCACAATGTTCCAAAACCCCGGAGAAAAGCACTTCGCGGTGGTGGTCTCTCCGGGCCCTTGGAAGACCTCCCCGGCTGCCCCCAAAGGCCCGTTTGCAAGCACTCATGCCCGCTGTTCCTGCCAGCCACGCACAATGTTATAAAACCCCGGAGAAAAGCACTTCGGGGTGGTGCTCTCTCCGGGCCCTTGGAAGACTTCTCTGGCTGCCTCCAAAGGCCGGTTTGCAAGCACTCATGTCCGCTGTTCCCGCCAGCCATGCACAATGCTCCCAAGACCGGGAGAAATGCGCTTCGGGGTGGTGTTCTCTCCGTGCCCATGGAGGACCTCCCGGCGGCCCCCAAAGGCCGGTTTGCAAGCACTCCCACTCGCTGTTCCCGCCAGCCACGCACAATGTTCCAAAACCCCGGAGAAAAGCACTTCGGGGTGGTGCTCTCTCCGGGCCCTTGGAAGACTTCTCTGGCTGCATCCAAAGGCCGGTTTGCAAGAATTCCCTCCCGCTGTCCCACCAGCCGCACACAATGCTCCAAAACCCGAGAGAAAAGTGCTTCGAGGTGGTGCTCTCTCCGGGCCCTTGGAAGACCTCCCAGGCTGCCTTCAAAGGCCGGTTTGGAAGCACTCCCACTCGCTGTTCCCGCCAGCCACACACAATCCTCCAAAACCCCGGAGAAAAGCGCTTCGCGGTGGTGTTCTCTCCGTGCCCATGGAAGACCTCCCAGGGTGCCCCCAAAGGCCGGTTTGGAAGCACTCGACTCGCTGTTCCCGCCATCCTCGCAAATGTTCCAAGCCCGGGAGAAAAGCGCTTCTGGGTGGTGCTCTCTCCTGGCCCTTGGAAGACCTCCCCGGCTGCCTCCAAAGGCCGGTTTGCAAGCACTCCCGCCCGCTGTTCCCACCAGCCACGCACAATGCTCCCAAGCCCGGGAGAAAAGCATTTTGGGGTGGTGCTCTCTACAGGCCCTTGGAAGACCTCACCGGCTGCCTCCAATGGCCAGTTTGCAAGCACTCATGCCCGCTGTTCCCACCAGCTGCGCACAATGCTCCCAAGCCCGGGAGAAAAGCTTTTTGGGGTGGTGCTCACACCGGGCCCTGGAAGACCTCCCCGGCTGCCTCCAAAGGCTGGTTTTCGAGAACTCCCTCCCGCTGACCCGCCAGCCGCGCACAATGCTCCCAAGCCCGGGAGAAAAGCATTTTGGGTGGTGCTCTCTCCGGGCCCTTGGAAGACCTCCCCGGCTGCCTCCAAAGGCCGGTTTGCAAGCACTCCCGCCGCTGTTCCCGCCAGCTTCGCACAATGCTCCCAAGACCGGGAGAAAAGCGCTTCGGGGTGGTGTTCTCTCCGTGCCCATGGAGGACCTCCCTGGCTGCCCCCAAAGGCCGATTTGCAAGCATTCCCACTCCCTGTTCCCGCCAGCCACGCACAATCCTCCAAAACCCCGGAGAAAAGCGCTTCGGGGTGGTGTTCTCTCCGTGCCCATGGAAGACCTCCCGGGGTGCCCCCAAAGGCCGGTTTGGAAGCACTCCCACTCTCTGTTCCCGCCATCCGCGCAAATGTTCCAAGCTCGGGAGAAAAGCGCTTCTGGGTGGTGCTCTCTCCTGGCCCTTGGAAAACGTCCCCGGCTGCCTCCAAAGGCCCATTTGCAAGCACTCCCGCCCGCTGTTCCCGCCAGCCGCGCACAATGCTCCCAATCACGGGAGAAAAGCGCTTCGGGGTGGTGCTCTCTCCGGGCCGTTGGAAGACCTCCCCGTGTGCCTCCAATGGCCAGTTTGCAAGCACTCATGCCCGCTGTTCCCACCAGCCACGCACAATGCTCCAAGACCATGAGAAAAGCGCTTCGGGGTGGTGTTCTCTCCGTGCCCATGGAAGACCTCCCCGGCTGCCCCCAAAGGCCGGTTTGCAAGCACTCCCACTCGCTGTTCCCGCCAGCCACACACAATGTTCCAAAACCCCGGAGAAAAGCGCTTCGGGGTGGAGCTCTCTCCGGGCCCTTGGAAGACTTCTCTGGCTGCCTCCAAAGGCCGGTTTGCAAGAATTCCCTCCTGCTGTCCCACCAGCCGCACAAAATGCTCCAAAACCCAAGAGAAAAGCGCTTCGAGGTGGTGCACTCTCCGGGCCCTTGGAAGACCTCCCCGGCTGCCTCCAAAGGCCGGTTTGCAAGCACTCCTGCCTGCTGTTCCCGCAGGCCACGCACAATGCTCCCAATCCCGGGAGAAAAGTGCTTCGGGATGGTGCTCTCTCGGGGCCCTTGGAAGACCTCCCCGGCTGCCTCCAAAGGCGGGTTTGCAAGTACTCATTCCCGCTGTTCCCGCCAGCTGCGCACAATGCTCCCAAGCCCGGGAGAAAAGCATTTTGGGGTGGTGCTCTCTCCTGGCCCTTGGAAGACCACCCTGGCTGCCTCAAAAGGCCGGTTTGGAGGCACTCAGGCGCGCTGTTCCCGCCAGCCGCGTACAATGCTCCCAAGCCTGGGAGAAAAGCATTTTGGGGTGGTGCTCACTCCGGGCCCTGGAAAGACCTCCCCGGCTGCCTCCAAAGTCCGGTTTGCAAGAACTCATGCCTGCTGTTCCCGCCAGCCACGCAAATGCTCCCAAGACCGGGAGAAATGCGCTTCGGGGTGGTGTTCTCTCCGTGCCCATGGAGGACCTCCCCGGCTGCCCCCAAAGGCCGGTTTGCAATCACTCCCACTCACTGTTCCCGCCAGGCACGCACAATGCTCCAAAACACGGGAGAGAAGCGCTTCGGGATGGTGCTCCCTCCCGGCCTTGGAAGACTTCCCCGGCTGCCTCCAAAGGCCGGTTTGCAAGAACTCCCTCCCGCTGTCCCGCCAGCCGCACACAATGCTCCCAATCACGGGAGAAAAGCGCTTCGGGGTGGTGCTCTCTCAGGGCCCTTTCAAGACCTCCCCGACTGCCTCCAATGGGCGGGATCCAAGCACTCATGCCCGCTGTTCCCACCAGCCATGCACAATGCTCCCAAGCACGGGAGAAAAGCATTTTGGGGTGGTGCTCACTCCTTGCCCTCGGAAGACCTCCGCGCCGGCCTCGAAAGGCCGGTTTGCAAGCACTCCTGCCTGCTGTTCCCGCCACCCGTGCACACTGCTCCCAAGCCCGGGAGAAAAGCGCATCGGGGTGGTGCTCTCTCCGGGCCCATGGAGGACCTCTCCGGCTGCCCCCAAAGGCCGGTTTGCAAGCATTCCCACAAGCTGTTCCCGCCAGCCACGCAAATGCTCCCAAGCCCGGGAGAAAAGCATTTTGGGGTGGTGCTCTCTCCGGGCCCTTGCCCCTGTGCCTGGGGGCCAGGCAGGGGGTCCACACTCCCAGGCAAAGGCAGAACCACATGCACACGTCTGTTCCTGCCCCCTGCACCGGCAGAGAGCTCGGGGGAGCCAGAGTCTGTCAGGCACCTGCTGGGCTGGCCGCCTGTGTGGGAAGGGGTAGAGCCGACCTAGGGGAAAGTTGGGCCTCTTGCTCTCCCTGCTGCCCTGAGGCTGCTGGGCCAAAGAGGTCTTGGGCATCCAGCCCCTTGCTGGTCCCTTTCCTCTGACGAGGCCCTCTGAGCTCCAGCACCTTGCAGTGTGGAGACAGACCCTACCAGCAACCTCCTCTCCAAGGAGGCCTCAACCGAGGCCTAGTCCCAGGGAAAGGCACCAGCGGGGATGAGCCTGGGGAGGCGCCCGGGAATGTGTGGACCCACACCCCGCAGCCTGCACCTTGGTGGGGCAGTACCACCGGAGGCCAGGAAGGTCTGGGCAAGGCTGGACAGGGGCCGGGGCCCTGCTGGGTCCTGCCCCTGGCCTGTGGGGCCTCTGAGCACGACCGGCCCTCTCCCGCTGGAAGACCTCCCCGGCTGCCTCCAAAGGCCGGTTTGCAAGCACTCCCGCCCGCTGTTCCCGCCAGGCACGCACAATGCTCCCAAGCCCGGGAGAAAAGCGCTTCGGGGTGGTGCTCTCTCCGGGCCCTTGCCCCTGAGCCTGGGGGCCAGGCAGGGGGAACACACTCCCAGGCCAAGGCAGAACCACATGCACACGTCTGTTCCTGTCCACTGCACCGGCAGAGAGCTCGGGGGAGCCAGAGTCTGTCAGGCAGCTGCTTGTCTGGCGGCCTTGTGGGCAGGGGCAGAGCCGACCTAGGGGCAAGTTGGGCCTCTTGCTCTCCCTGCTGCCCTGAGGCTGCTGGGTCAAAGAGGACTTGGGCATCCAGCCCCTTGCTGGTCCCTTCCCTCTGACGAGGTCCTCTGAGCTCCAGCACCTTGCAGTGTGGAGACAGCCCCTTCCAGCAACCTCCTCTCCAAGGAGGCCTAAACCGAGACCTAGGCCCAGGGGAAAGGCACCAGCGGGGATGAGCCAGGGGAGGCGACTGGGCATGTCTGGACCCAGTCCCCGCAGCCTGCCCCTTGGTGGGGCAGTACCACCGGCGGTCAGGAAGGTCTGGGCAAGGCTGGCCAGGGGCAGGTGCCCTGCTGGGTCCTGCCCTTGGCCTGTGGGGCCTCTGAGCACAACCGGCCGTCTCTCGCTGGAAGACCTCCCCGGCTGCCTCCAAAGGCCGTTTTGCAAGCACTCCTGCCCACTGTTCCCGCCAGGCGCGCACAATGCTCCCAAGCCGGGGAGAAAAGCGCTTCGGGGTGGTGCTCTCTCTGGGCCCTTGCCCCTGAGCCTGGGCGCCAGGCAGGGGTCCACACTCCCAGGCCAAGGCAGAAACACATGCCCACGTCTGTTCCTGCCCCCTGCACCGGCAGAGAGCTCGGGGGAGCCAGAGTCTGCCAGGCAGCTGCTGGGCTGGCTGCCTGTGTGGGAAGGGGCAGAGCCGACCTAGGAGCAAGATGGGCCTCTTGCTCTCCCTGCTGCCCTGAGGCTGCTGGGCCAAAGAGGTCTTGGGCATCCAGCCCCTTGCTGGTCCCTTCCCTTTGACGAGGCCCTCTGAGCTCCAGCACCTTGCAGTGTGGAGACAGCCCCTGCCAGCAACCTCCTCTCCAAGGAGGCCTCAACCGAGGCCTAGGCCCAGGGGAAAGGCACCAGCGGGGATGAGCCAGTGGAGGCGCCCGGGCATTTCTGGACCCAGTCCCCGCAGCCTGCCCCTTGGTGGGGCAGTACCCCCGGAGGCCAGGAAGGTCTGGGCAAGGCTGGCCAGGGGCAGGGGCCCTGCTGGGTCATGCCCCTGACCTGTGGGGCCTCTGAGCACAACCGGGCCTCTCCCACTGGAAGACCTCCCCAGCTGCCTCCAAAGGACCGTTTGCAAGCAATCCCGCCCACTGTTCCCACTAGGCAAGCACAATGCTCCCAGGCCCGGGAGAAAAGCACTTCGGGGTGGTGCTCTCTCCGGGCCCTTGCCCCTGAGCCTGGGGGCAATGCAGGGGGAACACACGCCTAGGTCAAGGCAGAACCACATGCACACGTCTGTTCCTGCCCCCTGCACCGGCAGAGAGCTCGAGGGAGCCAGAATCTGCCAGGCACCTGCTGGGTTGGCTGCCTGTGTGGGAAGGGGCAGAGCCGACCTAGGGGCAAGTTGGGCCTCTTGCTCTCCCTGCTGCCCTGAGGCTGCTGGGCCAAAGAGGTCTTGGGCATCCAGCCCCTTGCTGGTCCCTTCCCTCTGTCGAGGCCCTCTGAGCTCCAGCACCTCGCAGTGTGGAGACAGCCCCTGCCAGCAACCTCCTCTCCAAGGAGGCCTCAACCGAGCCCTAGGCCCAGGGGAAAGACACCAGCGGGGATGAGCCTGGGGATGCGCCCGGGCATGTCTGGACCCAATCCCGGCAGTCTGCCCCTTGGTGGCGCCGTACCCCCGGAGGCCAGGAAGGTCTGGGCAAGGCTGCCAGGGGCAGGGACACTGCTGGGTCCTGCCCCTGGCCTGTGGGGCCTCTGAGCACAACCGGCACTCTCCCGCTAGAAGACCTCCCCGGCTGCCTCCAAAGGCCGGTTTGCAAGCACTCCCGCCCGCTGTTCCCGCCAGAGACGCACAATGCTCCCAAGCCCGGGAGAAAAGCGCTTCGGGGTGGTGCTCTATCCCGGCCCTTTCCCCTGAGCCTGGGGGCCAGGGAGGGGGTCCACACTCCCAGGCCAAGGCAGAACGACATGCACACGTCTGTTCCTGCCCGCTGCACCGGAAGAGAGCTCGGGGGAGCCAGAGACTGCCAGGCTGCTGCTGGGCTGGCTGCCTGTGTGGGAAGGGGCAGAGCCGACCTAGGGGCAAGTTGGGCCTCTTGCTCTCCCTGCTGCCCTGAGGCTGCTGGGCCAAAGAGGTCTTGGGCATCCAGCCCCTTGCTGGTCCCTTCCCTCTGACGAGGCCCTTTGTGCTCCAGCACCTTGCAGTGTGGAGACAGCCCCTGCCAGCAACCTCCTCTCTAAGGAGGCCTCAAACGAGGCCTAGGCCCAGGGGAAAGGCACCAGCGGGGATCAGCCTGGGGAGGCGCCCGGGCATGTCTGGACCCAGTTCCCGCAGCCTGCCCCTTGGTGGGGCGGTACCCCGGGAGGCCAGGAAGGTCTGGGCAAGGCTGGCCAGGGGCAGGGGCCCTGCTGGGTCCTGCCCCTGGTCTGTGGGGCCTCTGAGCACAACCAGCCCTCTCCCGCTGGAAGACCTCCGCGGCTGCGTCCAAAGGCCGGATTGCCAATACTCCTGCCCGCTGTTCCCGCCAGGCACGCACAATGCTCCCAAGCCCGGGAGAAAAGCGCTTCGGAGTGGTGCTCTCTCCGGGCCCTTGCCCCTGAGCCTGTGGGCCAGGCAGGGGGAACACACTCCCAGGCCAAGGCAGAACCACATGCACACGTCTGTTCCTGCCCCCTGCACCGGCAGAGAGCTCGGGGAAGCCAGAGTCTGTTAGGTAGCTGCTGGGCTGGCGGCCTGTGTGGGAAGGGGCAGAGCCGACCTAGGGGCAAGTTGGGCCTCTTTCTCTCCCTGCTGCCCTGAGGCTGCTGGGCCAAAGAGGTCTTGGGCATCCAGCCCCTTGCTGGTCCTTTCCCTCTGACGAGGCCCTCTGAGCTCCAGCACCTCTCAGTGTGTAGACAGCCCCTGCCAGAAACCTCCTCTCCAAGGAGGCCTCAACCGAGGCCTAGGCCCAGGGGAAAGGCACCAGCGGGGATGAGCCTGGGGAAGCACCCCGGCATGTCTGGACCCAGTCCCCGCAGCCTGCCCCTTGGTGGGGCAGTACCCCCGGAGGCCAGGAAGGTCTGGGCAAGGCTGGCCAGGGGCAGGGGCCCTGCTGGGTCCTGCCCCTGGCCTGTGGGGCCTCTGAGCACAACCGGCCCTCTCCCGCTGGAAGACCTCCCCGGCTGCCTCCAAAGGCCGGTTTGCAAGCACTCCCGCCCGCTGTTCCCGCCAGGCACGCACAATGCTCCCAAGCCCGCGAGAAAAGCGCTTCGGGGTGGTGCTCTCTCCGGGCCCTTGCCCCTGAGCCTGGGGGCAATGCAGGGGGAACACACTCCTAGGCCAAGGCAGAACCACATGCACACGTCTGTTCCTGCCCCCTGCACCGGCAGAGAGCTCGAGGGAGCCAGAGTCTGCCTGGCAGCTGCTGGGCTGTCTGCCTGTGTGGGAAGGGGCAGAGCCGACCTAGGGGCAAGTTGGGCCTCTTGCTCTCCCTGCTGCCCTGAGGCTGCTGGGCCAAAGAGGTCTTGGGCATCCAGCCCCTTGCTGGTCCCTTCCCGCTGACGAGGCCCTCTGAGTTTCAGCACCTCGCAGTTTGGAGACAGCCCCTGCCAGCAACCTCCTCTCCAAGGAGGCCTCAACCGAGGCCTAGGCCCAGGGGAAAGGCACCAGCGGGGATTAGCCTGGGGATGCGCCCGGGCATGTCTGGACCCAGTCCCGGCAGTCTGCCCCATGGTGGTGCAGTACCCCCGGAGGCCAGGAAGGTCTGGGCAAGGCTGCCAGGGGCAGGGGCCCTGCTGGGTCCTGCCCCTGGCTTGTGGGGCCTCTGAGCACAACCGGCACTCTCCCGCTGGAAGACCTCCCCGGCTGCCTCCAAAGGCCGGTTTGCAAGCACTCCCGCCCGCTGTTTCCGCGAGCCGCGCACAATGCTCCCAAGCCCGAGAAAAAGGGCTTCGGGGTGGTGCTCTCTCCGGGTCCTTGGAAGAACTCCCCGGCTGCCTCCAAAGGCCGGTTTACAAGCACTCATGCCCGATGTTTCCGCGAGCCGCGCACAATGCTCCCAAGCCCGGGAGAAAAGCATTTTGGGGTGGTCCTCTCTCCGGGCCCTTGGAAGACCTCCCTGGCTGCCTCCAAAGGCCGGGTTGCAAGCACTCATTCCTGCTGTTCCCGCCAGCCGCGCACAATGCTCCCAAGCCCGGGAGAAAATGGTTTCGGGGTGGTGTTCTCTCCGGCCCATGGAAGACATCCTGGGCTGCCCCCAAAGGCCGGTTTGGAAGCACTCCCACTCTCTGTACCCGCCATAAGCGCAAATGCTCCAGGCCCGGGAGAAAAGCGCTTCGGGGTGGTGCTCTCTCCCGGCCCTTGGAAGACCTCCCAGGCTGCCTCCAAAGGCCGGTTTGCAAGCACTCATGTCCGCTGTTCCCGACAGCCGCGCACAATGCTCCCAAGACCGTGAGAAAAGCGCTTCGGGGTGGTGTTCTCTCCGGGACCATGGAGGACCTCCCCGGCTGCCCCCAAAGGCCGGTTTGCAAGCACTCCCACTCGCTTTTCCCGCCAGCGACGCACAATGCTCCAAAACCCCGGAGAAAAGCGCTTCGTGGTGGTGCTCTCTCTGGGCCCTTGGAAGACCTCCCCGGCTGCCTCCAAAGGCCGGTTTGCAAGCACTCCTGCCTGCTGTTCCCGCCACACAAGCACAATGCTCCCAAGCCCGGGAGAAAAAAGCTTCGGGGTGGTGCTCTCTCCGGGCCTTTGGAAGACCTCCCCGGCCGCCTCCAAAGGCCGGTTTGTAAGGACTCCTTCCCGCTGTTCCCACCAGCCATGCACAATGCTCCCAATCCCGGGAGAAAAGTGCTTCGGGGTGGTGCTCTCTCCGGGCCCTTGGAAGACCTCCCCGGCGGCCTCCAAAGGCCGGTTTGCAAGCACTCCCGCCCGGTGTTCCCGCCAGGCACGCACAATGCTCCCAAGCCCAGGAGAAAAGCATTTTGGGGTGGTGCTCTCTCCGGGCCCTTGGAAGACCACCCCGGCTGCCTCAAAAGGCCGGTTTGCAAGCACTCAGGTGCGCTCTTCCCGCCAGCCGCGTACAATGCTCCCAAGCTTGGGAGAAAAGCATTTTGGGGTGGTGCTCACTTCGGGCCCTGGAAAGACCTCCCCGGCTGCCTCCAAAGGCCGGTTTGCAAGCACTCCCGCCCGCTGTTCCCGCCAGGCTCGCACAGTGCTCCCAAGCCCGGGAGAAAAGCGCTTTGGGGTGGTGCTCTCTCCGGGCCCTTGCCCCTGAGCCTGGGGGCAATGCAGGGGGAACACACTCCCAGACCAAGGCAGAACCACATGCCCACGTCTGTTCCTGTCCCCTGCGCCGGCAGAGAGCTCAGGGGAGCCAGAGTCTGTCAGGCAGCTGCTTGTCTGTCGGCCTTGTGGGCAGGGGCAGAGCCAACCTAGGGGCAAGTTGGGCCTCTTGCTCTCCCTGCTGCCCTGAGGCTGCTGTGTCAAAGAGGACTTGGGCATCCAGCCCCTTGCTGGTCCCTTCCCTCTGACGAGGCCCTCTGAGCTCCAGCACCTCGCAGTGTGGAGACAGCCCCTGCCAGCACCCTCCTCTCCAAAGAGGCCTTAACCGAGACCTAGGCCAGGGGAAAGGCACCAGCGGGGATGAGCCAGGGGAGGCGCCCGGGCATGTCTGGACCCAGTCCCCGCAGCCTGCCCCTTGGTGGGGCAGTACCCCCGGAGGCCAGGAAGGTCTGGGCAAGGCTGGCCAGGGGCAGGGGCCCTGCTGGGTCCTGCCCCTGGCCTGTGGGGCCTCTGAGCAAAACCGGCCCTCTCCCACTGGAAGACCTCCCCGGCTGCCTCCAAAGGCCGGTTTGCCAACACTCCCGCCCGCTTTTCCCGCCAGGCACGCACAATGCTCCCAAACCCGGGAGAAAAGCGCTTCGGGGTGGTGCTCTCTCCGGGCCCTTGCCCCTGAGCCTGGGGGCAATGCACGGGGAACACACTCCTAGGCCAAGGCAGAACTACATGCACACGTCTGTTCCTGCCCCCTGCACCGGCAGAGAGCTCGGGGGAGCCAGAGTCTGCCAGGCAGCTGCTGGGTTGGCTGTCTGTGTGGGAAGGGGCAGAGCTGACCTAGGGGCAAGTTGGGCCTCTTGCTCTCCCTGCTGCCCTGAGGCTGCTGGGCCAAAGAAGTCTTGGGCATCCAGCCCCTTGCTCGTCCCTTCCCACAGACGAGGCCCTCTGAGCTCCAGCACCTTGCAGTGTGGAGACAGCCCCTGCCACCAACCTCCTCTCCAAGGAGGCCTTAACCGAGGCCTAGGCCCAGGGGAAAGGCACCAGCGGGTATGACACTGGGGAGGCGCCCGGGCATGTGTGGACCCAGACCCCGCAGCCTGCCCCTTGGTGGGGCAGTACCCCCGGAGGCCAGGAATGTCTGGGCAAGGCTGCCAGGGGCAGGGGTCCTGCTGGGTCCTTCCCATGGCCTGTGGGGCCTCTGAGCACAACCGGCCCTCTCCCACTGGAAGACCTCCCCGGCTGCCTCCAAAGGCCGGTTTGTAAGTACTCATTCCCGCTGCTTCCGCCAGCCACGCACAATGCTCCCAAGCCCGGGAGAAAAGCATTTTGGGGTGGTGCTCTCTCCGGGCCCTTGGAAGACCTCCCAGGCTGCCTCCAAAGGCCGGTTTGCAAGCACTCCCGCCCGCTGTTCCCGCCAGGCACGCACAATGCTCCCAAGCCCGGGAGAAAAGCGCTTCGGGGTGGTGCTCTCTCCGGGCACTTGCCCCTGAGCCTGGGGGCCAGGCAGGGGATCCACACTCCCAGGCCAAGTCAGAACCACATGCACACGTCTGTTGCTGCCCCCTGTACCGGCAGAGAGCTCGGGGGAGCCAGAGTCTGTCAGGCAGCTGCTGGGCTGTCTCCCTGTGTGGGAAGGGGCAGAGCCGACCTAGGGGCAAGTTGGGCCTCTTGCTCTCCTGCTGCCCTTAGGCTGCTGGGTCAAAGAGGACTTGGGCATCCAGCCCCTTGCTGGTCCCTTCCCTCTGACGAGGCCCTCTGAGCTCCAGCACCTTGCAGTGTGGAGAGAGCCCCTGCCAGCAACCTCCTCTCCAAGGAGGCCTCAACCGAGGCCTAGGCCCAGGGGAAAGGCACCAGCGGGGATGAGCCTGGGGAGGCGCCCGGGCATGTCTGGACCCAGTCCCCGCAGCCTGCCCCTTGGTGGGGCAGTACCCCCGGAGGCCAGGAAGGTCTGGGCAAGGCTGGCCAGGGGCAGGGGCCCTGCTGGCTTCTGCCCCTGGCCTGTGGGGCCTCTGAGCACAAGCGGCCCTCTCCCGCTGGAAACCTCCCCGGCTGCCTCCAAAGGCCGGTTTGCAAGCACTCATGTCCGCTGTTCCCGCCAGGCACGCACAATGCTCCCAAGCCAGGGAGAAAAGCGCTTCGGGGTAGTGCTCTCTCCGGGCCCTTACCCCTGAGCCTGGGGGCCAGGCAGGGGTTCCACACTCCCAGGCCAAGTCAGAACCACATGCAGACGTCTGTTCCTGCCCCCTGCACCGGCAGAGAGCTCGGGGGAGCCAGAGTCTGCCAGGCAGCTGCTGGGCTGTCTGCCTGTGTGGGAAGGGGCAGAGCCGACCTAGGGGCAAGTTGGGCCTCTTGCTCTCCCTGCTGCCCTGAGGCTGCTGGGCCAAAGAGGTCTTGGGCATCCAGCCCCTTGCTGGTCCCTTCCCGCTGACGAGGCCCTCTGACTTTCAGCACCTCGCAGTGTGGAGACATCCCCTGCCAGCAACCTCCTCTCCAAGGAGGCCTCAACCGAGGCCTAGGCCCAGGGGAAAGGCACCAGCGGGGATGAGCCTGGGGATGCGCCCGGGCATGTCTGGACCCAGTCCCGGCAGTCTGCCCCATGGTGGTGCAGTACCCCCGGAGGCCAGGAAGGTCTGGGCAAGGCTGCCAGGGCCAGGGGCCCTGCTGGGTCCTGCCCCTGGCCTGTGGGGCCTCTGAGCACAACCGGCACTCTCCAGCTGGAAGACCTCCCCGGCTGCCTCCAAAGGCCCATTTGCAAGCACTCCCGCCCGCTGTTTCCGCGAGCCGCGCACAATGCTCCCAAGCCCGGGAGAAAAGGGCTTCGGGGTGGTGCTCTCTCCGAGTCCTTGGAAGAACTCCCCGGCTGCCTCCAAAGGCCGGTTTTCAAGCACTCATGCCCGATGTTTCCACGAGCCGCGCACAATGCTCCCAAGCCCGGGAGAAAAGCATTTTGGGGTGGTCCTCTCTCCGGGCCCTTGGAAGACCTCCCCGGCTGCCTCCAAAGGCCGGTTTGCAAGCACTCATTCCCGCTGTTCCCGCCAGCCGCGCACAATGCTCCCAAGCCCGGGAGAAAATCGTTTCGGGGTGGTGTTCTCTCCGGCCCATGGAAGACTTCCTGGGCTGCCCCCAAAGGCCGGTTTGCAAGCACTCATGTCCGCTGTTCCCGACAGCCGCGCACAATGCTCCCAAGCCCGGGAGAAAAGCATTTTGGGGTGGTGTTCTCTCCGGGACCATGGAGGACCTCCCCGGCTGCCCTCAAAGGCCGGTTTGCAAGCACTCCCACTCGCTGTTCCCGCCAGCCACGCACATGCTCCAAAACCCCGGAGAAAAGCGCTTCGGGGTGGTGCTCTCTCTGGGCCCTTGGAAGACCTCCCCGGCTGCCTCCAAAGGCCGGTTTGCAAGCACTCCTGCCTGCTGTTCCCGACACACAAGCACAATGCTCCCAAGCCCGGGAGAAAAACGCTTCGGGGTGGTGCTCTCTCCGGGCCTTTGGAAGACCTCCCCGGCTGCCTCCAAAGGCCGGTTTGTAAGGACTCCTTCCCGCTGTTCCCACCAGCCATGCACAATGCTCCCAATCCCGGGAGAAAAGTGCTTCGGGGTGGTGCTCTCTCCGGGCCCTTGGAAGACCTCCCCGGCGGCCTCCAAAGGCCGGTTTGCAAGCACTCCCGCCCGGTGTTCCCGCCAGGCACGCACAATGCTCCCAAGCCCGGGAGAAAAGCGCTTCGGGGTGGTGCTCTCACCGGGCCCTTGCCCCTGAGCCTGGGGGAAATGCAGGGGGAACACACTCCCAGGACAAGGCAGAACCACATGCACACGTCTGTTCCTGCCCACTCCACCGGCAGAGAGCTCGGGGGAGCCAGAGTCTGTCAGGCAGCTACTGGGCTGGCGGCCTGTGTGGGAAGGGGCAGAGCCGACCTAGGGGCAAGTTGGGCCTCTTGCTCTCCCTGCTGCCCTGAGGCTGCTGGGCCAAAGAGGTCTTGGGCATCCAGCCCATTGCTGGTCCCTTCCCTCTGACGAGGCCCTCTGAGCTCCAGCACCTTGCAGTGTGGAGACAGCCCCTGCCAGCAACCTCCTCTCCAAGGAGGCCTCAACGAGGCCTAGGTCCAGGGGAAAAGCACCAGCGGGGATGAGCCTGGGGAGACGCCCGGGCATGTGTGGACCCAGTCCCTGCAGCCTGCCCCTTGGTGGGGCAGTACCCCCAGAGGTCAGGAAGGTCTGGGCAAGGCTGGTCAGGGGCAGGGGCCCTGCTGTGTCCTGCCGCTTGCCTGTGGGGCTTCTGAGCACAACTGGCCCTCTCCCGCTGGAAGACCTTCCCGGCTGCCTACAAAGGCCGGTTTGCAAGCACTCCCGCCCGCTGTTCCCGCCAGGCATGCACAATGCTCCCAAGCCCGGGAGAAAAGCGCTTCGGGGTGTTGCTCTCTCCGGGCCCTTGCCCCTGAGCCTGGGGTCCCGGCAGTGGGTCCACACTCCCAGACCAAGGCAGAACCACATGCACACGTCTGTTCCTGACCCCTGTACCGGCAGAGAGCTCGGGGGAGCCAGAGTCTATCAGGCAGCTGCTGGGTTGGCTGCCTGTGTGGGAAGGGGCAGAGCCTACCGAGGGGCAAGTTGTGCCTCTTGCTCTCCCTGCTGCCCTGAAGCTGCTGGGCCAAAGAGGTCTTGGGCATCCAGCCCCTTGCTGGTCCCTTCCCGCTGACGAGGCCCTCTGAGCTCCAGCACCTTGTAGTGTGGAGACAGCCCCTGCCAGCAACCTCCTCTCCAAGGAAGCCTCAACCGAGGCCTAGGCCCAGGGGAAAGGCACCAGCGGGGATGAGCCTGGGGAGGCGCCCGGGCATGTCTGGACCCAGTCCCCGCAGCCTTCCCCTTGGTGGGGTAGTACCCCCGGAGGCCATGAAGGTCTGGGCAAGGCTGCCAGGGGCAGGGACCCTGCTGGGTCCTGCCCCTGGCCTGTGGCGCGTCTGAGCACAACCGGCCCTCTGCCACTGGAAGACCTCCCCGGCTGCCTCCAAAGGCCGGTTTGCAAGCGCTCTCGCCCACTGTTCCCAGCAGGCGTGCACAATGGTCCCAAGCCCGGGAGAAAAGCGGTTCAGCGTGGTGCTCTCTCCGGGCCCTTGCCCCTGAGCCTGGGGGCAAGGCACGGTGTCCACACTCCCAGGCCAAGTCAGAACCACATGCACACGTCTGTTCCTGCCCCCTGCACCGGCAGAGAGCTCGGGGGAGCCAGAGTCTGTCAGGCAGCTGCTGGGCTGGCCGCCTGTGTGGGAAGGGGCAGAGCCGACCTAGGGGCAAGTTGGGCCTCTTGCTCTCCCTGCTGCCCTGAGGCTGCTGGGCCAAAGACGTCTTGGGCATCCAGCCCCTTACTGGTCCCTTCCCTCTGACGAGGCCCTCTGAGCTCCAGCACCTTGCAGTGTGGAGACAGCACCTTCCAGCAATCTCCTCTCCAAGGAGGCCTCAACCGAGGCCTAGGCCCAGGGGAAAGGCACCAGCGGGGATGAGCCAGGGGAGGCGCCAGGGCATGTCTGGACCCTGTCCCCGCAGCCTGCCCCTTGGTGGGGCAGTACCCCCGGAGGCCAGGAAGGTCTGGGCAAGGCGGGCCAGGGGCAGGGGCCCTGCTGGGTCCTGCCCCTGGCCTGTGGGGCCTCTGAGCACAACCGGCCCTCTCCCACTGGTAGACCTTCCAGGCTGCCTCCAAAGGCCTGTTTGCAAGCACTCCCGCCCACTGTTCCCGCCAGGCGCGCACAATGCTCCCAAGCCCGGGAGAAAAGCGCTTCGGGGTGGTGGTCTCTCCGGGCCCTTGCCCCTGAGCCTGGGGGCCAGGCAGGGAATCCACAGTCCCAGGCCAAGTCAGAACCACATGCACACGTCTGTTCCTGCCCCCTGCACCGGCAGAGAGCTCGGGGGAGCCAGAGTCTCTCAGGCAGGTGCTGGGCTGGCCGCCTGTGTGGGAAGGGGCAGAGCCGACCTAGGGGCAAGTTGGGCCTCTTGCTCTCCCTGCTGCCCTGAGGCTGCTGGGCCAAAGAGGTCTTGGGCATCCAGCCCCTTGCTGGTCCCTTCCCTCTGACGAGGCCCTCTGAGCTCCAGCACCTTGCAGTGTGGAGACAGCACTTGCCAACCATCTCCTCTCCAAGGAGGCCTCAACCGAGGCCTAGGCCCAGGGGAAAGGCACCAGCGGGGATGAGCCAGGGGAGGCGCCCGGGCATGTCTGGACCCTGTCCCCCCAGCCTGCCCCTTGGTGGGGCAGTACCCCCGGAGGCCAGGAAGGTCTGGGCAAGGCTGGCCAGGGGCAGGGGCCCTGCTGGGTCCTGCCCCTGGCCTGTGAGGCCTCTGAGCACAACCGGCCCTCTCCCACTGGAAGACCTCCCCGGCTGCCTCCAAAGTCCTGTTTGCAAACACTCGCGACCGCTGTTCACGCCAGGCTCGCACAATGCTCCCGAGCCCGGGAGAAAAGCGCTTCGGGGTGGTGCTCTCTCCGGGCCCTTGCCCCTAAGCCTGGGGGCAAGGCAGGGGGAACACACTCCCAGGCCAAGGCAGAACCACATGCCCACGTCAGTTCCTGTCCCCTGCACCGGCAGAGAGCTTGGGGGAGCCAGAGTCTGTCAGGCAGCTGCTGGGTTGGCCGCCTGTGTGGGAAGGGGCAGAGCCGCCCTAGGGGCAAGTTGGGCCTCTTGCTTTCCCTGCTGCCCTGAGGCTGCTGGGCCAAAGACGTCTTGGGCATCCAGCCCCTTACTTGTCCCTTCCCTCTGACGAGGCCCTCTGAGCTCCAGCACCTTGCAGTGTGGAGACAGCCCCTGCCAGCAACCTCCTCTCCAAGGAGGGCTCAACCGAGGACTAGGCCCAGGGGAAAGGCACCAGCGGGGATGAGCCAGGGGAGGCGCCCGAGCATGTCTGGACCCAGTCCCCGCAGCCTGCCCCTTGGTGGGGCAGTACCCCCGGAGGCCAGGAAGATCTGGGCAAGGCTGGCCAGGGGCAGGGGCCCTGCTGCGTCCTGCCCCTGGCCTGTGGGGCCTCTGAGCACAACCGGCCCTCTCCCACTGGAAGACCTCCCCGGCTGCCTCCAAAGGCCGGTTTGCAAGCGCTCCCGCCCACTGTTCCCAGCAGGCGTGCACAATGCTCCCAAGCCCGGGAGAAAAGCGCTTCAGGGTGGTGCTCTCTCCGGGCCCTTGCCCCTGAGCCTGGGGGCAAGGCACGGTGTCCACACTCCCAGGCTAAGTCAGAACCACATGCACACCTCTGATCTGCCCCCTGCACCGGCAGAGAGCTCGGGGGAGCCAGAGTCTGTCAGGCAGCTGCTGGGCTGGCCGCCTGTGTGGGAAGGGGCAGAGCCGACCTAGGGGCAAGTTGGGCCTCTTGCGCTCCCTGCTGCCCTGAGGCTGCTGGGCCAAAGAGGTCTTGGGCATCCAGCCCCTTGCTGGTCCCTTCCCTCTGACGAGGCCCTCTGAGCTCCAGCACCTTGCAGTGTGGAGACAGCCCCTGCCAGCAACCTCCTCTCCAAGGAGGCCTCAACCGAGACCTAGGCCCAGGGGAAAGGCACCAGCGGGGATGAGCCTGGGGCGGCGCCCGGGCATGTCTGGACCCAGTCCCCGCAGCCTGCCCCTTGGTGGGGCTGTAACCCCGGAGGCAGGAAGGTCTGGGCAAGGCTGGCCAGGGGCAGGGGCCCTGCTGGGTCCTGCCCCTGGCCTGTGGGGCCTCTGAGCACAACCGGCACTCTCCCACTGGAAGACCTTCCCGGCTGCCTCCAAAGGCCGGTTTGCAAGCACTCCCGCCCACTGTTCCCGCCAGGCGCGCACAAGGCTCCCAAGCCCGGGAGAAAAGCGCTTCGGGGTGGTGGTCTCTCCGGGCCCTTGCCCCTGAGCCTGGGGGCCAGGCAGGGGATCCACAGTCCCAGGCCAAGGCAGAACCACATGCACACGTCTGTTCCTGCCCCCTACACCGGCAGAGAGCTCGGGAGAGCCAGAGACTGCCAGGCTGCTGCTGGGCTGGCTGCCTGTGTGGGACGGGGCAGAGCCGACCTAGGGGCAAGTTGTACCTCTTGCTCTCCCTGCTGCCCTGAGGCTGCTGGGTCAAAGAGGTCTTCGGCATCCAGCCCCTTGCTGGTCCCTTCCCTCTGACGAGGCCCTCTGAGCTCCAGCACCTTGCAGTGTGGAGACAGCCCCTGCCAGCAACCTCCTCTCCAAAGAGTCCTCAACTGAGGCCTACGCCAATGGGAAACGCACCAGCGGGGATGATCCTGGGGAGGCGCACGGACATGTCTGGACCCAGTCCCCGCAGCCTGCCCCTTGGTGGGGCAGTACCCCCGGAGGCCAGGAAGGTCTGGGCAAGGCTGGCCAGGGGCAGGGGCCCTGCTGGGTCCTGCCCCTGGCCTGTGAGGCCTCTGAGCACAACCGGCCCTCTCCCACTGGAAGACCTCCCCGGCTGCCTCCAAAGTCCTGTTTGCAAACACTCGCGCCCGCTGTTCACGCCAGGCTCGCACAATGCTCCCAAGCCCGGGAGAAAAGCGCTTCGGGGTGGTGCTCTCTCCGGGCCCTTGCCCCTAAGCCTGGGGGCAAGGCAGGGGGAACACACTCCCAGGCCAAGGCAGAACCACATGCCCACGTCAGTTCCTGTCCCATGCACCGGCAGAGAGCTTGGGGGAGCCAGAGTCTGTCAGGCAGGTGCTGGGTTGGCCGCCTGTGTGGAAGGGGCAGAGCTGCCCTAGGGGCAAGTTGGGCCTCTTGCTCTCCCTGCTGCCCTGAGGCTGCTGGGCCAAAGACGTCTTGGGCATCCAGCCCCTTACTGGTCCCTTCCCTCTGACGAGGCCCTCTGAGCTCCAGCACCTTGCAGTGTGGAGACAGCCCCTGCCAGCAACCTCCTCTCCAAGGAGGCCTCAACCGAGGACTAGGCCCAGGGGAAAGGGACCAGCGGGGATGAGCCAGGGGAGGCGCCCGAGCATGTCTGGACCCAGTCCCCACAGCCTGCCCCTTGGTGGGGCAGTACCCCCGGAGGCCAGGAAGGTCTGGGCAAGGCTGGCCAGGGGCAGGGGCCCTGCTGCGTCCTGCCCCTGGCCTGTGGTGCCTCTGAGCACAACCGGCCCTCTCCCACTGGAAGACCTCCCCGGCTGCCTCCAAAGGACGGTTTGCAAGCGCTCCCGCCCACTGTTCCCAGCAGGCGTGCACAATGCTCCCAAGGCCGGGAGAAAAGCGCTTCAGGGTGGTGCTCTCTCCGGGCCCTTGCCCCTGAGCCTAGGGGCAAGGCACGGTGTCCACACTCCCAGACCAAGGCAGAACCACATGCACACGTCTGTTCCTGACCCCTGCACCGGCAGAGAGCTCGGGGGAGCCAGAGTCTGTCAGGCAGCTGCTGGGTTGGCTGCCTGTGTGGGAAGGGGCAAAGCCGACCTAGGGGCAAGTTGGGCCTCTTCCTCTCCCTGCTGCCCTGAGGCTGCTGGGCCAAAGAGGTCTTGGGCATCCAGCCCCTTGCTGGTCCCTTCCCGCTGACGAGGCCCTCTGAGCTCCAGCACCTTGCAGTGTGGAGACAGCCCCTGCCAGCAACCTCCTCTCCAAGGAGGCCTCAACCGAGGCCTAGGCCCAGGGGAAAGGCACCAGCGGGGATGAGCCTGGGGAGGCGCCTGGGCATGTCTGGACCCAGTCCCCGCAGCCTGCCCCTTGGTGGCGTAGTACCCCCGGAGGCCAGGAAGGTCTGGGCAAGGCTGCCAGGGGCAGGGACACTGCTGGGTCCTGCCCCTGGCCTGTGGGGCGTCTGAGCACAACCGGCACTCTCCCGCTGGAAGACCTCCCCGGCTGCCTCCAAAGGCCGGTTTGCAAGCACTCAATCCCGCTGTTCCCGCCAGCCGCGCACAATGCTCCCAAGCCCGGGAGAAAAGCGCTTCGGGGTGGTGCTCTCTCCCGGCCCTAGGAAGACCTCCCCGGCTGCCTACAAAGGCCGGTTTGCAAGAACTCATGTCCGCTGTTCCTGACAGCCGCGCAGAATGCTCCCAATTCCGGGAGAAAAGTGCTTCGGGATGGTGCTCTCTCCGGGCCCTTGGAAGACCTCCCAAGCTGCCTCCAAAGGCCGGTTTGCAAGCACTCCCGCCCGCTGTTCCCGCCAGCCTCGCACAATGCTCCCAAGACCGGGAGAAAAGCGCTTCGGGGTGGTGTTCTCTCCATGCCAATGGAGGACCTCCCTGGCTGCCCCAAAAGGCCGGTTTGCAAGCACTCCCACTCGCTGTTCCCGAAAGCCACGCACAATCCTCCAAAACCCCGGAGAAAAGCGCTTCGGGGTGGTGTTCTATTCCTGCCCATGGAAGACCTCCCGGGGTGCCCCCAAAAGCCGGTTTGGAAGCACTCCCACTCGCTGTTCCCGCCATCCGCGCAAATGTTCCAAGCCCGGGAGAAAAGCGCTTCTGGGTGGTGCTCTCTCCTGGCCCTTGGAAGACCTCCCCGGCTGCCTCCAAAGGCCGGTTTGCAAGCACTCCCGCCCACTGTTCCCGCCAGGCGCGCACAATGCTCCCAAGCCCTGGAGAAAAGCGCTTAGGGCTGGTGCTCTCTCCGGGCCCTTGCCCCTGAGCCTGGGGGCCAGGCAGGGGGAACACACTCCCAGGCCAAGGCAGAACCACATACAGACGTCTGTTCCTGCCCCCTACACCGGCAGAGAGCTCAGGGGAGCCAGAGACTGCCAGGCTGCTGCTGGGCTGGCTGCCTGTGTGGGACGGGGCAGAGCTGACCTAGGGGCAAGTTGGGCCTCTTGCTCTCCCTGCTGCCCTGAGGCTGCTGGGTCAAAGAGGTCTTGGGCATCCAGCCCTTTGCTGGTCCCTTCCCTCTGACGAGGCCCTCTGAGCTCCAGCACCTTGCAGTGTGGAGACAGCCCCTGCCAACAACATCCTCTCCAAAGAGGCCTCAACCGAGGCCTACGCCCAGGGGAAAGTCACCAACGGGGATGATCCTGGGGAGGCGCACGGGCATGTCTGGACCCAGTCCCCGCAGCCTGCCCCTTGGTGGGGCAGTACCCCCGGAGGCCAGGAAGGTCTGGGCAAGGCTGGCCAGGGGCAGGGGCCCTGCTGGGTCCTGCCCCTGGCCTGTGAGGCCTCTGAGCACAACCGGCCCTCTCCCACTGGAAGACCTCCCCGGCTGCCTCCAAAGTCCTGTTTGCAAACACTCCCGCCCGCTGTTCACGACAGGCTCGCACAATGCTCCCAAGCCCGGGAGAAAAGCGCTTCGGGGTGGTGCTCTCTCTGGGCCCTTGCCCCTGAGCCTGGGGGCAATGCAGGGGGAACACCCTCCCAGGCCAAGGCAGAACCACATGCCCACGTCTGTTCCTGTCCCCTGCACCGGCAGAGAGCTTGGGGGAGCCAGAGTCTGTCAGGCAGCTGCTGGGTTGGCCGCCTGTGTGGGAAGGGGCAGAGCCGCCCTAGGGGCAAGTTGGGCCGCTTGCTCTCCCTGCTGCCCTGAGGCTGCTGGGCCAAAGACGTCTTGGGCATCCAGCCCCTTACTGGTCCCTTCCCTCTGACGAGGCCCTCTGAGCTCCAGCACCTTGCAGTGTGGAGACAGCCCCTGCCAGCAACCTCCACTCCAAGGAGGCCTCAACCGAGGCCTAGGCCCAGGGGAAAGGCACCAGCGGGGATGAGCCAGGGGAGGCGCCCGAGCATGTCTGGACCCAGTCCCCGCAGCCTGCCCCTTGGTGGGGCAGTTCCCCCGGAGGCCAGGAAGGTCTGGGCAAAGCTGGCCAGGGGCAGGGGCCCTGCTGCGTCCTGCCCCTGGCCTGTGGGGCCTCTGTGCACAACCGGCCCTCTCCCACTGGAAGACCTCCCCGGCTGCCTCCAAAGGCCGGTTTGCAAGCGCTCCCGCCCACTGTTCCCAGCAGGCGTGCACAATGCTCCCAAGCCCTGGAGAAAAGCGCTTCAGGGTGGTGCTCTCTCCGGGCCCTTGCCCCTGAGCCTGGGGGCAAGGCACGGTGTCCACACTCCCAGGCCAAGTCAGAACCACATGCACACCTCTGATCTACCCCCTGCACCGGCAGAGAGCTCGGGGGAGCCAAGTCTGTCAGGCAGCTGCTGGGCTGGCCGCCTGTGTGGGAAGGGGCAGAGCCGACCTAGGGGCAAGTTGGGCCTCTTGCTCTCCCTGCTGCCCTGAGGCTGCTGGGCCAAAGAGGTCTTGGGCATCCAGCCCCTTGCTGGTCCCTTCCCTCTGACGAGGCCCTCTGAGCTCCAGCACCTTGCAGTGTGGAGACAGCCCCTGCCAGCAACCTCCTCTCCAAGGAGGCCTCAACCGAGGCCTAGGCCCAGGGGAAAGGCACCAGCGGGGATGAGCCTGGGGAGACGCCCGGGCATGTCTGGACCCAGTCCCCGCAGCCTGCCCCTTGGTGGGGCAGTACCCCCGGAGGCCAGGAAGGTCTGGGCAAGGCTGGCCAGGGGCAGGGGCCCTGCTGGGTCCTGCCCCTGGCCTGTGGGGCCTCTGAGCACAACCGGCCCTCTCCCACTGGAAGACCTCCCCGGCTGCCTCCAAAGGCCGGTATGCCAACACTCCCGCCCGCTGTTCCCGCCAGGCACGCACAATGCTCCCAAGCCCAGGAGAAAAGCGCTTCGGGGTGTTGCTCTCTCCGGGCCCTTGCCCCTGAGCCTGGGGGCCAGGCAGTGGGTCCACACTCCCAGACCAAGACAGAACCACATGCACACGTCTGTTCCTGACCCCTGCACCGGCAGAGAGCTCGGGGGAGCCAGATTCTGTCAGGCAGCTGCTGGGCTGGCCGCCTGTGTGGGAAGGGGCAGAGCCGACCTAGGGGCAAGTTGGGCCTCTTGCTCTCCCTGCTGCCCTGAGGCTGCTGGGCCAAAGAGGTCTTGGGCATCCAGCCCCTTGCTGGTCCCTTCCCTCTGACGAGGCCCTCTGAGCTCCAGCACCTTGCAGTGTGGAGACAGCCCCTGCCAGCAACCTCCTCTCCAAGGAGGCCTCAACCGAGGCCTAGGCCCAGGGGAAAGGCACCAGCGGGGATGAGACAGTGGAGGCGCCCCGGCATGTCTGGACCCAGTTCCCGCAGCCTGCCCCTTGGTGGGGCAGTACCCCCGGAGGCCAGGAAGGTCTGGGCAAGGCTGGCCAGGGGCAGAAGCCCTGCTGGGACCTGCCCCTGGCCTGTGGGGCCTCTGAGCACAACCGGCCCTCTCCCACTGGAAGACATCCCCGGCTGCCTCCAAAGGCCGGTTTGCCAACACTCCCGCCCGCTGTTCCCGCCAGACACGCACAATGCTCCCAAGCCCGGGAGAAAAGCGCTTCGGGGTGGTGCTCTCACCGGGCCCTTGCCCCTGAGCCTGGGGGTCAGGCAGTGGGTCCACACTCCCAGACCAAGACAGAACCACATGCACACGTCTGTTCCTGACCCCTGCACCGGCAGAGAGCTCGGGGGAGCCAGAGTCTGTCAGGCAGCTGCTGGGCTGGCCGCCTGTGTGGGAAGGGGCAGAGCCGACCTAGGGGCAAGTTGGGCCTCTTGCTCTCCCTGCTGCCCTGAGGCTGCTGGGCCAAAGAGGTCTTGGGCATCCAGCCCCGTGCTGGTCCCTTCCCTCTGACGAGGCCCTCTGAGCTCCAGCACCTTGCAGTGTGGAGACAGCCCCTGCCAGCAACGTCCTCTCCAAGGAGGCCTCAACCGAGGCCTAGGCCCAGGGGAAAGGCACCAGCGGGGATGAGCCTGGGGAGGCGCCCGGGCATGCTGGACCCAGTCCCCGCAGCCTGCCCCTTGGTGGGGCAGTACCCCCGGAGGCCAGGAAGGTCTGGGCAAGGCTGCCAGGGGCAGGGACACTGCTGGGTCCTGCCCCTGGCCTGTGGGGCGTCTTAGCACAACCTGCACTCTCCCGCTGGACGACCTCCCCGTCTGCCTCCAAAGGCCGGTTTGCAAGCACTCCCGCCCGCTGTTCACGCCAGGCTCGCACAATGCTCCCAAGCCCGGGAGAAAAGCTTTTGGGGTGGTGCTCTCTCAGGGCCCTTGCCCCTGAGCCTGGGGGCAAGGCTGGTGTCCACACTCCCAGGCCAAGTCAGAACCACATGCACACCTCTGATCAGCCCCCTGCACCGGCAGAGAGCTCGGGGGAGCCAGAGTCTGTCAGGCAGCTGCTGGCCTGCCGCCTGTGTGGGAAGGGGCCGAGCCGACCTAGGGGCAAGTTGGGCCTCTTGCTCTCCCTGCTGCCCTGAGGCTGCTGGGCCAAAGAAGTCTTGGGCATCCAGCCCCTTGCTGGTCCCTTCCCTCTGACGAGGCCCTCTGAGCTCCAGCACCTTGCAGTGTGGAGACAGCCCCTGCCAGCAACCTCCTCTCCAAGGAGGCCTCAACCGAGGCCTAGGCCCAGGGGAAAGGCACCAGCGGGGATGAGCCAGTGGAGGCGCACGGGCATGTCTGGACCCAGTCCCCGCAGCCTGCCCCTTGGTGGGGCAGTACCCCCGGAGGCCAGGAAGGTCTGGGCAAGGCTAGCCAGGGGCAGGGGTCCTGCTGGGTCCTGCCCCTGGCCTGTGGGGCCTCTGAGCACAACCGGCCCTCTCCCACTGGAAGACCTCCCCGGCTGCCTCCAAAGGCCGGTTTGCCAACACTCCCGCCCGCTGTTCCCGCCAGGCACGCACAATGCTCCCAAGCCCGGGAGAAAAGCGCTTCGGGGTGGTGCTCTCTCTGGGCCCTTGCCCCTGAGCCTGGGGGCAAGGCAGGGGGAACACACTCCCAGGCCAAGGCAGAACGACATGCACACGTCTGTTCCTGCCCCCTACACCGGCAGAGAGCTCGGGGGAGCCAGAGACTGCCAGGCTGCTGCTGGGCTGGCTGCCTGTGTGGGACGGGGCAGAGCCGACCTAGGGGAAAGTTGGGCCTCTTGCTCTCCCTGCTGCCCTGAGGCTGCTGGGTCAAAGAGGTCTTGGGCATCCAGCCCTTAGCTGGTACCTTCCCTCTGACGAGGCCCTCTGAGCTCCAGCACCTTGCAGTGTGGAGACAGCCCCTGCCAGCAACCTCCTCTACAAAGAGGCCTCACCCGAGGCCGACGCCCAGGGGAAAGGCACCAGCGGGGATGATCCTGGGGAGGCGCACGGACATGTCTGGACCCAGTCCCCGCAGCCTGCCCCTTGGTGGGGCAGTACCCATGGAGGCCAGGAAGGTCTGTGCAAGGCTGGCCAGGGGCAGAGGCCCTGCTGGGTCCTGCCCCTGGCCTGTGAGTCCTCTGAGCACAACCGGCCCTCTCCCACTGGAAGACCTCCCTGGCTGCCTCCAAAGTCCTGTTTGCAAACACTCCCGCCCGCTGTTCACGCCAGGCTCGCACAATGCTCCCAAGCGCGAGAGAAAAGCGCTTCGGGGTGGTGCTCTCCCTGGGCCCTTGCCCCTGAGCCTGGGGGCAATGCAGGGCGAACACACTCCCAGGCCAAGGCAGAACCACATGCCCACGTCGGTTCCTGTCCCCTGCACCGGCAGAGAGCCTGGGGGAGCCAGAGTCTGTCAGGCAGCTGCTGGGTTGGCCGCCTGTGTGGGAAGGGGCAGAGCCGCCCTAGGGGCAAGTTGGGCCTCTTGCTCTCCCTGCTGCCCTGAGGCTGCTGGGCCAAAGACGTCTTGGGCATCCAGCCCCCTACTGGTCCCTTCCCTCTGACGAGGCCCTCTGAGCTCCAGCACCTTGCAGTGTGGAGACAGCCCCTGCCAGCAACCTCCTCTCCAAGGAGGCCTCAACCGAGGCCTAGGCCCAGGGGAAAGGCACCAGTGGGGATGAGCAAGGGGAGTCGCACGGACATGTCTGGACCCAGTCCCCGCAGCCTGCCCCTTGGTGGGGCAGTACCCCCGGAGGCCAGGAAGGTCTGGGCAAGGCTGGCCAGGGGCAGGGGCCCTGCTGGGTCCTGCCCCTGGCCTGTGGGGCCTCTGAGCACAACCGGCCCTCTCCCACTGGAAGACCTCCCCGGCTGCCTCCAAAGGCCGGTTTGCCAACACTCCCGCCCGCTGTTCCCGCCAGGCACGCACAATGCTCCCAAGCCCGGGAGAAAAGCGCTTCGGGGTGGTGCTCTCACCGGGCCCTTGCCCCTGAGCCTGGAGGCAATGCGGGGGGAACACACTCCCAGGCCAAGGCAGAACCACATGCACACGTCTGTTACTGCCCCCTGCACCGGCAGAGAGCTCGGGGGAGCCAGAGTCTGTCAGGCAGCTGCTGGGCTGGCCGCCTTTGTGGGAAGGGGCCGAGACGCCCTAGGGGCAAGTTGGGCCTCTTGCGCTCCCTGCTGCCCTGAGGCTGCTGGGCCAAAGAGGTCTTGGGCATCCAGCCCCTTGCTGGTCCCTTCCCTCTGACGAGGCCTTCTGAGCTCCAGCACCTTGCAGTGTGGAGACAGCCCCTGCCAGCAACCTTCTCTCCAAGGAGGCCTCAACCGAGGCCTAGGCCCAGGGGAAAGGCACCAGCGGGGATGAGCCTGGGGAGGCGCCCGGGCATGTCTGGACCCAGTCCCCGCAGCCTGCCCCTTGGTGGGGTAGTACCCCCGGAGGCAGGAAGGTCTGGGCAAGGCTGCCAGAGGCAGGGACACTGCTGGGTCCTGCCCCTGGCCTGTGGGGCGTCAGAGCACAACCGGCACTCTCCCGCTGGAAGACCTCCCCGTCTGCCTCCAAAGGCCGGTTTGCAAGCACTCCCGCCCGCTGTTCCCGCCAGGCACGCACAAGGCTCCCAAGCCCGGGAGAAAAGCGCTTCGGGGTGGTGCTCTCTCTGGGACCTTGCCCCTGAGCCTGGGGGCAAGGCAGGGTGTCCACACTCCCAGGCCAAGGCAGAACCACATGCACACGTCTGATCTGCCCCCTGCACCGGCAGAAAGCTCGGGGGAGCCAGAGTCTGTCAGGCAGCTGCTGGGCTGGCCGCCTGTGTGGGAAGGGGCAGAGCCGACCGAGGGGCAAGTTGGGCCTCTTCCTCTCCCTGCTGCCCTGAGGCTGCTGGGCCAAAGAGGTCTTGGGCATCCAGCCCCTTGCTGGTCCCTTCCCTCTGACGAAGCCCTCTGAGCTCCAGCACCTTGCAGTGTGGAGACAGCCCCTGCCAGCAACCTCCTCTCCAAGGAGGCCTAAACCGAGGCCTAGGCCCAGGGGAAAGGCACCAGCGGGGATGAGCCTGGGGAGGCGCCCGGGCATGTCTGGACCCAGTCCCGGAGCCTGCCCCTTGGTGGGGCAGTACCCCCGGAGGCCAGGTAGTTCTGGGAAAGGCTGGCCAGGGGCAGGGGCCCTGCTGGGTCCTGCCCCTGGCCTGTGGGGCCTCTGAGCACAACCGGCCCTCTCCCACTGGAAGACCTCCCCGGCTGCCTCCAAAGGCCGGTTTGCAAGCGCTCCCGGCCACTGTTCCTAGCAGGCGTGCACAATGCTCCCAAGCCCGGGAGAAAAGCGCTTCAGGGTGGTGCTCTCTCCGGGCCCTTGCCCCTGAGCCTGGGGGCAAGGCACGGTGTCCACACTCCCAGGCCAAGTCAGAACCACATGCACACCTCTGATCTGCCCCCTGCACCGGCAGAGAGCTCGGGGGAGCCAGAGTCTGTCAGGCAGCTGCTGGGCTGGCCGCCTGTGTGGGAAGGGGCAGAGCCGACCTAGGGGCAAGTTGGGCCTCTTGCTCTCCCTGCTGCCCTGAGGCTGCTGGGCCAAAGAGGTCTTGGGCATCCAGCCCCTTGCTGGTCCCTTGCCTCTGACGAGGCCCTCTGAGCTCCAGCACCTTGCAGTGTGGAGACAGCCCCTGCCAGCAACCTCCTCTCCAAGGAGGCCTCAACCGAGGCCTAGGCCCAGGGGAAAGGCACCAGCGGGGATGAGCCAGGGGAGGCGCCCGGGCATGTCTGGACCCAGTCCCCGCAGCCTGCCCCTTGGTGGGGCTGTAACCCCGGAGGCAGGAATATCTGGGCAAGGCTGGCCAGGGGCAGGGGCCCTGCTGGGTCCTGCCCCTGGCCTGTAGGGCCTCTGAGCACAACCGGCCCTCTCCCACTGGAAGACCTGCCCAGCTGCCTCCAAAGGCCAGTTTGCCAACACTCCTGACCGCTGTTCCCGCCAGGCACGCACAATGCTCCCAAGCCCGGGAGAAAAGCGCTTCGGGGTGGTTCTCTCTCCGGGCCCTTGCCCCTGAACCTGTGGGCAAGGCAGGGGGAACACACTCCCAGACCAAGGCAGAACCACATGCACAAGTCTGTTCCTGTCCCCTGCACCGGCAGAGAGCTCGGGGGAGCCAGAGTCTCTCAGGCAGGTGCTGGGCTGGCCGCCTGTGTGGGAAGGGGCAGAGCCGACCTAGGGGCAAGTTGGGCCTCTTGCTCTCCCTGCTGCCCTGAGGCTGCTGGGCCAAAGACGTCTTGGGCATCCAGTCCCTTGCTGGTCCCTTCCCTCTGACGAGGCCCTCTGAGCTCCAGCACCTTGCAGTGTGGAGACAGGCCCTGCCAGCAACCTCCTCTCCAAGGAGGCCTCAACCGAGGCCTAGGCCCAGGGGAAAGGCACCAGCGGGGATGAGCCAGGGGAGGCGCCCGAGCATGTCTGGACCCAGTCCCCGCAGCCTGCCCCTTGGTGGGGCAGTACCCCCGGATGCCAGGAAGGTCTGGGCAAGGCTGGATAGGGGCAGGGGCCCTGCTTCGTCCTGCCCCTGGCCTGTGGGGCCTCTGAGCACAACCGGTCCTCTCCCACTGGAAGACCTTCCCGGCTGCCTCCAAAGGCCGGTTTGCAAGCGCTCCCGCCCACTGTTCCTAGCAGGCGTGCACAATGCTCCCAAGCCCGGGAGAAAAGCGCTTCAGGGTGGTGCTCTCTCCGGGCCCTTGCCCCTGAGCCTGGGGGCAAGGCACGGTGTCCACACTCCCAGGCCAAGTCAGAACCACATGCACACCTCTGATCTGCCCCCCTGCACCGGCAGAGAGCTCGGGGGAGCCAGAGTCTGTCAGGCAGCTGCTGGGCTGGCCGCCTGTGTGGGAAGGAGCAGAGCCGACCTAGGGGCAAGTTGGGCCTCTTGCTCTCCCTGCTGCCCTGAGGCTGCTGGGCCAAAGAGGTCTTGGGCATCCAGCCCATTGCTGGTCCCTTCCCTCTGACGAGGCCCTCTGAGCTCCAGCACCTTGCAGTGTGGAGACAGCCCCTGCCAGCAAACTCCTCTCCAAGGAGGCCTAAACCGAGGCCTAGACCCAGGGGAAAGGCACCAGCGGGGATGAGCCTGGGGAGGCGCCCGGGCATGTCTGGACCCAGTCCCCACAACCTGCCCCTTGGTGGGGCAGTACCCCCGGAGGCCAGGAAGGTCTGGGCAAGGCTGGCCAGGGGCAGGGGCCCTGCTGGGTCCTGCCGCTGGCGTGTGGGGCGTCTGAGCACAACCGGCACTCTCCCGCTGGAAGACCTCCCCGGCTGCCTCCAAAGGCCGGTTTGCAAGCACTCCCGCTCGCTGTTCCCGCCAGGCACGCACAATGCTCCCAAGCCCGGGAGAAAAGCGCTTCGGGGTGTTGCTCTCTCTGGGACCTTGCCCCAGAGCCTGGGGGCCAGGCAGGGGGTCCACACTCCCAGGCCAAGGCAGAACCACATGCACACGTCTGTTCCTGCCCCCTGCAACGGCAGAGAGCTCGGGGGAGCCAGAGTCTCCAGGCAGCTGCTGGGCTGGCCGCCTGTGTGGGAAGGGGCAGAGCCGACCTAGGGGCAAGTTGGGCCTCTTGCTCTCCCTGCTGCCCTGAGGCTGCTGGGCCAAAGACGTCTTGGGCATCCAGCCCCTTACTGGTCCCTTCCCTCTGACGAGGCCCTCTGAGCTTCAGCACCTTGCAGTGTGGAGACAGCACCCGCCAGCAATCTCCTCTCCAAGGAGGCCTCAACCGAGGCCTAGGCCCAGGGGAAAGGCACCAGCGGGGATGAGCCAGGGGAGGCTCCCGGGCATGTCTGGACCCTGTCCCCGCAGCCTGCCCCTTGGTGGGGCAGTACCCCCGGAGGCCAGGAAGGTCTGGGCAAGGCTGGCCAGGGGCAGGGGCCCTCCTGCCCCTGGCCTGTGGGGCCTCTGAGCACAACCGGCACTCTCCCACTGGAAGACCTCCCCGGCTGCCTCCAAAGGCCGGTTTGCAAGCACTCCCGCCCACTGTTCCCACCAAGCGCGCACAATGCTCCCAAGCCCGGCAGAAAAGTGCTTCGGGGTGTTGCTCTCTCTGGGACCTTGCCCCTGAACCTGGGGGCCAGGCAGGGGGTCCACACACCCAGGCCAAGGCAGAACCACATGCACACGTCTGTTCCTGCCCCCTGCACCGGCAGAGAGCTCGGGGGAGACAGAGTCTGTCAGGCAGCTGCTGGGCTGGCCGCCTGTGTGGGAAGGGGCAGAGCCGCCCTAGGGGCAAGTTGGGCCTCTTGCTCTCCCTGCTGCCCTGAGGCTGCTGGGCCAAAGAGGTCTTGAGCATCCAGCCCCTTGCTGGTCCCTTCCCTCTGACGAGGCCCTCTGAGCTCCAGCACCTTGCAGTGTGGAGACAGCCCCTGCCAGCAACCTCCTCTACAAAGAGGCCTCAACCGAGGCCTAGGCCCAGGGGAAAGGCACCAGCGGGGATGATCCTGGGGAGGCGCACGGACATGTCTGGACCCAGTCCCCGCAGCCTGCCCCTTGGTGGGGCAGTACCCCCGGAGGCCAGGAAGGTCTGGGCAAGGCTGGCCAGGGGCAGGGGCCCTGCTGGGTCCTGCCCCTGGCCTGTGAGGCCTCTGAGCACAACCGGCCCTCTCCCACTGGAAGACCTCCCCGGCTGACTCCAAAGTCCTGTTTGCAAACACTCCCGCCCGCTGTTCACGCCAGGCTCGCACAATGCTCCCAAGCCCGGGAGAAAAGCGCTTCGGGGTGGTGTCTCTCCGGGCCCTTGCCCCTGAGCCTGGGGGCAAGGCACGGTGTCCACACTCCCAGGCCAAGTCAGAACCACATGCACACCTCTGATCTGCCCCCTGCACCGGCAGAGAGCTCGGGGGAGCCAGAGTCTGTCAGGCAGCTGCTGGGCTGGCCGCCTGTGTGGGAAGGGGCAGAGCCGACCTAGGGGCAAGTTGGGCCTCTTGCTCTCCCTGCTGCCCTGAGGCTGCTGGGCCAAAGAGGTCTTGGGCATCCAGCCCCTTGCTGGTCCCTTGCCTCTGACGAGGCCCTCTGAGCTCCAGCACCTTGCAGTGTGGAGACAGCCCCTGCCAGCAACCTCCTCTCCAAGGAGGCCTCAACCGAGGCCTAGGCCCAGGGGAAAGGCACCAGCGGGGATGAGCCTGGGGAGTCGCCCGGGCATTTGTGGACCCAGTCCCCGCAGCCTGCCCCTTGGTTGGGCAGTACCCCCGGAGGCCAGGAAGGTCTGGGAAAGGCTGGCCAGGGGCAGGGGACATGCTGGGCCCTGCCCCTGGCCTGTGGGGCCTCTGAGCACATCCGGCCCTCTCCCGCTGGAAGACCTCCCCGGCTGCCTCCAAAGGCCGGTTTGCAAGCACTCCCGCCCACTGTTCCCACCAGGTTCATTCAATGCTCCCAAGCCCGGGAGAAAAGCGCTTCGGGGTGGTGCTCTCACCGGGCCCTTGCCCCTGAGCCTGGGGGCAATGCAGGGGGAACACACTCCCAGGCCAAGGCAGAACCACATGCACACGTCTGTTCCTGCCCCCTGCACCGGCAGAGAGCTCAGGGGAGCCAGAGTCTGTCAGGCAGCTGCTGGGCTGGCCGCCTGTGTGGGAAGGGGCAGAGCCGACCTAGGGGCAAGTTGGGCCTCTTGCTCTCCCTGCTGCACTGATGCTGCTGGGCCAAAGAGGTCTTGGGCATCCAGCCCCTTGCTGGTCCCTTCCCTCTGACGAGGCCCTCTGAGCTCCAGCACCTTGCAGTGTGGAGACAGCCCCTGCCAGCAACCTCCTCTCCAAGGAGGCCTCAACCGAGGCCTAGGCCCAGGGGAAAGGCACCAGCGGGGATGAGCCAGGGGAGGCGCCCAGGCATGTCTGGACCCAGTCCCCGCAGCCTGCCCCTTGGTGGGGCTGTAACCCCGGAGGCAGGAATATCTGGGCAAGGCTGGCCAGGGGCAGGGGCCCTGCTGGGTCCTGCCCCTGGCCTGTAGGGCCTCTGAGCACAACCGGCCCTCTCCCACTGGAAGACCTCCCCAGCTGCCTCCAAAGGCCAGTTTGCCAACACTCCTGACCGCTGTTCCCGCCAGGCACGCACAATGCTCCCAAGCCCGGGAGAAAAGCGCTTCGGGGTGGTTCTCTCTCCGGGCCCTTGCCCCTGAACCTGTGGGCAAGGCAGGGGGAACACACTCCCAGACCAAGGCAGAACCACATGCACAAGTCTGTTCCTGTCCCCTGCACCGGCAGAGAGCTCGGGGGAGCCAGAGTCTCTCAGGCAGGTGCTGGGCTGGCCGCCTGTGTGGGAAGGGGCAGAGCCGACCTAGGGGCAAGTTGGGCCTCTTGCTCTCCCTGCTGCCCTGAGGCTGCTGGGCCAAAGACGTCTTGGGCATCCAGTCCCTTGCTGGTCCCTTCCCTCTGACGAGGCCCTCTGAGCTCCAGCACCTTGCAGTGTGGAGACAGGCCCTGCCAGCAACCTCCTCTCCAAGGAGGCCTCAACCGAGGCCTAGGCCCAGGGGAAAGGCACCAGCGGGGATGAGCCAGGGGAGGCGCCCGAGCATGTCTGGACCCAGTCCCCGCAGCCTGCCCCTTGGTGGGGCAGTACCCCCGGATGCCAGGAAGGTCTGGGCAAGGCTGGATAGGGGCAGGGGCCCTGCTTCGTCCTGCCCCTGGCCTGTGGGGCCTCTGAGCACAACCGGTCCTCTCCCACTGGAAGACCTTCCCGGCTGCCTCCAAAGGCCGGTTTGCAAGCGCTCCCGCCCACTGTTCCTAGCAGGCGTGCACAATGCTCCCAAGCCCGGGAGAAAAGCGCTTCAGGGTGGTGCTCTCTCCGGGCCCTTGCCCCTGAGCCTGGGGGCAAGGCACGGTGTCCACACTCCCAGGCCAAGTCAGAACCACATGCACACCTCTGATCTACCCCCCTGCACCGGCAGAGAGCTCGGGGGAGCCAGAGTCTGTCAGGCAGCTGCTGGGCTGGCCGCCTGTGTGGGAAGGAGCAGAGCCGACCTAGGGGCAAGTTGGGCCTCTTGCTCTCCCTGCTGCCCTGAGGCTGCTGGGCCAAAGAGGTCTTGGGCATCCAGCCCATTGCTGGTCCCTTCCCTCTGACGAGGCCCTCTGAGCTCCAGCACCTTGCAGTGTGGAGACAGCCCCTGCCAGCAAACTCCTCTCCAAGGAGGCCTAAACCGAGGCCTAGACCCAGGGGAAAGGCACCAGCGGGGATGAGCCTGGGGAGGCGCCCGGGCATGTCTGGACCCAGTCCCCACAACCTGCCCCTTGGTGGGGCAGTACCCCCGGAGGCCAGGAAGGTCTGGGCAAGGCTGGCCAGGGGCAGGGGCCCTGCTGGGTCCTGCCCCTGGCGTGTGGGGCGTCTGAGCACAACCGGCACTCTCCCGCTGGAAGACCTCCCCGGCTGCCTCCAAAGGCCGGTTTGCAAGCACTCCCGCTCGCTGTTCCCGCCAGGCACACACAATGCTCCCAAGCCCGGGAGAAAAGCGCTTCGGGGTGTTGCTCTCTCTGGGACCTTGCCCCAGAGCCTGGGGGCCAGGCAGGGGGTCCACACTCCCAGGCCAAGGCAGAACCACATGCACACGTCTGTTCCTGCCCCCTGCACCGGCAGAGAGCTCGGGGGAGCCAGAGTCTCCAGGCAGCTGCTGGGCTGGCCGCCTGTGTGGGAAGGGGCAGAGCCGACCTAGGGGCAAGTTGGGCCTCTTGCTCTCCCTGCTGCCCTGAGGCTGCTGGGCCAAAGACGTCTTGGGCATCCAGCCCCTTACTGGTCCCTTCCCTCTGACGAGGCCCTCTGAGCTTCAGCACCTTGCAGTGTGGAGACAGCACCCGCCAGCAATCTCCTCTCTAAGGAGGCCTCAACCGAGGCCTAGGCCCAGGGGAAAGGCACCAGCGGGGATGAGCCAGGGGAGGCTCCCGGGCATGTCTGGACCCTGTCCCCGCAGCCTGCCCCTTGGTGGGGCAGTACCCCCGGAGGCCAGGAAGGTCTGGGCAAGGCTGGCCAGGGGCAGGGGCCCTCCTGCCCCTGGCCTGTGGGGCCTCTGAGCACAACCGGCACTCTCCCACTGGAAGACCTCCCCGGCTGCCTCCAAAGGCCGGTTTGCAAGCACTCCCGCCCACTGTTCCCACCAAGCGCGCACAATGCTCCCAAGCCCGGCAGAAAAGTGCTTCGGGGTGTTGCTCTCTCTGGGACCTTGCCCCTGAACCTGGGGGCCAGGCAGGGGGTCCACACACCCAGGCCAAGGCAGAACCACATGCACACGTCTGTTCCTGCCCCCTGCACCGGCAGAGAGCTCGGGGGAGACAGAGTCTGTCAGGCAGCTGCTGGGCTGGCCGCCTGTGTGGGAAGGGGCAGAGCCGCCCTAGGGGCAAGTTGGGCCTCTTGCTCTCCCTGCTGCACTGAGGCTGCTGGGCCAAAGAGGTCTTGGGCATCCAGCCCCTTGCTGGTCCCTTCCCGCTGACGAGGCCCTCTGAGCTCCAGCACCTTGCAGTGTGGAGACAGCCCCTGCCAGCAACCTCCTCTCCAAGGAGGCCTCAACCGAGGCCTAGGCCCAGGGCAAAGGCACCAGCGGGGATGAGACTGGGGAGGCGCCCGGGCATGTATGGACCCAGTCCCCGCAGCCTGCCCCTTGGTGGGGCAGTACCCCCGGAGGCCAGGAAGGTCTGGGCAAGGCTGGCCAGGGGCAGGGGCCCTGCTGGGTCCTGCCCCTGGCCTGTAGGGCCTCTGAGCACAACCGGCCCTCTCCCACTGGAAGACCTCCCCGGCTGCCTACAAAGGCCGGTTTGCAAGCACTCCCGCCCACTGTTCCCACCAAGCGCGCACAATGCTCCCAAGCCCGGGAGAAAAGCGCTTCGGGGTGGTGCTCTCTCCGGGCCCTTGCCCCTGAGCCTGGGGGCCAGGCAGGGGGTCCTCACTCCCAGGCCAAGGCAGAACCACATGCACACGTCTGTTCCTGCCCCCTGCACCGGCAGAGAGCTCGGGGGAGCCAGAGTCTGTCAGGCAGCTGCTGGGTTGGCTGCCTGTGTGGGAAGGGGCAGAGCCGACCTAGGGGCAAGTTGGGCCTCTTGCTCTCCCTGCTGCCCTGAGGCTGCTGGGCCAAAGAGGTCTTGGGCATCCAGCCCCTTGCTGGTCCCTTCCCGCTGACGAGGCCCTCTGAGCTCCAGCACCTTGCAGTGTGGAGACAGCCCCTGCCAGCAACCTCCTCTCCAAGGAGGCCTCAACCGAGGCCTAGGCCCAGGGGAAAGGCACCTGCGGGGATGAGCCTGGGGAGGCGCCCGGGCATGTCTGGACCAGTCCCCGCAGCCTGCCCCTTGGTGGGGTAGTAACCCCGGAGGCCAGGAAGGTCTGGGCAAGGCTGCCAGGGGCAGGGACACTGCTGGGTCCTGCCCCTGGCCTGTGGGGCGTCTGAGCACAACCGGCACTCTCCCGCTGGAAGACCTCCCCGGCTGCCTCCAAAGGCCGGTTTGCAAGCACTCAATCCCGCTGTTCCCGCCAGCCGCGCACAATGCTCCCAAGCCCGGGAGAAAAGCGCTTCGGGGTGGTGCTCTCTCCGGGCCCTTGGAAGACCTCCCCGGCTGCCTCCAAAGGCTGGTTTTCAAGAACTCCCTCCCGCTGACCCGCCAGCCGCACACAATGCTCCCAAGCCCGGGAGAAAAGCATTTTGGGGTGGTGCTCTCTCCGGGCCCTTGGAAGACCTCCCCGGCTGCCTCCAAAGGCCGGTTTGCAAGCACTCATGTCCGCTGTTCCCGACAGCCGCGCACAATGCTCCCAATTCCGGGAGAAAAGTGCTTCGGGATGGTGCTCTCTCCGGGCCCTTGGAAGACCTCCCAAGCTGCCTCCAAAGGCCGGTTTGCAAGCACTCTCGCCCGCTGTTCCCGCCAGCCTCGCAAAAAGCTCCCAAGACCGGGATAAAAGCGCTTCGGGGTGGTGTTCTCTCCGTGCCAATGGAGGACCTCCCTGGCTGCCCCCAAAGGCCGGCTTGCAAGCACTCATGCCCGCTGTTCCCACCATCCGCGCACAATGCTCCCAAGCCCGGGAGAAAAGCTTTTTGGGGTGGTGTCACACCGGGTCCTGGAAGACCTCCCCGGCTGCCTGCAAAGGCCGGTTTTCAAGCACTCCTGCCTGCTGTTCCCGCCACCCGCTCACAATGCTCCCAAGTCCGGGAGAAAAGCGCTTCGGGGTGGTGCTCTCTACAGGCCCTTGGAAGACCTCCCCCGCTGCTTCCAAAGGCCGGTTTGCAAGGACTCCTTCCTGCTGTTCCCGCCAGCCACGCACAATGCTCCCAAGCCCGGGAGAAAAGTGCTTCGGGGTGGTGCTCTCTCTGGGCCCTTGGAAGACGTCCCCGGCTGCCTCCAAAGGCCGGTTTGCAAGCACTCATGCCCCTTGTTCCCACCAGTCGCGCACAATGCTCCCAAGCCCGGAAGAAAAGCATTTTGGGGTGGTGCTCACTCCGGGCCCTTGAAAGACCTCCCCGGCTGCATCCAAAGGCCAGTTTGCAAGCACTCCTGCCTGCTGTTCCCGCCAGAGGCGCACAATGCTCACAAGCCCGGGAGAAAAGCGCTTCGGGGTGGTGCTCTCTCCGGGCACTTTCAAGACCTCCCCGGCTGCCTCCAAAGGCCGGTTTGTAAGTACTCATTCCCGCTGCTTCCGCCAGCCACGCACAATGCTCCCAAGCCCGGGAGAAAAGCATTTTGGGGTGGTGCTCTCTCCGGGCCCTTGGAAGACCTCCCGGGCTGCCTCCAAAGGCCGGTTTGCAAGCACTCATGTCCGCTGTTCCCGACAGCCGCGCACAATGCTCCCAAGCCCGGGAGAAAAGCATTTTGGGGTGGTGATCAGTCCGGGCCCTTGGAAGACCTCCCCGGCTGCCTCCAAAGGACAGTTTGCAAGCACTCCTGCCTGCTGTTCCCGCCAGCCGCGAACAATGCTCCCAAGACAGTGAGAAAAGCGCTTCGGGGTGGTGTTCTCTCCGGGACCATGGAGGACCTCCCTGGCTGCCCCCAAAGGCCGATTTGCAAGCACTCCCACTCGCTGTTCCCCCAGCCACACACAATGTTCCAAAACCCCGGAGAAAAGCGCTTCGGGGTGGTGCTCTCTCGGGCCCTTGGAAGACTTCTCTGGCTGCCTCCAAAGGCCGGATTGCAAGAATTCCCTCCCGCTGTCCCACCAGCCGCCACAATGCTCCAAAACCCGAGAGAAAAGCGCTTCGAAGCGGTGCTCTCTCCGGGCCCTTGGAAGACCTCTCCGGCTGCCTCCAAAGGCCGGTTTGCAAGCACTCCTGCCTGCTGTTCCCGCCACACGCGCACAATGCACCCAAGCCCGGGAGAAAAGCGCTTCGGGGTGGTGCTCTCTCCCGGCCTTTGGAAGACGTCCCCGGCTGCATCCAAAGGCCGGTTTGCAAGGACTCCTTCCTGCTGTTCCCGCCAGCCACGCACAATGCTCCCAATCCCGGGAGAAAAGCATTTTGGGGTGGTGCTCTCTCCGGGCCCTTGGAAGACCTCCCCGGCTACCTCCAAAGGCGGGTTTGCAAGTACTCATTCCCGCTGTTCCCGCCAGCTGCGCACAATGCTCCCAAGCCCGGGAGAAAAGCATTTTGGGGTGGTGCTCTCTCCGGGCCCTTTGAAGACCACCCCGGCTGCCTCAAAAGGCTGGTTTGCAAGCACTCAGGCCCGCTGTTCCCGCCAGCCGCGTACAATGCTCCCAAGCCCGGAGAAAAGCATTTTGGGGTGGTGCTCACTCCGGGCCCTTGAAAGACCTCCCCGGCTGCCTCCAAAGTCCAGTTTGCAAGAACTCATGCCCGCTGTTCCCGCCAGCCGCGCACAATGCTCCCAAGACTGGGAGAAATGCGCTTCGGGGTGGTGTTCTCTCCGTGCCCATGGAGGACCTCCCCGGCTGCCCCCAAAGGCCGGTTTGCAATCACTCCCACTCACTGTTCCCGCCAGCCACGCACATGCTCCAAAACACAGGAGAGAAGCGCTTTGGGGTGGTGCTCTCTCCCGGCCCTTGGAAGACTTCCCCGGCTGCCTCCAAAGGCCGGTTTGCAAGAACTCCCTCCCGCTGTCCCGCCAGCTGCACACAATGCTCCCAATCACGGGAGAAAAGCGCTTCGGGGTGGTGCTCTCTCAGGGCCCTTTGAAGACTTCCCCGGCTGCCTCCAATGGCCGGTATGCAAGCACTCATGCCCGCTGTTCCCACCAGCCATGCACAATGCTCCCAAGAACGGGAGAAAAGCATTTTGGGGTGGTGCTCACTCCTTGCCCTTGGAAGACCTCCGCGCCTGCCTCCAAAGGCCGGTTTGCAAGCACTCCTGCCTGCTGTTCCCGCCACCCGCGCACACTGCTCCCAAGCCCGGGAGAAAAGCGCATCGGGTGGTGTTCTCTCCGGGCCCATGGAGGACCTCACAGGCTGCCCTCAAAGGCCGGTTTGCAAACATTCCCACTCGCTGTTCCCGCCAGGCACGCACAATGCTCCCAAGCCCGGGAGAAAAGTGCTTCGGGGTGGTGCTCTCTCCGGGCCCTTGCCCCTGAGCCTGGGGGCCAGGCAGGGGGAACACACTCCCAGGCCAAGGGAGAACGACATGCACACGTCTGTTCCTGCCCCCTACACCGGCAGAGAGCTCGGGGGAGCCAGAGACTGCCAGGCTGCTGCTGGGCTGGCTGCCTGAGTGGGAAGTGGCAGAGTCGACCTAGGGGCAAGTTGGCCTCTTGCTCTCCCTGCTGCCCTGAGGCTCCTGGGCCAAAGACGTCTTGGGCATCCAGCCCCTTGCTGGTCCCTTCCCTCTGACGAGGCCCTCTAAGATCCAGAACCTTGCAGTGTGGAGACAGCCCCTGCCAGCAACCTCCTCTCCAAAGAGGCCTCAACCGAGGACTACACCCAGGGGAAAGGCACCAGCGGGGATGATCCTGGGGAGGCGCACGGACATGTCTGGACCCAGTCTCCGCAGCCTGCCCCTTGGTGGGGCAGTACCCCCGGAGGCCAGGAAGGTCTGGGCAAGGCTGGCCAGGGGCAGGGGCCCTGCTGGGTCCTGCCCCTGGCCTTTGGGGCCTCTGAGCACAACCGGCCCTCTCCCACTGGAAGACCTCCCCGGCTGCCTCCAAAGTCCTGTTTGCAAACACTCTCGCCCGCTGTTCACGTCAGGCTCGCACAATGCTCCCAAGCCCGGGAGAAAAGCACTTCGGAGTGGTGCTCTCTCCGGGCCCTTGCCCCTGAGCCTGGGGGCAAGGCAGGGGGAACACACTCTCAGGCCAAGGCAGAACCACATGCCCACGTCTGTTCCTGTCCCTTGCACTGGCAGAGAGCTCGGGGGAGCCAGAGTCTGTCAGGCAGCTGCTGGGCTGGCCGCCTGTGTGGGAAGGGGCAGAGCCGCCCTAGGGGCAAGTTGGGCCTCTTGCTCTCCCTGCTGCCCTGAGGCTCCTGGGCCAAAGACGTCTTGGGCATCCAGCCCCTTGCTGGTCCCTTCCCTCTGACGACGCCCTCTGAGCTCCAGCACCTTGCATTGTGGAGACAGCCCCTGCCAGCAACCTCCTCTCCAAGGAGGCCTAAACCGAGGTCTAGGCCCAGGGGAAAGGCACCAGCGGGGATGAGCCTGGGGAGGCGCCCGGGCATGTCTGGACCCAGTCCCGGCAGCCTGCCCCTTGGTGGGGCAGTACCCCCTGAGGCCAGGAAGGTCTGGGAAAGGCTGGCCAGGGACAGGGGACCTTCTGGGTCCTGCCCCTGGCCTGTGGGGCCTCTGAGCACATCCGGCCCTCTCCCGCTGGAAGACCTCCCCGGCTGCCTCCAAAGGCCGGTTTGCCAACACTCCCGCACACTGTTCCCACCAGGCTCGCACAATGCTCCCAAGCCCGGGAGAAAAGCATTTTTGGGTGGTGCTCACTCCGGGCCCTTGGAAGACCTCCCCGGCTGCCTCCAAGGCCGGTTTGCAAGCACTTCTGCCTGCTGTTCCCGCCACCCGCGCACAATGCTCCCAAGCCCGGGAGAAAAGCATTTCGGGGTGGTGTTCTCTCTGGGCCCAAGAAAGACCTCCAGGGCTGCCCCCAAAGGCCGGTTTGCAAGCACTCCCACTCGCTGTTCCCGCCATCCTTGCAAATGCTCCAAGCCCAGGAGAAAAGCGCTTCGGGGTGGTGCTGTCTCCAGGCCCTTGGAAGACTTCCCCGGCTGCCTCCAAAGGCTGGTTTTCAAGAACTCCCTCCCGCTGTCCCGCCAGCCGCACACAATGCTCCCAATCACGGGAGAAAAGCGCTTCGGGGTGGTGCTCTCTCCGGGCCCTTGGAAGACCTCCCCGTTTGTCTCCAAAGGCCGGTTTGCAAGCACTCATGCCAGCTGTTCCCACCAGCCGCGCACAATGGTCCCAAGCCCGGGAGAAAAGCGCTTCGGGGTGGTGTTCTCTCCGGGCCCTTGGAAGACCTCCCCGGCTGCCTCCAAAGGCCGGTTTGCCAACACTCCCGCCCGCTGTTCCCGCCAGGCACGCACAATGCTCCCAAGCCCGGGAGAAAAGCGATTCGGGGTGTTGCTCTCTCCCGGTCCTTGGAAGACCTCCCCGGCTGCCTCCAAAGGCTGGTTTTCAAGAACTCCCTCCCGCTGACCCGCCAGCTGCACACAATGCTCCCAAGCCCGGGAGAAAAGCGCTTCGTGGTGTTGCTCTCTCCGGGCCCTTGCCCCTGAGCCTGGGGGCCAGGCAGTGGGTCCACACTCCCAGACCAAGGCAGAACCACATGCACACGTCTGTTCCTGCCCCCTGCACCGGCAGAGAGCTCGGGGGAGCCAGAGTCTCTCAGGCAGGTGCTGGGCTGGCCGCCTGTGTGGGAAGGGGCAGAGCCGCCCTAGGGGCAAGTTGGGCCTCTTGCTCTCCCTGCTGCCCTGAGGCTGCTGGGCCAAAGACGTCTTGGGCATCCAGCCCCTTTCTGGTCCCTTCCCTCTGACGAGGCCCTCTGAGCTCCAGCACCTTGCAGTGTGGAGACAGCCCCTGCCAGCAACCTCCTCTCCAAGGAGGCCTCAACCGAGGCCTAGGCCCAGGGGAAAGGCACCAGCGGGGATGAGCCAGGGGAGGCGCCCGGGCATGTCTGGACCAAGTCCCCGCAGCCTGCCCCTTGGTGGGGCTGCACGCCCGGAGGCCAGGAAGGTCTGGGCAAGGCTGGCCAGGGGCAGGGCCCCTGCTGGGTCCTGCCCCTGGCCTGTGGGGCCTCTGAGCACAACCGGCCCTCTCCCACTGGAAGACCTCCCCGGCTGCCTCCAAAGGCCGGTTTGCAAGCGCTCCCGCCAACTGTTCCCAGCAGGCGGGCAAATTGCTCCTAAGCCCGGGAGAAAAGTGCTTCAGGGTGTTGCTCTCTCCGGGCCCTTGCCCCTGAGCCTGGGGTCCAGGCAGTGGGTCCACACTCCCAGACCAAGGCAGAACCACATGCACACGTCTGTTCCTGACCCCTGCACCGGCAGAGAGCTCGGGGGAGCCAGAGTCTGTCAGGCAGCTGCTGGGTTGGCTGCCTGTGTGGGAAGGGGCAGAGCCGACCTAGGGGCAAGTTGGGCCTCTTCCTCTCCCTGCTGCCCTGAGGCTGCTGGGCCAAAGAGGTCTTGGGCATCCAGCCCCTTGCTGGTCCCTTCCCTCTGACGAGGCCCTCTGAGCTCCAGCTCCTTGCAGTGTGGAGACAGCCCCTGCCAGCAACCTCCTCTCCAAGGAGGCCTCAACCGAGGCCTAGGCCTAGGGGAAAGGCACCAGCGCGGATGAGCCTGGGGAGGCGCCCAGGCATGTCTGGACCTGTCCCCGCAGCCTGCCCCTTGGTGGGGTAGTAACCCCGGAGGCCAGGAAGGTCTGGGCAAGGCTGCCAGGGGCAGGGACACTGCTGGGTCTTGTCCCTGGCCTGTGGGGCGTCTGAGCACAACCGGCACTCTCCCGCTGGAAGACCTCCCCGGCTGCCTCCAAAGGCCGGTTTGCAAGCACTCAATCCCGCTGTTCCCGCCAGCCGCGCACAATGCTCCCAAGCCCGGGAGAAAAGCGCTTCGGGGTGGTGCTATCTCCCGGCCCTTGGAAGACCTCCCCGGCTGCCTCCAAAGGCTGGTTTTCAAGAACTCCCTCCCGCTGACCCGCCAGCCGCACACAATGCTCCCAAGCCCGGGAGAAAAGCATTTTGGGGTAGTGCTCTCACAGGGCCCTTGGAAGACCTCCCCGGCTGCCTCGGTAGGCCGGTTTGCAAGCACTCACGTCCTCTGTTCCCGACAGCCGCGCACAATGCTCCCAATTCCGGGAGAAAAGTGTTTCGGGATGGTGCTCTCTCCGGGCCCTTGGAAGACCTCCCAAGCTGCCTCCAAAGGCCGGTTTGCAAGCACTCCCGCCCGCTGTTCCCGCCAGCCTCGCACAATGCTCCCAAGCCCGGGAGAAAAGCGCTTCGGGGTGGTGTTCTCTCCGTGCCAATGGAGGAACTCCCTGGCTGCCCCCAAAGGCCGGTTTGCAAGCACTCCCAATCGCTGTTCCCGCCAGCCACGCACAATCCTCCAAAACCCCGGAGAAAAGCGCTTCGGGGTGGTGTTCTCTCCGTGCCCATGGAAGACCTCCCGGGGTGCCCCCAAAGGCCGGTTTGGAAGCACTCCCACTCGCTGTTCCCGCCATCCGCGCAAATGTTCCAAGCCCGGGAGAAAAGTGCTTCTGGGTGGTGCTCTCTCCTGGCCCTTGGAAGACCTCCCCGGCTGCCTCCAAAGGCCGGTTTGCAAGCACTCCCGCCCGCTGTTCCCGCCAGGCGCGCACAATGCTCCCAAGCCCGGGAGAAAAGCATTTTGGGGTGGTGCTCACACCGGGCCCTGGAAGACCTCCCCGGCTGCCTCCAAAGGACGGTTTTCAAGCACTCCTGCCTGCTGTTCCCGCCACCCACGCACAATTCTCCCAAGCCCGGGAGAAAAGCACTTCGGGGTGGTGCTCTCTACAGGCCCTTGGAAGACCTCCCCGGCTGCCTCCAAAGGCCGGTTTGCAAGGACTCCTTCCTGCTGTTCCCGCCAGCCACGCACAATGCTCCCAAGCCCGGGAGAAAAGCATTTTGGGGTGGTGCTCTCTACAGGCCCTTGGAAGACCTCCCCGGCTGCCTCCAATGGCCAGTTTGCAAGCACTCATGCCCGCTGTTCCCACCAGCCGCGCACAATGCTCCTAAGCCCGGGAGAAAAGCTTTTTGGGGTGGTGCTCACACCGGGCCCTGGAAGACCTCCCCGGCTGCCTGCAAAGGCCGGTTTTCAAGCACTCCTGCCTGCTGTTCCCGCCACCCGCGCACAATACTCCCAAGCCCGGGAGAAAAGCGCTTCGGGGTGGTGCTCTCTACAGGCCCTTGGAAGACCTCCCCCGCTGCCTCCAAAGGCCGGTTTGCAAGGACTCCTTCCTGCTGTTCCCGCCAGCCACGCACAATGCTCCCAAGCCCGGGAGAAAAGTGCTTCGGGGTGGTGCTCTCTCCAGGCCCTTGGAAGACGTCCCCGGCTGCCTCCAAAGGCCAGTTTGCAAGCACTCCTGCCTGCTGTTCCCGCCAGCCGCGCACAATGCTCCCAAGCCCGGGAGAAAAGCGCTTCAGGGTGGTGCTCTCTCCGGGCACTTTCAAGACCTCCCCGGCTGCCTGCAATGGCCAGTCTGTAAGTACTCATTCCCGCTGCTTCCGCCAGCCACGCACAATGCTCCCAAGCCCGGGAGAAAAGCATTTTGGGGTGGTGCTCTCTCCGGGCCCTTGGAAGACCTCCCGGGCTGCCTCCAAAGGCCGGTTGGCAAGCACTCATGTCCGCTGTTCCCGACAGCCGAGCACAATGCTCCCAAGCCCGGGAGAAAAGCATTTTGGGGTGGTGATCAGTCCGGGCCCTTGGAAGACCTCCCCGGCTGCCTCCAAAGGACAGAGTGCAAGCACTCATGCCCGCTGTTCCCGCCAGCCGCGCACAATGCTCCCAAGACCGTGAGAAAAGCGCTTCGGGGTGGTGTTCTCTCCGAGACCATGGAGGACCTCCCTGGCTGCCCCCAAAGGCCGGTTTGCAAGCACTCCCACTCGCTGTTCCCGCCAGCCACACACAATGTTCCAAAACCCCGGAGAAAAGCGCTTCGGGGTGGTTCTCACTCCGGGCCCTTGGAAGACTTCTCTGGCTGCCTCCAAAGGCCGGTTTGCAAGAATTCCCTCCCGCTATCCCACCAGCCGCACACAATGCTCCAAAACCCGAGAGAAAAGCGCTTCGAGGTGGTGCTCTCTCCGGGCCCTTGGAAGACCTCCCCGGCTGCCTCCAAAGGCCGGTTTGCAAGCACTCCTGCCTGCTGTTCCCGCCACACGCGCACAATGCACCCAAGCCCGGGAGAAAAGCGCTTCGGGGTGGTGCTCTCTCCCGGCCATTGGAAGACGTCCCCGGCTGCATCCAAAGGCCGGTTTGCAAGGACTCCTTCCTGCTGTTCCCGCCAGCCACGCACAATGCTCCCAATCCCGGGAGAAAAGTGCTTCGGGATGGTGCTCTCTCCGGGCCCTTGGAAGACCTCCCCGGCTACCTCCAAAGGCGGGTTTGCAAGTACTCATTGCTGCTGTTCCCGCCAACTGCGCACAATGATCCCAAGCCCGGGAGAAAAGCATTTTGGGGTGGTGCTCTCTCCGGGCCCTTTGAAGACCACCCCGGCTGCCTCAAAAGGCCGGTTTGCAAGCACTCAGGCCCGCTGTTCCCGCCAGCCGCGAACAATGCTCCCAAGCCCGGGAGAAAAGCATTTTGGGGTGGTGCTCACTCCGGGCCCTTGAAAGACCTCCCCGGCTGCCTCCAAAGTCCAGTATGCAAGAACTCATGCCCGCTGTTCCCGCCAGCCACGCACAATGCTCCCAAGACTGGGAGAAATGCGCTTCGGGGTGGTGTTCTCTCCGTGCCCATGGCGGACCTCCCCGGCTGCCCCCAAAGGCCGGTTTGCAATCACTCCCACTCACTGTTCCCGCCAGCCACGCACATGCTCCAAAACACGGGAGAGAAGCGCTTTGGGGTGGTGCTCTCTCCCGGCCCTTGGAAGACTTCCCCGGCTGCCTCCAATGGCTGGTTTGCAAGAACTCCCTCCCGCTGTCCCGCCAGCCGCACACAATGCTCCCAATCATGGGAGAAAAGCGCTTCGTGGTGGTGCTCTCTCAGGGCCCTTTGAAGACTTCCCCGGCTGCCTCCAATGGCCGGTATGCAAGCACTCATGCCCGCTGTTCCCACCAGCCATGCACAATGCTCCCAAGCACGGGAGAAAAGCATTCTGGGGTGGTGCTCAATCCTTGCCCTTGGAAGACCTCCGCGCCTGCCTCCAAAGGTCGGTTTGCAAGCACTCCTGCCTGCTGTTCCCGCCACCTGCGCACACTGCTCCCAAGCCCGGGAGAAAAGCGCATCGGGGTGTTGCTCTCTCCGGGCCCTTGCCCCTGAGCGTGGGGGCCAGGCAGTGGGTCCACACTCCCAGACCAAGGCAGAACCACATGCACACGTCTGTTCCTGACCCCTGCACCGGCAGAGAGCTCGGGGGAGCCAGAGTCTGTCAGGCAGCTGCTGGGCTGGCCGCCTGTGTGGGAACGGGCAGAGCCGACCTAGGGGCAAGTTTGGCCTCTTCCTCTCCCTGCTGCCCTGAGGCTGCTGGGCCAAAGAGGTCTTGGGCGTCCAGCCCCTTGCTGGTCCCTTCCCTCTGACGAGGCCCTCTGAGCTCCAGCACCTTGCAGTGTGCAGACAGCCCCTGCCAGCAATCCCCTCTCCAAGGAGGCCTCAACCGAGGCCTAGGCCCAGGGGAAAGGCACCAGTGGGGATGAGCTTGGGGAAGCGCCCGGGCATGTCTGGACCCATTCCCCGCAGCCTGCCCCTTGGTGGGGCAGTACCCCCTGAGGCCAGGAAGGTGTGGGAAAGGCTGGCCAGGGGCAGGGGACCTGCTGGGTCCTGCCCCTGGCCTGTGGGGCCTCTGAGCACATCCGGCCCTCTCCCGCTGGAAGACCTCCCCGGCTGCCTCCAAAGGCCGGTTTGCCAACACTCCCGCCCACTGTTCCCACCAGGCGCGCACAATGCTCCCAAGCCCGGGAGAAAAGCGCTTCGGGGTGGTGCTCTCTCCGGGCCCTTTCCCCTGAGCCTGGGGGCAATGCAGGGGGAACACACTCCCAGGCCAAGGCAGAACCACATGCAGACGTCTGTTCCTGCCCCCTGATCCGGCAGAGAGCTCAGGGGAGCCAGAGTCTGTCAGGCAGCTGCTGGGCTGGCCGCCTGTGTGGGAAGGGGCAGAGCCGACCTAGGGGCAAGTTGGGCCTCTTGCTCTCCCTGCTGCCCTGAGGCTGCTGGGCCAAAGAGGTCTTGGGCATCCAGCCCTTTGCTGGTGCCTTCCCTCTGACGAGGCCCTCTGAGCTCCAGCACCTTGCAGTGTGGAGACAGCCCCTGTCAGCAACCTCCTCTCCAAAGAGGCCTCAACCGAGGCCTACACCCAGGGGAAAGGCACCAGCGGGGATGATCCTGGGGAGGCGCACGGACATGTCTGGACCCAGTCTCCACAGTTTGCCCCTTGGTGGGGCAGTACCCCTGGAGGCCAGGAAGGTCTGGGCAAGTCTGGCCAGGGGCAGGGGCCCTGCTGGGTCCTGACCCTGGCCTGTGGTGCCTCTGAGCACAACCGGCCCTCTCCCACTGGAAGACCTCCCCAGCTGCCTCCAAAGTCCTGTTTGCAAACACTCCCGCCCGCTGTTCACGTCAGGAATGCACAATGCTCCCAAGCCCGGGAGAAAAGCGCTTCAGGGTGGTGCTCGCTCCAGGCCCTTGCCCCTGAGCCTGGGGGCAAGGCACGGTGTCCACACTCCCAGGCCAAGTCAGAACCACATGCACACCTCTGATCTGCCCCCTGCACCGGCAGAGAGCTCGGGGGAGCCAGAGTCTGTCAGGCAGCTGCTGGGCTGGCCGCCTGTGTGGGAAGGGGCAGAGCCGACCTAGGGGCAAGTTGGGCCTCTTGCTCTCCCTGCTGCCCTGAGGCTGCTGGGCCAAAGAGGTCTTGGGCATCCAGCCCCTTGCTGGTCCCTTCCCTCTGACGAGGCCCTCTGAGCTCCAGCACCTTGCAGTGTGGAGACAGCCCCTGCCAGCAACCCACTCTCCAAGGAGGCCTAAACCGAGGCCTAGGCCCAGGGGAAAGACAGCAGCGGGGATGAGCCTGGGGAGGCGCCCGGGCATGTCTGGACCCAGTCCCCGCAACCTGCCCCTTTGTGGGGCAGTACCCCCGGAGGCAGGAAGGTCTGGGCAAGGCTTGCCAGGGGCAGGGATCCTGCTGGGTCCTGCCCCTGGCCTGTGAGGCCTCTGAGCACAACCGGCCCTCTCCCACTGGAAGACCTCCCCGGCTGCCTCCAAAGTCCTGTTTGCAAACACTCCCGCCCGCTGTTCACGCCAGGCTCGCACAATGCTCCCAAGCCGGGGAGAAAAGCGCTTCGGGGTGGTGCTCTCTCCGGGCCCTTGCCCCTGAGCCTGTGGGCAAGGCAGGGGGAACACACTCCCAGGCCACGGCAGAACCATATGCCCACGTCTGTTCCTGTCCTCTGAACCGGCAGAGAGCTTGGGGGAGCCAGAGGCTGTCAGGCAGCTGCTGGGTTGGCTGCCTGTGTGGGAAGGGGCAGAGCCGCCCTAGGGGCAAGTTGGGCCTCTTGCTTCCCTGCTGCCCTGAGGCTGCTGGGCCAAAGATGTCTTGGGCATCCAGCCCCTTACTGGTCCCTTCCCTCTGACGAGGCCCTCTGAGCTCCAGCACCTTGCAGTGTGGAGACAGCCCCTGCCAGCAACCTCCTCTCCAAGGAGGCCTCAACCGAGGCCTTGGCCCAGGGGAATGGCACCAGCGGGGATGAGCCTGGGGAGGCGCCCGAGCATGTCTGGACCCAGTCCCCGCAGCCTGCCCCTTGGTGGGGCAGTACCCCCGGAGGCCAGGAAGGTCTGGGCAACGCTGGCCAGGGGCAGGGGCCCTGCTGGGTCCTGCCCCTGGCCTGTGGGGCCTCTGAGCACAACCGGCCCTCTCCCACTGGAAGACCTCCCCGGCTGCCTCCAAAGGCCGGTTTGCAAGCGCTCCCGCCCACTGTTCCCAGCAGGCGGGCACAATGCTCCTAAGCCCGGGAGAAAAGGGCTTCAGGGTGGTGCTCTCTCTGGGCACTTGCCCCTGAGCCTGGGGGCAATGCAGGGTTTCCACACTCCCAGGCCAAGGCAGAACCACATGCACACGTCTGATCTTCCCCCTGCACCGGCAGAGAGCTCGGGGGAGCCAGAGTCTGTCAGGCAGCTGCTGGGCTGGCCGCCTGTGTGGGAAGTGGCAGATTCGACCTAGGGGCAAGTTGGGCCTCTTGCTCTCCCTGCTGCCCTGAGGCTGCTGGGCCAAAGAGGTCTTGGGCATCCAGCCCCTTGCTGGTCCCTTCCCTCTGACGAGGCCCTCTGAGCTCCAGCACCTTGCAGTGTGGAGACAGCCCCTGCCAGCAACCTCCTCTCGAAGGAGGCCTCAAACGAGGCCTAGGCCCAGGGGAAAGGCACCAGCGGGGATGAGCCTGGGGAGGCGCCCGGGCATGTCTGGACCCAGTCCCCACAGCCTGCCCCTTGGTGGGGCAGTACCCCCGGAGGCCAGGAAGGTCTGGGAAAGGCTGGCCAGGGGCAGGGGACCTGCTGGGTCCTGCCCCTGGCCTGTGGGGCCTCTGAGCACAACCGGCCCTCTCCCACTGGAAGACCTCCCCGGCTGCCTCCAAAGGCCGGTTTGCAAGCACTCCCGCCCACTGTTCCCACCAAGCGCGTACAATGCTCCCAAGCCCGGGAGAAAAGCGCTTCGGGGTGGTGCTCTCTCCGGGCCCTTGCCCCTGAGCCTGGGGGCCAGGCAGGGGGTCCACACTCCCAGGCCAAGGCAGAACCACATGCACACGTCTGTTCCTGACCCCTGCACCGGCAGAGAGCTCGGGGGAGCCAGAGTCTGTCAGGCAGCTGCTGGGCTGGCCGCCTGTTTGGGAAGGGGCAGAGCCGACCTAGGGGCAAGTTGGGCCTCTTGCTCTCCCTGCTGCCCTGAGGCTGCTGGGCCAAAGAGGTCTTGGGCATCCAGCCCCTAGCTTGTCCCTTCCCTCTGACGAGGCCCTCTGAGCTCCAGCACCTTGCAGTGTGGAGACAGCCCCTGCCAGCAACCTCCTCTCCAAGGAGGCTTCAACCGAGGCCTAGGCCCAGGAGAAAGGCACCAGCGGGGATGAGCCTGGGGCGGCGCCCGGGCATGTCTGGACCCAGTCCCCGCAGCCTGCCCCTTGGTGGGGCAGTACCCCCGGAGGCCAGGAAGGTCTGGGCAAGGCTGGCCAGGGGCAGGGGCCCTGCTGGGTCCTGCCCCTGGCCTGTAGGTCCTCTGAGCACAACCAGCCCTCTCCCGCTGGAAGACCTCCCCAGCTGCCTCCAAAGGCCAGTTTGCCAACACTCCTGCCCACTGTTCCCGCCAGGCAAGCACAATGCTCCCAAGCCCGGGAGAAAAGCGCTTCGGGGTGGTGCTCTCTCCGGGCCCGTGCCCCTGAGCCTGTGGGCAAGGCAGGGGGAAAACACTCCCAGACCAAGGCAGAACCACATGCACACGTCTGTTCCTGTCCCCTGCACCGGCAGAGAGCTCGGGGGAGCCAGAGTCTCTCAGGCAGGTGCTGGGCTGGCCGCCTGTGTGGGAAGGGGCAGAGCCGACCTAGGGGCAAGTTGGGCCTCTTGCTCTCCCTGATGCCCTGAAGCTGCTGGGCCAAAGACGTCTTGGGCATCCAGCCCCTTACTGGTCCCTTCCCTCTGACGAGGCCCTCTGAGCTCCAGCACCTTGCAGTGTGGAGACAGCACCTGCCAGCAATCTCCTCTCCAAGGAGGCCTCAACCGAGGCCTAGGCCCAGGGGAAAGGCACCAGCGGGGATGAGCCAGGGGAGGCGCCCGGGCATGTCTGGACCCTGTCCCCGCAGCCTGCCCCTTGGTGGGGCAGTACCCCCGGAGGCCAGGAAGGTCTGGGCAAGGCTGGCCAGGGGCAGGGGCCCTGCTGCGTCCTGCCCCTGGCCTGTGGGGCCTCTGAGCACAACCGGCCCTCTCCCACTGGAAGACCTCCCCAGCTGCCTCCAAAGGCCGGTTTGCAAGCGCTCCCGCCCACTGTTCCTAGCAGGCGTGCACAATGCTCCCAAGCCTGGGAGAAAAGCGCTTCAGGGTGGTGCTCGCTCCAGGCCCTTGCCCCTGAGCCTGGGGGCAAGGCACGGTGTCCACACTCCCAGGCCAAGTCAGAACCACATGCACACCTCTGATCTGCCCCCTGCACCGGCAGAGAGCTCGGGGGAGCCAGAGTCTGTCAGGCAGCTGCTGGGCTGGCCGCATGTGTGGGAAGGGGCAGAGCCGACCTAGGGGCAAGTTGGGCCTCTTGCTCTCCCTGCTGCCCTGAGGCTGCTGGGCCAAAGAGGTCTTGGGCATCCAGCCCCTTGCTGGTCCCTTCCCTCTGACGAGGCCCTCTGAGCTCCAGCACCTTGCAGTGTGGAGACAGCCCCTGCCAGCAACCCACTCTCCAAGGAGGCCTAAACCGAGGCCTAGGCCCAGGGGAAAGGCACCAGCGGGGATGAGCCTGGGGAGGCGCCCGGGCATGTCTGGACCCAGTCCCCGCAACCTGCCCCTTTGTGGGGCAGTACCCCCGGAGGCAGGAAGGTCTGGGCAAGGCTGGCCAGGGGCAGGGATCCTGCTGGGTCCTGCCCCTGGCCTGTGAGGCCACTGAGCACAACCGGCCCTCTCCCACTGGAAGACCTCCCCGGCTGCCTCCAAAGTCCTGTTTGCAAACACTCCCGCCCGCTGTTCACGCCAGGCTCGCACAATGCTCCCAAGCCGGGGAGAAAAGCGCTTCGGGGTGGTGCTCTCTCCGGGCCCTTGCCCCTGAGCCTGTGGGCAAGGCAGGGGGAACACACTCCCAGGCCAAGGCAGAACCACATGCCCACGTCTGTTCCTGTCCCCTGAACCGGCAGAGAGCTTGGGGGAGCCAGAGGCTGTCAGGCAGCTGCTGGGTTGGCCGCCTGTGTGGGAAGGGGCAGAGCCGCCCTAGGGGCAAGTTGGGCCTCTTGCTCTCCCTGCTGCCCTGAGGCTGCTGGGCCAAAGAGGTCTTGGGCATCCAGCCCCTTGCTGGTCCCTTCCCTCTGACGAGGCCCTCTGAGCTCCAGCACCTTGCAGTGTGGAGACAGCCCCTGCCAGCAACCTCCTCTCCACGGAGGCCTCAACCGAGGCCTTGGCCCAGGGGAAAGGCACCAGCGGGGATGAGCCTGGGGAGGCGCCCGAGCATGTCTGGACCCAGTCCCCGCAGCCTGCCCCTTGGTGGGGCAGTACCCCCGGAGGCCAGGAAGGTCTGGGCAACGCTGGCCAGGGGCAGGGGCCCTGCTGGGTCCTGCCCCTGGCCTGTGGGGCCTCTGAGCACAACCGGCCCTCTCCCACTGGAAGACCTCCCCGGCTGCCTCCAAAGGCCGGTTTGCAAGCGCTCCCGCCCACTGTTCCCAGCAGGCGGGCACAATGCTCCTAAGCCCGGGAGAAAAGGGCTTCAGGGTGGTGCTCTCTCTGGGCACTTGCCCCTGAGCCTGGGGGCAAGGCAGGGTTTCCACACTCCCAGGCCAAGGCAGAACCACATGCACACGTCTGATCTTCCCCCTGCACCGGCAGAGAGCTCGGGGGAGCCAGAGTCTGTCAGGCAGCTGCTGGGCTGGCCGCCTGTGTGGGAAGTGGCAGATTCGACCTAGGGGCAAGTTGGGCCTCTTGCTCTCCCTGCTGCCCTGAGGCTGCTGGGCCAAAGAGGTCTTGGGCATCCAGCCCCTTGCTGGTCCCTTCCCTCTGACGAGGCCCTCTGAGCTCCAGCACCTTGCAGTGTGGAGACAGCCCCTGCCAGCAACCTCCTCTCGAAGGAGGCCTCAAACGAGGCCTAGGCCCAGGGGAAAGGCACCAGCGGGGATGAGCCTGGGGAGGCGCCCGGGCATGTCTGGACCCAGTCCCCACAGCCTGCCCCTTGGTGGGGCAGTACCCCCGGAGGCCAGGAAGGTCTGGGAAAGGCTGGCCAGGGGCAGGGGACCTGCTGGGTCCTGCCCCTGGCCTGTGGGGTCTCTGAGCACAACCGGCGCTCTCCCACTGGAAGACCTCCCCGGATGCCTCCAAAGGCCGGTTTGCAAGCACTCCCGCCCACTGTTCCCACCAAGCGCGCACAATGCTCCCAAGCCCGGGAGAAAAGCGCTTCGGGGTGGTGCTCTCTCCGGGCCCTTGCCCCTGAGGCTGGGGGCCAGGCAGGGGGTCCACACTCCCAGGCCAAGGCAGAACCACATGCACACGTCTGTTCCTGCCCCCTGCACCGGCAGAGAGCTCGGGGGAGCCAGAGTCTGTCAGGCAGCTGCTGGGCTGGCCGCCTGTTTGGGAAGGGGCAGAGCCGACCTAGGGGCAAGTTGGGCCTCTTGCTCTCCCTGCTGCCCTGAGGCTGCTGGGCCAAAGAGGTCTTGGGCATCCAGCCCCTAGCTTGTCCCTTCCCTCTGACGAGGCCCTCTGAGCTCCAGCACCTTGCAGTGTGGAGACAGCCCCTGCCAGCAACCTCCTCTCCAAGGAGGCTTCAACCGAGGCCTAGGCCCAGGAGAAAGGCACCAGCGGGGATGAGCCTGGGGCGGCGCCCGGGCATGTCTGGACCCAGTCCCCGCAGCCTGCCCCTTGGTGGGGCAGTACCCCCGGAGGCCAGGAAGGTCTGGGCAAGGCTGGCCAGGGGCAGGGGCCCTGCTGGGTCCTGCCCCTGGCCTGTAGGTCCTCTGAGCACAACCAGCCCTCTCCCGCAGGAAGACCTCCCCAGCTGCCTCCAAAGGCCAGTTTGCCAACACTCCTGCCCACTGTTCCCGCCAGGCAAGCACAATGCTCCCAAGCCCGGGAGAAAAGCGCTTCGGGGTGGTGCTCTCTCTGGGCCCGTGCCCCTGAGCCTGTGGGCAAGGCAGGGGGAAAACACTCCCAGACCAAGGCAGAACCACATGCACACGTCTGTTCCTGTCCCCTGCACCGGCAGAGAGCTCGGGGGAGCCAGAGTCTCTCAGGCAGGTGCTGGGCTGGCCGCCTGTGTGGGAAGGGGCAGAGCCGACCTAGGGGCAAGTTGGGCCTCTTGCTCTCCCTGATGCCCTGAAGCTGCTGGGCCAAAGACGTCTTGGGCATCCAGCCCCTTACTGGTCCCTTCCCTCTGACGAGGCCCTCTGAGCTCCAGCACCTTGCAGTGTGGAGACAGCACCTGCCAGCAATCTCCTCTCCAAGGAGGCCTCAACCGAGGCCTAGGCCCAGGGGAAAGGCACCAGCGGGGATGAGCCAGGGGAGGCGCCCGGGCATGTCTGGACCCTGTCCCCGCAGCCTGCCCCTTGGTGGGGCAGTACCCCCGGAGGCCAGGAAGGTCTGGGCAAGGCTGGCCAGGGGCAGGGGCCCTGCTGGGTCCTGCCCCTGGCCTGTGGGGCCTCTGAGCACAACCGGCCCTCTCCCACTGGAAGACCTCCCCGGCTGCCTCCAAAGGCCGGTTTGCAAGCACTCCCGCCCACTCTTCCCGCCAGGCGCGCACAATGCTCCCAAGCCCGGGAGAAAAGCGCTTCGGGGTGGTGGTCTCTCCGGGCCCTTGCCCCTGAGCCTGGGGTCCAGGCAGGGGATCCACAGTCCCAGGCCAAGGCAGAACCACATGCACACGTCTGTTCCTGCCCCCTCCACCGGCAGAGAGCTGGGGGGAGCCAGAGTCTGTCAGGCAGCTACTGGGCTGGCCGCCTGTGTGGGAAGGGGAAGAGCTGACCTAGGGGCAAGTTGGGCCTCTTGCTCTCCCTGCTGCCCTGAGGCTGCTGGGTCAAAGAGGTCTTGGGCATCCAGCCCTTTGCTGGTCCCTTCCCTCTGACGAGGCCCTCTGAGCTCCAGCACCTTGCAGTGTGGAGACAGCCCCTGCCAGCAACCTCCTCTCCAAGGAGGCCTCAACCGAGGCCTAGGCCCAGGGGAAAGGCACCAGCGGGGATGATCCTGGGGAGGCGCACGGACATGTCTGGACCCAGTCCCCGCAGCCTGCCCCTTGGTGGGGCAGTACCCCCGGAGGCCAGGAAGGTCTGTGCAAGGCTGGCCAGGGGCAGGTGCCCTGCTGGGTCCTGCCCCTGGCCTGTGAGGCCTCTGAGCACAACGGCCCTCTCCCACTGGAAGACCTCCCCGGCTGCCTCCAAAGTCCTGTTTGCAAACACTCCCGCCAGCTGTTCACGCCAGGCTCGCACAATGCTCCCAAGCCCGGGAGAAAAGCGCTTCAGGGTGGTGCTCTCTCTGGGACCTTGCCCCTGAGCTGGGGGCAAGGCAGGGTGTCCACACTCCCAGGCCAAGGCAGAACCACATGCACACGTCTGATCTGCCCCCTGCAACGGCAGAGAGCTCGGGGGAGCCAGACTCTGTCAGGCAGCTGCTGGGCTGGCCGCCTGTGTGGGAAGTGGCAGAGCCGACCTAGGGGCAAGTTGGGCCTCTTGCTCTCCCTGCTGCCCTGAGGCTGCTGGGCCAAAGAGGTCTTGGGCATCCAGCCCCTTGCTGGTCCCTTCCCTCTGACGAGGCCCTCTGAGCTCCAGCACCTTGCAGTGTGGAGACAGCCCCTGCCAGCAACCTCCTCTCCAAGGAGGCCTCAACCGAGGCCTAGGCCCAGGGGAAAGGCACCAGCGGGGATGAGCCTGGGGAGGCGCCCGGGCATGTCTGGACCCAGTCCCCGCAGCCTGCCCCTTGGTGGGGCAGTACCCCCGGAGGCCAGGAAGGTCTGGGCAAGGCTGGCCAGGGGCAGGGGCCCTGCTGGGTCCTGCCCCTGGCCTGTGAGGCCTCTGAGCACAACGGCCCTCTCCCACTGGAAGACCTCCCCGGCTGCCTCCAAAGTCCTGTTTGCAAACACTCCCGCCAGCTGTTCACGCCAGGCACGCACAATGCTCCCAAGCCCGGGAGAAAAGCGCTTCAGGGTGGTGCTCTCTCTGGGACCTTGCCCCTGAGCCTGGGGGCAAGGCAGGGTGTCCACACTCCCAGGCCAAGGCAGAACCACATGCACACGTCTGATCTGCCCCCTGCACCGGCAGAGAGCTCGGGGGAGCCAGACTCTGTTAGGAAGCTGCTGGGCTGGCCGCCTGTGTGGGAAGTGGCAGAGCCGACCTAGGGGCAAGTTGGGCCTCTTGCTCTCCCTGCTGCCCTGAGGCTGCTGGGCCAAAGAGGTCTTGGGCATCCAGCCCCTTGCTGGTCCCTTCCCTCTGACGAGGCCCTCTGAGCTCCAGCACCTTGCACTGTGGAGACAGCCCCTGCCAGCAACCTCCTCTCCAAGGAGGCCTAAACCGAGGCCTAGGCCCAGGGGAAAGGCACCAGCGGGGATGAGCCTGGGGGGGCGCCCGGGCATGTCTGGACCCAGTCGTCGCAGCCTGCCCCTTGGTGGGGCAGTACCCCCGGAGGCCAGGAAGGTCTGGGCAAGGCTGGCCAGGGGCAGGGGCCCTGCTGGGTCCTGCCCCTGGCCTGTGGGGCCTCTGAGCACAACCGGCCCTCTCCCACTGGAAGACCTCCCCGGCTGCCTCCAAAGGCCGGTTTGCAAGCACTCCCGCCCACTGTTCCCACCAAGCGCGCACAATGCTCCCAAGCCCGGGAGAAAAGCGCTTCGGGGTGGTGCTCTCTCCGTGCTCTTGCCCCTGAGCCTGGGGGCCAGTCAGGGGTTCCACACTCCCAGGCCAAGGCAGAACCACATGCACACGTCTGTTCCTGCCCCCTGCACCGGCAGAGAGCTCGGGGGAGCCAGAGTCTGTCAGGCAGCTGCTGGGCTGGCCGCCTGTGTGGGAAGAGGCAGAGCCGACCTAGGGGCAATTTGGGCCTCTTGCTCTCCCTGATGCCCTGAGGCTGCTGGGCCAAAGAGGTCTTGGGCATCCAGCCCCTTGCTGGTCCCTTCCCTCTGACGATGCCCTCTGAGCTCCAGCACCTTGCAGTGTGGAGACAGCCCCTGCCAGCAACCTCCTCTCCAAGGAGGCCTCAACCGAGGCCTAGGCCCAGGGGAAAGGCACCAGCGGGGATGAGCCTGGGGAGGCGCCCGGGCATGTCTGGACCCAGTCCCCGCAGCCTGCCCCTTGGTGGGGCAGTACCCCCGGAGGCCAGGAAGGTCTGGGCAAGGCTGCCAGGGGCAGGGACACTGCTGGGTCCTGCCCCTGGCCTGTGGGGCGTCTGAGCACAACCGGCACTCTCCCGCTGGAAGAGCTCCCCGTCTGCCTCCAAAGGCCGGTTTCCAAGCACTCCTTCCTGCTGTTCCCGCCAGCCACGCACAATGCTCCCAAGCCCGGGAGAAAAGTGCTTCGGGGTGGTGCTCTCTCCGGGCCCTTGGAAGACGTCCCCGGCTGCCTCCAAAGGCCGGTTTGCAAGCACTCATGCCCGTTGTTCCCACCAGCCGCGCAGAATGCTCCCAAGCCCGGGAGAAAAGCATTTTGGGGTGGTGCTCACTCCGGGCCCTTGCAAGACCTCCCCGGCTGCCTCCAAAGGCCAGTTTGCAAGCACTCCTGCCTGCTGTTCCCGCCAGCCGCGCACAATGCTCCCAAGCCCGGGAGAAAAGCGCTTCGGGGTGGTGCTCTCTCCGGGCACTTCCAAGACCTCCTCGGCTGCCTCCAAAGGCCGGTTTGTAAGTACTCATTCCCGCTGCTTCCGCCAGCCGCGCACAATGCTCCCAAGACCGTGAGAAAAGCGCTTCAAGGTGGTGTTCTACTAGGGACCATGGAGGACCTCCCCGGCTGCCCCCAAAGGCCGGTTTGCAAGCACTCCCACTCGCTGTTCCCGCCAGCCACACACAATGTTCCAAAACCCCGGAGAAAAGCGCTTCGAGGTGGTGCTCTCTCCGGGCCCTTGGAAGACCTCCCCGGCTGCCTCCAAAGGCCGGTTTGTAAGCACTCCTGCCTGCTGTTCCCGCGACATGCGCACAATGCTCCCAAGCCCGGAAGAAAAGCATTTTGGGGTGGTGCTCTCTCCGGGCCCTTGGAAGACCTCCCGGGCTGCCTCCAAAGGCCGGTTTGCAAGCACTCATGTCCGCTGTTCCCGATAGCCGCGCACAATGCTCCCAAGCCCGGGAGAAAAGCATTTTGGGGTGGTGATCAGTCCGGGCCCTTGGAAGACCTCCCCGGCTGCCTCCAAAGGACAGTTTGCAAGAACTCATGCCCACTGTTCCCGCCAGCCGCGCACAATGCTCCCAAGACCGGGAGAAATGCGCTTCGGGGTGGTGTTCTCTCCGTGCCCATGGAGGACCAGCCCAGCTGCCCCCAAAGGCCGGTTTGCAATCACTCCCACTCATTGTTCCCGCCAGCCACGCACATGCTCCAAAACACGGGAGAGAAGCGCTTTGGGGTGGTGCTCTCTCCCGGCCCTTGGAAGACTTCCCTGGCTGCCTCCAAAGGCCGGTTTGCAAGAACTCCCTCCCGCTGTCCCGCCAGCCGCACACAATGCTCCCAATCACGGGAGAAAAGCGCTTCGGGGTGGTGCTCTCTCAGGGCCCTTTGAAGACTTCCCCGGCTGCCTCCAAAGGGTGGTATGCAAGCACTCATGCCCGCTGTTCCCACCAGCCATGCACAATGCTCCCAAGCACGGGAGAAAAGCATTTTGGGGTGGTGCTCACTCCTTGCCCTTGGAAGACCTCCGCGCCTGCCTCCAAAGGCCGGTTTGCAAGCACTCCTGCCTGCTGTTCCCGCCACACGCGCACACTGCTCCCAAGCCCGGGAGAAAAGCGCATCAGGGTGGTGTTCTCTCCGGGCCCATGGAGGACCTCCCCGGCTGCCCCCAAAGGCCGGTTTGCAAGCATTCCCACTAGCTGTTCCCGCCAGCCACGCAAATGCTCCCAAGCCCGGGAGAAAAGCATTTTGGGGTGGTGCTCTCTCCGGGCCCTTGCCCCTGTGCCTCGGGGCCAGGCAGGGGGTCCACACTCCCAGGCAAAGTCAGAACCACATGCACACGTCTGTTCCTGCCCCCTGCACCGGCAGAGAGCTCGGGGGAGCCAGAGTCTGTCAGGCAGCTGCTGGGCTGGCGGCCTGTGTGGGAAGGGGCAGAGCCGACCTAGGGGCAAGTTGGGCCTCTTGCTCTCCCTGCTGCCCTGAGGCTGCTGGGCCAAAGAGGTCTTGGACATCTAGCCCTTTGCTGGTCCCTTCCATCTGACGAGGCCCTCTGAGCTCCAGCACCTTGCAGTGTGGAGACAGACCCTGCCAGCAACCTCCTCTCCAAGGAGGCCTCAACCGAGGCCTAGTCCCAGGGAAAGGCACCAGCGGGGATGAACCTGGGGAGGCGCCCGGGAATGTCTGGACCCAGTCCCCGCAGCCTGCCCCTTGGTGGGGCAGTACCCCCGGAGGCCAGGAAGGTCTGGGCAAGTCTGGCCTGGGGCAGGGGCCCTGCTGGGTCCTGCCCCTGGCCTGTGGGGCCTCTGAGCATGAGCGGCCCTCTCCCGCTGGAAGACCTCCCCGGCTGCCTCCAAAGGCCGATTTGACAACACTCGCGCCCGCTGTTCCCGCCAGGCATGCACAATGCTCCCAAGCCCGGGAAAAAAGCGCTTCGGGTTGGTGCTCTCACCGGGCCCTTGCCCCTGAGCCTGGGGGCAATGCAGGGGGAACACACTCCCAGGCCAAGGCAGAACCACATGCACACGTCTGTTCCTGGTCCCTGCACCGGCAGAGAGCTCGGGGGAGCCAGAGTATCCCAGGCAGCTGCTGGGTTGGCGGCCTGTGTGGAAAGGGGCAGAGCCGCCCTAGGGGCAAGTTGGGCCTCTTGCTCTCCCTGCTGCCCTGAGGCTGCTGGGCCAAAGAGGTCTTGGGCATCCAGCCCCTTGCTGGTCCCTTCCCTCTGATGAGGCCCTCTGAGCTCCAGCACCTTGCAGTGTGGAGACAGCCCCTGCCAGCAACCTCCTCTCCAAGGAGGCCTCAACCGAGTCCTAGGCCTAGGGGAAAGGCACCAGAGGGAATGATCCTGGGGAGGCGCCCGGCCATGTCTGGACCCAGTCCCCGCAGCCTGCCCCTTGGTGGGGCAGTACCCCCGGAGGCCAGGAAGGTCTGGGCAAGGCTGCCAGGGGCAGGGACACTGCTGGGTCCTGCCCCTGGCCTGAGGGGCATCTGAGCACAACCGGCACTCTCCCGCTGGAAGACCTCCGCGCCTGCCTCCAAAGGCCGGTTTGCAAGCACTCAATCCCGCTGTTCCCGCCAGCCGCGCACAATGCTCCCAAGCCCGGGAGAAAAGCGCTTCGGGGTGGTGCTCTCTCCCGGCCCTTGGAAGACCTCCCCGGCTGCCTCCAAAGGCTGGTTTTCAAGAACTCCCTCCAGCTGACACGCCAGACGCACACAATGCTCCCAAGCCCGGGAGAAAAGCATTTTGGGGTGGTGCTCTCTCCGGGCCCTTGGAAGACCTCCCCGGCTGCCTGGAAAGGCCGGTTTGCAAGCACTCACGTCCGCTGTTCCCGACAGCCGCGCACAATGCTCCCAATTCCGGGAGAAAAGTGCTTCGGGATGGTGCTCTCTCCGGGCCCTTGGAAGACCTCCCAAGCTGCCTCCAAAGACCGGTTTGCAAGCACTCCCGCCCGCTGTTCCCGCCAGCCGCGCACAATGCTCCCAAGCCCGGGAGAAAAGCGCTTCGGGGTGTTGTTCTCTCCGAGCCAATGGAGGACCTCCCTGGCTGCCCCCAAAGGCCGGTTTGCAAGCACTCCCACTCGCTGTTCCCGCCAGCCACGCACAATCCTCCAAAACCCCGGAGAAAAGCGCTTCGGGGTGGTGTTCTCTCCGTGCCCATGGAAGACCTCCCGGGGTGCCCCCAAAGGCCGGTTTGGAAGCACTCCCACTCGCTGTTCCCGCCATCCGCGCAAATGTTCCAAGCCCGGGAGAAAAGCGCTTCTGGGTGGTGCTCTCTCCTGGCCCTTGGAAGGCCTCCCCGGCTGCCTCCAAAGGCCGGTTTGCAAGCACTCCCGCCCGCTGTTCCCACCAGCCACGCACAATGCTCCCAAGCCCGGGAGAAAAGCATTTTGGGGTGGTGCTCACACCGGGCCCTTGGAAGACCTTCCCGGCTGCCTCCAATGGCCAGTTTGCAAGCACTCATGCCCACTGTTCCCACCAGCCGCGCACAATGCTCCCAAGCCCGGGAGAAAAGCTTTTTGGGGTGGTGCTCACACCGGGCCCTGGAAGACCTCCCCGGCTGCCTCCAAAGGCCGGTTTTCAAGCACTCCTGCCTGCTGTTCCCGCCACCTGCGCACAATGCTCCCAAGCCCGGGAGAAAAGCGCTTCGGGGCGGTGCTCTCTACAGGCCCTTGGAAGACCTCCCCGGCTGCCTCCAAAGGCCGGTTTGCAAGGACTCCTTCCTGCTGTTCCCGCCAGCCACGCACAATGCTCCCAAGCCCGGGAGAAAAGCATTTTGGGGTGGTGCTCTCTACAGGCCCTTGGAAGACCTCCCCGGCTGCCTCCAATGGCCAGTTTGCAAGCACTCATGCCCGCTGTTCCCACCAGCCGCGCACAATGCTCCCAAGCCTGGGAGAAAAGCATTTTGGGGTGGTGCTCACTCCGGGCCCTTGAAAGACCAACCCAGCCGCCTCAAAAGGCCGGTTTTCAAGCACTCCTGCCTGCTGTTCCCGTCACCTGCGCACAATGCTCCCAAGCCCGGGAGAAAAGCGCTTCGGGGTGGTGCTCTCTACAGGCCCTTGAAAGACCTCCCCGGCTGCCTCCAAAGTCCGGTTTCCAAGAACTCATGCCCGCTGTTCCCGCCAGCCGTGCACAATGCTCCCAAGACCGGGAGAAAAGCACTTCGGGGTGGTGTTCTCTCCGTGCCCATGGAGGACCACCCCAGCTGCCCCCAAAGGCCAGTTTGCAATCACTCCCACTCACTGTTCCCGCCAGCCACGCACATGCTCCAAAACACGGGAGAGAAGCGCTTTGGGGTGGTGCTCTCTCCCGGCCCTTGCCCCTGAGCCTGGGGGCCAGGCAGGGGGTCCACACTCCCAGGCCAAGGCAGAACCACATGCACACGTCTGTTCCTGCCCCCTGCACCGGCAGAGAGCTGGGGGGAGCCAGAGTCTGTCAGGCAGCTGCTGGGTTGGTGGCCTGTGTGGGAAGGGGCAGAGCCGACCTAGGGGCAAGTTGGGCCTCTTGCTCTCCCTGCTGCCCTGAGGCTGCTGGGCCAAAGAGGTCTTGGGCAACCAGCCCCTTGCTGGTCCCTTCCCTCTGACGAGGCCCTCTGAGCTCCAGCACCTTGCAGTGTGGAGACAGCCCCTGCCAGCAACCTCCTCTCCAAGGAGGCCTCAACCGAGGCCTAGGCCCAGGGGAAAGGCACCAGCGGGGATGAGCCAGTGGAGGCGCACGGGCATGTCTGGACCCAGTCCCCGCAGCCTGCCCCTTGGTGGGGCAGTACCCCCGGAGGCCAGGAAGGTCTGGGCAAGGCTGGCCAGGGGCAGGGGCCCTGCTGGGTCCTGCCCCTGGCCTGTGGGGCCTCTGAGCACAACCGGCCCTCTCCCACTGGAAGACCTCCCCGGCTGCCTCCAAAGGCCGGTTTGCCAACACTCCCGCCCGCTGTTCCCGCCAGGTACGCACAATGCTCCCAAGACCGGGAGAAAAGCGCTTCGGGGTGTTGCTCTCTCCGGGCCCTTGCCCCTGAGCCTGGGGTCCAGGCAGTGGGTCCACACTCCCAGACAAAGGCAGAACCACATGCACACGTCTGTTCCTGACCCCTGCACCGGCAGAGAGCTCGGGGGAGCCAGAGACTGCCAGGCTGCTGCTGGGCTGGCGGCCTGTGTGGTACGGGGCAGAGCCGACCTAGGGGCAAGTTGGGCCTCTTGCTCTCCCTGCTGCCCTGAGGCTGCTGGGTCAAAGAGGTCTTGGGCATCCAGCCCTTTGCTGGTGCCTTCCCTCTGACGAGGCCCTCTGAGCTCCAGCACCTTGCAGTGTGGAGACAGCCCCTGTCAGCAACCTCCTCTCCAAAGAGGCCTCAACCGAGGCCTAGGCCCAGGGGAAAGGCACCAGCGGGGATGATCCTGGGGAGGCGCACGGACATGTCTGGACCCAGTCTCCGCAGCCTGCCCCTTGGTGGGGCAGTACCCCCGGAGGCCAGGAAGGTCTGGGCAAGTCTGGCCAGGGGCAGGGGCCCTGCTGGGTCCTGCCCCTGGCCTGTGGGGCCTCTGAGCACAACCGGCCCTCTCCCACTGGAAGACCTCCCCGGCTGCCTCCAAAGTCCTGTTTGCAAACACTCCCGCCCGCTGTTCACGTCAAGAATGCAGAAAGCTCCCAAGCCGGGGAGAAAAGCGCTTCGGTGTGGTGCTCTCTCCGGGCCCTTGCCCCTGAGCCTGGGGGCAAGGCAGGGGGAACACACTCCCAGGCCAAGGCAGAACCACATGCACACGTCTGTTACTGTCCCCTGCACCGGCAGAGAGCTTGGGGGAGCCAGAGTCTGTCAGGCAGCTGCTGGGTTGGCCGCCTGTGTGGGAAGGGGCAGAGCCGCCCTAGGGGCAAGTTGGGCCTCTTGCTCTCCCTGCTGCCCTGAGGCTGCTGGGCCAAAGATGTCTTGGGCATCCAGCCCCTTACTGGTCCCTTCTCTCTGACGAGGCTCTCTGAGCTCCAGCACCTTGCAGTGTGGAGACAGCCCCTGCCAGCAACCTCCTCTCCAAGGAGGCCTCAACCGAGGCCTAGGCCCAGGGGAAAGGCACCAGCGGGGATGAGCCAGGGGAGGCGCCCGAGCATGTCTGGACCCAGTCCCCGCAGCCTGCCCCTTGGTGGGGCAGTACCCCCGGAGGCCAGGAAGGTCTGGGCAAGGCTGGCCAGGGGCAGGGGCCCTGCTGGGTCCTGCCCCTGGCCTGTGGGGCCTCTGAGCACAACCGGCCCTCTCCCACTGGAAGACCTCCCCGGCTGCCTCCAAAGGCCGGTTTGCAAGCGCTCCCGCCCACTGTTCCCAGCAGGCGTGCACAATGCTCCTAAGCCCGGGAGAAAAGCGCTTCGGGGGGGTGGTCTCTCCGGGCACCTGCCCCTGAGCCTGGGGGCCAGGCAGGCGATCCACATTCCCAGGCCAAGGCAGAACCACATGTACACGTCTGTTCCTGCCCCCTCCACCGGCAGAGAGCTGGGGGGAGCCAGAGTCTGTCAGGCAGCTGCTGGCCTGGCCGCCTGTGTGGGAAGGGGCAGAGCCGACCTAGGGGCAAGTTGGGCCTCTTGCTCTCCCTGCTGCCCTGAGGCTGCTGGGCCAAAGAGGTCTTGGGCATCCAGCCCCTTGCTGGTCCCTTCCCTCTGACGAGGCCCTCTGAGCTCCAGCACCTTGCAGTGTGGAGACAGCCCCTGCCAGCAACCTCCTCTCCAAGGAGGCCTCAACCGAGGCCTAGGCCCTGGGGAAAGGCACCAGCGGGGATGAGCCTGGGGAGGCGCCCGGGCATGTCTGGACCCAGTCCCCGCAGCCTGCCCCTTGGTGGGGCAGTACCCCCGGAGGCCAGGAAGGTCTGGGCAAGGCTGGCCAGGGGCAGGGGCCCTGCTGGGTCCTGCCCCTGGCCTGTAGGGCCTCTGGGCACAACCGGCCCTCTCCCGCTGGAAGACCTCCCCGGCTGCCTCCAAAGGCCAGTTTGCCAACACTCCTGCCCGCTGTTCCCGCCAGGCACGCACAATGCTCCCAAGCCCGGGAGAAAAGCGCTTCGGGGTGGTGCTCTCTCCGGGCCTTTGCCCTTGAGCCTGTGGTCAAGGCAGGGGGAACACACTCCCAGACCAAGGCAGAACCACATGCACACGTCTGTTCCCGTCCCCTGCACCGGCAGAGAGCTCGGGGGAGCCAGAGTCTCTCAGGCAGGTGCTGGGCTGGCCGCCTGTGTAGGAAGGGGCAGAGCCGACCTAGGGGCAAGTTGGGCCTCTTGCTCTCCCTGCTGCCCTGAGGCTGCTGGGCCAAAGACGTCTTGGGCATCCAGCCCCTAACTGGTCCCTTCCCTCTGACGAGGCCCTCTGAGCTCCAGCACCTTGCAGTGTGGAGACAGCACCTGCCAGCAATCTCCTCTCCAAGGAGGCCTCAACCGAGGCCTAGGCCCAGGGAAAAGGCACCAGCGGGGTTGAGCCAGGGGAGGCGCCCGGGCATGTCTGGACCCAGTCCCCGCAGCCTGCCCCTTGGTGGGGCAGTACCCCCGGAGGCCAGGAAGGTCTGGGCAAGGCTGGCCAGGGGCAGGGGCCCTGCTGGTTCCTGCCTTTGGCCTGTGGGGCCTCTGAGCACAACCGGCCCTCGCCCACTGGAAGACCTCCCCGGCTGCCTCCAAAGGCCGGTTTGCAAGCACTCCCGCCCACTGTTCCCGCCAGGCACGCACAATGCTCCCAAGCCCGGGAGAAAAGCGCTTCGGGGTGGTGGTCTCTCCGGGCCCCTGCCCCTGAGCCTGGGGGCCAGGCAGGGGATCCACAGTCCCAGGCCAAGGCAGAACCACATGTACACGTCTGTTCCTGCCCCCTCCACCGGCAGAGAGCTGGGGGGAGCCAGAGTCTGTCAGGCAGCTGCTGGGTTGGCTGCCTGTGTGGGAAGGGGCAGAGCCGACCTAGGGGCAAGTTGGGCCTCTTCCTCTCCCTGCTGCCCTGAGGCTGCTGGGCCAAAGAGGTCTTGGGCATCCAGCCCCTTGCTGGTCCCTTCCTGCTGACGAGGCCCTCTGAGCTCCAGCACCTTGCAGTGTGGAGACAGCCCCTGCCAGCAACCTCCTCTCCAAGGAGGCCTCAACCGAGGCCTAGGCCCAGGGGAAAGGCACCAGCGGTGATGAGCCTGGGGAGGCGCCCGGGCATGTCTGGACCCAGTCCCCGCAGCCTGCCCCTTGGTGGGGTAATACCCCCGGAGGCCAGGAAGGTCTGGGCAAGGCTGCCAGGGGCAGGGACACTGTTGGGTCCTGCCCCTGGCCTGTGGGGCGTCTGAGCACAACCGGCACTCTCCCGCTGGAAGACCTCCCCGTCTGCCTCCAAAGGCCGGTTTGCAAGCACTCCCGCCCGCTGTTCCCGCCAGGCACGCACAATGCACCCAAGCCCGGGAGAAAAGCGCTTCGGGGTGGTGCTCTCTCCCGGCCATTGGAAGATGTCCCCGGCTGCATCCAAAGGCCGGTTTGCAAGGACTCCTTCCTGCTGTTCCCGCCAGCCACGCACAATGCTCCCAATCCCGGGAGAAAAGTGCTTCGGGATGGTGCTCTCTCCGGGCCCTTTGAAGACCATCCTGGCTGCCTCAAAAGGCCGGTTTGCAAGCACTCAGGCCCGCTGTTCCCGCCAGCCGCGTACAATGCTCCCAAGCCCGGGAGAAAAGCATTTTGGGGTGGTGCTCACTCCGGGCTCTTGAAAGACCTCCCCGGCTGCCTGCAAAGTCCAGTTTGCAAGAACTCATGCCCGCTGTTCCCGCCAGCCGCGCACAATGCTCCCAAGACTGGGAGAAATGCGCTTCGGGGTGGTGTTCTCTCCGTGCCCATGGAGGACCTCCCCGGCTGCCCCCAAAGGCCGGTTTGCAATCACTCCCACTCACTGTTCCCGCCAACCACGCACATGCTCCAAAACACGGGAGAGAAGCGCTTTGGGGTGGTGCTCTCTCCCGGCCCTTGGAAGACTTCCCCGGCTGCCTCCAAAGGCCGGTTTGCAAGAACTCCCTCCCGCTGTCCCGCCAGCCGCACACAATGCTCCCAATCACGGGAGAAAAGCGCTTCGGGGTGGTGCTCTCTCAGGGCCCTTTGAAGACTTCCCCGGCTGCCTCCAATGGGCGGTATGCAAGCACTCATGCCCGCTGTTCCCACCAGCCACGCACAATGCTCCCAAGCACGGGAGAACAGCATTTTGGGGTGGTGCTCAATCCTTTCCCTTGGAAGACCTCCGCGCCTGCCTCCAAAGGCCGGTTTGCAAGCACTCCTGCCTGCTGTTCCCGCCACACGCGCACACTGCTCCCAAGCCCGGGAGAAAAGCGCATCGGGGTGGTGTTCTCTCCGGGCCCATGGAGGACCTCCCCGGCTGCCCCCAAAGGCCGGTTTGCAAGCATTCCCACTAGCTGTTCCCGACAGCCACGCAAATGCTCCCAAGCCCGGGAGAAAAGCATTTTGGGGTGGTGCTCTCTCCGGGCCCTTGCCCCTGTGCCTCGGGGCCAGGCAGGGGGTCCACACTCCCAGGCAAAGTCAGAACCACATGCACACGTCTGTTCCTGCCCCCTGCACCGGCAGAGAGCTCGGGGGAGCCAGAGTCTGTCAGGCAGCTACTGGGCTGGCGGCCTGTGTGGGAAGGGGCAGAGCCGACCTAGGGGCAAGTTGGGCCTCTTGCTCTCCCTGCTGCCCTGAGGCTGCTGGGACAAAGAGGTCTTGGACATCCAGCCCTTTGCTGGTCCCTTCCATCTGACGAGGCCCTCTGAGATCCAGCACCTTGCAGTGTGGAGACAGACCCTGCCAGCAACCTCCTCTCCAAGGAGGCCTCAACCGAGGCCTAGGCCCAGGGGAAAGGCACCAGCGGGGATGAGCCTGGGGAGGCGCCCGGCCATGTCTGGACCCAGTCCCCGCAGCCTGCCCCTTGGTGGGGCAGTACCCCCGGAGGCCAGGAAGGTCTGGGCAAGGCTGCCAGGGGCAGGGACACTGCTGGGTCCTGCCCCTGGCCTATGGGGCGTCTGAGCACAAGCGGCACTCTCCCGCTGGAAGACCTCCCCGTCTGCCTCGAAAGGTCGGTTTGCAAGCACTCCCACCCGCTGTTCCCACCAGGCACGCACAATGCTCCCAAGCCCGGGAGAAAAGCGCTTCGGGGTGGTGCTCTCTCCGGGCCCTTGCCCCTGAGCCTGGGGGCCAGGCAGGGGGAACACACTCCCAGGCCAAGGCAGAACGACATGCACACGTCTGTTCCTGCCCCCTACACCGGCAGAGAGCTCGGGGGAGCCAGAGACTGCCAGGCTGCTGCTGGGCTGGCTGCCTGTGTGGGACGGGGCAGAGCCGACCTAGGGGCAAGTTGGGCCTCTTGCTCTCCCTGCTGCCCTGAGGCTGCTGGGTCAAAGAGGTCTTGGGCATCCAGCCCTTTGCTGGTCCCTTTCCTCTGACGAGGCCCTCTGAGCTCCAGCACCTTGCAGTGTGGAGACAGCCCCTGCCAGCAACCTCCTCTCCAAAGAGGCCTCAACCGAGGCCTACACCCAGGGGAAAGGCACCAGCGGGGATGATCCTGGGGAGGCGCACGGACATGTCTGGACCCAGTCTCCGCAGCCTGCCCCTTGGTGGGGCAGTACCCCCGGAGGCCAGGAAGGTCTGGGCAAGTCTGGCCAGGGGCAGGGGCCCTGCTGGGTCCTGACCCTGGCCTGTGGGGCCTCTGAGCACAACCGGCCCTCTCCCACTGGAAGACCTCCCCGGCTGCCTCCAAACTCCTGTTTGCAAACACTCCCGCCCGCTGTTCACGTCAGGAATGCACAAAGCTCCCAAGCCGGGGAGAAAAGCGCTTCAGGGTGGTACTCTCTCTGGGCCCTTGCCCTTGAGCCTGGGGGCAAGGCAGGGTGTCCACACTCCCAGGCGAAGACAGAACCACATGCACACGTCTGATCTGCCCCCTGCACCGGCAGAGAGCTCGGGGGAGCCAGAGTCTGTCAGGCAGCTGCTGGGCTGTCCGCCTGTGTGGGAAGGGGCAGAGCCGACCTAGGGGCAAGTTGGGCCTCTTGCTCTCCCTGCTGCCCTGAGGCTGCTGGGCCAAAGAGGTCTTGGGCATCCAGCCCCTTGCTGGTCCCTTCCCTCTGACGAGGCCCTCTGAGCTCCAGCACCTTGCAGTGTGGAGACAGCCCCTGCCAGCAACCTCCTCTCCAAGGAGGCCTCGGCCCAGGGGAAAGGCACCAGCGGGGATGAGCCAGTGGAGGCGCACGGGCATTTCTGGACCCAGTCCCCGCAGACTGTCCCTTGGTGGGGCAGTACCCCCGGAGGCCAGGAAGGTCTGGGCAAGGCTGGAGAGGGGCAGGGGCCCTGATGGGTCCTGCCCCTGGCCTGTGGGGCCTCTGAGCACAACCTGCCCTCTCCCACTGGAAGACCTCCCCGGCTGCCTCCAAAGGCCGGTTTGCCAACACTCCCGCCCGCTGTTCCCGCCAGGCACGCACAAGGCTCCCAAGCCCGGGAGAAAAGCGCTTCGGGGTGTTGCTCTCTCCGGGCCCTTGCCCCTGAGCCTGGGGTCCAGGCAGTGGGTCCACACTCCCAGACCAAGGCAGAACCACATGCACACGTCTGTTCCTGACCCCTGCACCGGCAGAGAGCTCGGGGGAGCCAGAGTCTGTCAGGCGGCTGCTGGGTTGGCTGCCTGTGTGGGAAGGGGCAGAGCCGACCTAGGGGCAAGTTGGGCCTCTTGCTCTCCCTGCTGCCCTGAGGCTGCTGGGCCAAAGAGGTCTTGGGCATCCAGCCCCTTGCTGGTCCCTTCCCTCTGACGAGGCCCTCTGAGCTCCAGCACCTTGCAGTGTGGAGACAGCCCCTGCCAGCAACCTCCTCTCCAAGGAGGCCTCAACCGAGGCCTAGGCCCAGGGGAAAGGCACCAGCGGGGATGAGCCTGTGGAGGCGCCTGGGCATGTCTGGACCCAGTCCCCGCAGCCTGCCCCTTGGTGGGGCTGTAACCCCGGAGGCAGGAAGGTCTGGGCAAGGCTGGCCAGGGGCAGGGGCCCTGCTGGGTTCTGCCCCTGGCCTGTGGGGCGTCTGAGCACAACCGGTCCTCTCCCACTGGAAGACCTCCCCGGCTGCCTCCAAAGGCCGGTTTGAAAGCACTCCCGCCCACTGTTCCCACCAAGCGCGCACAATGCTCCCAAGCCCGGGAGAAAAGCGCTTCGGGTTGGTGCTCTCTCCAGGCCCTTGCCCCTGAGCCTGGGGGCCTGGCACGGTGTCCACACTCCCAGGCCAAGGCAGAACCACATGCACACGTCTGTTCCTGCCCCCTGCACCGGCAGAGAGCTGGGGGGAACCAGAGTCTGTCAGGCAGCTGCTGGGCTGGCCGCCTGTGTGGGAAGGGGCAGAGCCGACCTAGGGGCAAGTTGGGCCTCTTGCTCTCCCTGCTGCCCTGAGGCTGCTGGGCCAAAGAGGTCTTGGGCATCCACCCCTTGCTGGTCCCTTCCCTCTAACGAGGCCCTCTGAGCTCCAGCACCTTGCAGTGTGGAGACAGCCCCTGCCAGCAACCTCCTCTCCAAGGAGGCCTCAACCGAGGCCTAGGCCCAGGGGAAAGGCACCAGCGGGGATGTGCCAGTGGAGGCGCACGGGCATGTCTGGACCCAGTCCCCGCAGCCTGCCCCTTGGTGGGGCAGTACCCCCGGAGGCCAGGAAGGTCTGGGCAAGGCTGGCCAGGGGCAGGGGCCATGCTGGGTCCTGCACCTGGCCTGTGGGGCCTCTGAGCACAACCGGCCCTCTCCCACTGGAAGACCTCCCCGGCTGCCTCCAAAGGCCGGTTTGCCAACACTCCGGCCCGCTGTTCCCGCCAGGCACGCACAATGCTCCCAAGCCCGGGAGAAAAGCGCTTCGGGGTGTTGCTCTCTCCGGGCCCTTGCCCCTGAGCCTGGGGCCCAGGCAGTGGGTCCACACTCCCAGACCAAGGCAGAACCACATGCACAGGTCTGTTCCTGACCCCTGCACCGGCAGAGAGCTCGGGGGAGCCAGAGTATGCCAGGCAGCTGCTGGGCTGGCGGCCTGTGTGGAAAGGGGCAGAGTCGACCTACGGGCAAGTTGGGCCTCTTGCTCTCCCAGCTGCCCTGAGGCTGCTGGGCCAAAGAGGTCTTGGGCATCCAGCCCCTTGCTGGTCCCTTCCCTCTGATGAGGCCCTCTGAGCTCCAGCACCTTGCAGTGTGGAGATAGCCCCTGTCAGCAACCTCCTCTCCAAAGAGGCCTCAACCGAGGCCTACACCCAGGGGAAAGGCACCAGCGGGGATGATCCTGGGGAGGCGCACGGACATGTCTGGACCCAGTCTCCGCAGCCTGCCCCTTGGTGGGGCAGTACCCCCGGAGGCCAGGAAGGTCTGGGCAAGTCTGGCCATGGGCAGGGGCCCTGCTGGGTCCTGCCCCTGGCCTGTGTGGCCTCTGAGCACAACCGGCCCTCTCCCACTGGAAGACCTCCCCGGCTGCCTCCAAAGTCCTGTTTGCAAACACTCCCGCCCGCTGTTCACGTCAAGAATGCACAAAGCTCCCAAGCGGGGAGAAAAGCGCTTCGGTGTGGTGCTCTCTCCGGGCCCTTGCCCCTGAGCCTGGGGGCAAGGCAGGGGGAACACACTCCCAGGCCAAGGCAGAACCACATGCCCACGTCTGTTCCTGTCCCCTGCACCGGCAGAGAGCTTGGGGGAGCCAGAGTCTGTCAGGCAGCTGCTGGGTTGGCCGCCTGTGTGGGAAGGGGCAGAGCCGCCCTAGGGGCAAGTTGGGCCTCTTGCTCTCCCTGCTGCCCTGAGGCTGCTGAGCCAAAGATGTCTTGGGCATCCAGCCCCTTACTGGTCCCTTCTCTCTGACAAGGCTCTCTGAGCTCCAGCACCTTGCAGTGTGGAGACAGCCCCTGCCAGCAACCTCCTCTCCAAGGAGGCCTCAACCGAGGCCTAGGCCCAGGGGAAAGGCACCAGCGGGGATGAGCCAGGGGAGGCGCCCGAGCATGTCTGGACCCAGTCCCCGCAGCCTGCCCCTTGGTGGGGCAGTACCCCCGGAGGCCAGGAAGGTCTGGGCAAGGCTGGCCAGGGGCAGGGGCCCTGCTGGGTCCTGCCCCTGGCCTGTGGGGCCTCTGAGCACAACCGGCCCTCTCCCACTGGAAGACCTCCCCGGCTGCCTCCAAAGGCCGGTTTGCAAGCACTCCCGCCCACTGTTCCCGCCAGGCGCGCACAATGCTCCCAAGCCGGGGAGAAAAGCGCTTCGGGGTGGTGGTCTCTCCGGGCCCCTGCCCCTGAGCCTGGGGGCCAGGCAGGGGATCCACATTCCCAGGCCAAGGCAGAACCACATGTACACGTCTGTTCCTGCCCCCTCCACCGGCAGAGAGCTGGGGGGAGCCAGAGTCTGTCAGGCAGCTGCTGGGCTGTCCGCCTGTGTGGGAAGGGGCAGAGCCGACCTAGGGGCAAGTTGGGCCTCTTGCTCTCCCTGCTGCCCTGAGGCTGCTGGGCCAAAGAGGTCTTGGGCATCCAGCCCCTTGCTGGTCCCTTCCCTCTGACGAGGCCCTCTGAGCTCCAGCACCTTGCAGTGTGGAGACAGCCCCTGCCAGCAACCTCCTCTCCAAGGAGGCCTCAACCGAGGCCTAGGCCCTGGGGAAAGGCACCAGCGGGGATGAGCCTGTCGAGGCGCCCGGGCATGTCTGGACCCAGTCCCCGCAGCCTGCCCCTTGGTGGGGCAGTACCCCCGGAGGCCAGGAAGGTCTGGGCAAGGCGGGCCAGGGGCAGGGGCCCTGCTGGGTCCTGCCCCTGGCCTGTAGGGCCTCTGAGCACAACCGGCCCTCTCCCGCTGGAAGACCTCCCCGGCTGCCTCCAAAGGCCGGTTTGCCAACACTCCCGCCCGCTGTTCCCGCCAGGCACGCACAATGCTCCCAAGCCCGGGAGAAAAGCGCTTCGGGGTGTTGCCCTCTCCGGGCCCTTGCCCCTGAGCCTGGTGTCCAGGCAGTGGGTCCACACTCCCAGACCAAGGCAGAACCACATGCACACGTCTGTTCCTGACCCCTGCAATGGCAGAGAGCTCGGGGGAGCCAGAGTCTGTCAGGCAGCTGCTGGGTTGGCTGCCTGTGTGGGAAGGGGCAGAGCCGACCTAGGGGCAAGTTGGGCCTCTTCCTCTCCCTGCTGCCCTGAGGCTGCTGGGCCAAAGAGGTCTTGGGCATCCAGCCCCTTGCTGGTCCCTTCCCTCTGACGAGGCCCTCTGAGCTCCAGCACCTTGCAGTGTGGAGACAGCCCCTGCCAGCAACCTCCTCTCCAAGGAGGCCTCAACCGAGGCCTAGGCCCAGGGGAAAGGCACCAGCAAGGATGAGCCTGGGGAGGCGCCCGGGCATGTCTGGACCCAGTCCCCACAGCCTGCCCCTTGGTGGGGTAATACCCCCGGAGGCCAGGAAGGTCTGGGCAAGGCTGCCAGGGGCAGGGACACTGTTGGGTCCTGCTCCTGGCCTGTGGGGCGTCTGAGCACAACTGGCACTTTCCCGCTGGAAGACCTCCCCGTCTGCCTCCAAAGGCCGGTTTGCAAGCACTCCCGCCCGCTGTTCCCGCCAGGCACGCACAATGCACCCAAGCCCGGGAGAAAAGCGCTTCGGGGTGGTGCTCTCTCCCGGCCATTGGAAGATGTCCCCGGCTGCATCCAAAGGCCGGTTTGCAAGGACTCCTTCCTGCTGTTCCCGCCAGCCACGCACAATGCTCCCAATCCCGGGAGAAAAGTGCTTCGGGATGGTGCTCTCTCCGGGCCCTTTGAAGACCATCCCGGCTGCCTCAAAAGGCCGGTTTGCAAGCACTCAGGCCCGCTGTTCCCGCCAGCCGCGTACAATGCTCCCAAGTCCGGGAGAAAAGCATTTTGGGGTGGTGCTCACTCCGGGCCCTTGAAAGACCTCCCCGGCTGCCTCCAAAGTCCAGTTTGCAAGAACTCATGCCCGCTGTTCCCGCCAGCCGCGCACAATGCTCCCAAGACTGGGAGAAATGCGCTTCGGGGTGGTGTTCTCTCCGTGCCCATGGAGGACCTCCCCGGCTGCCCCCAAAGGCCGGTTTGCAATCACTCCCACTGACTGTTCCCGCCAACCACGCACATGCTCCCAAACACGGGAGAGAAGCGCTTTGGGGTGGTGCTCTCTCCCGGCCCTTGGAAGACTTCCCCGGCTGCCTCCAAAGGCCGGTTTGCAAGAACTCCCTCCCGCTGTCCCGCCAGCCGCACACAATGCTCCCAATCACGGGAGAAAAGCGCTTCGGGGTGGTGCTCTCTCAGGGCCCTTTGAAGACTTCCCCGGCTGCCTCCAATGGGCGGTATGCAAGCACTCATGCCCGCTGTTCCCACCAGCCACGCACAATGCTCCCAAGCACGGGAGAACAGCATTTTGGGGTGGTGCTCAATCCTTGCCCTTGGAAGACCTCCGCGCCTGCCTCCAAAGGCCGGTTTGCAAGCACTCCTGCCTGCTGTTCCCGCCACACGCGCACACTGCTCCCAAGCCCGGGAGAAAAGCGCATCGGGGTGGTGTTCTCTCCGGGCCCATGGAGGACCTCCCCGGCTGCCCCCAAAGGCCGGTTTGCAAGCATTCCCACTAGCTGTTCCCGACAGCCACGCAAATGCTCCCAAGCCCGGGAGAAAAGCATTTTGGGGTGGTGCTCTCTCCGGGCCCTTGCCCCTGTGCCTCGGGGCCAGGCAGGGGGTCCACACTCCCAGGCAAAGTCAGAACCACATGCACACGTCTGTTCCTGCCCCCTGCACCGGCAGAGAGCTCGGGGGAGCCAGAGTCTGTCAGGCAGCTGCTGGGCTGGCGGCCTGTGTGGGAAGGGGCAGAGCCGACCTAGGGGCAAGTTGGGCCTCTTGCTCTCCCTGCTGCCCTGAGGCTGCTGGGAAAAAGAGGTCTTGGACATCCAGCCCTTTGCTGGTCCCTTCCATCTGACGAGGCCCTCTGAGCTCCAGCACCTTGCAGTGTGGAGACAGACCCTGCCAGCAACCTCCTCTCCAAGGAGGCCTCAACCGAGGCCTAGGCCTAGGGGAAAGGCACCAGCGGGGATGAGCCTGGGGAGGCGCCCGGCCGTGTCTGGACCCAGTCCCCGCAGCCTGCCCCTTGGTGGGGCAGTACCCCCGGAGGCCAGGAAGGTCTGGGCAAGGCTGCCAGGGGCAGGGACACTGCTGGGTCCTGCCCCTGGCCTGTGGGGCGTCTGAGCACAAGCGGCACTCTCCCGCTGGAAGATCTCCCCGTCTGCCTCCAAAGGACGGTTTGCAAGCACTCCCACCCGCTGTTCCCACCAGGCACGCACAATGCTCCCAAGCCCGGGAGAAAAGCGCTTCGGGGTGGTGCTCTCTCCGGGCCCTTGCCCCTGAGCCTGGGGGCCAGGCAGGGGGAACACACTCCCAGGCCAAGGCAGAACGACATGCACACGTCTGTTCCTGCCCCCTACACCGGCAGAGAGCTCGGGGGAGCCAGAGACTGCCAGGCTGCTGCTGGGCTGGCTGCCTGTGTGGGACGGGGCAGAGCCGACCTAGGGGCAAGTTGGGCCTCTTGCTCTCCCTGCTGCCCTGAGGCTGCTGGGTCAAAGAGGTCTTGGGCATCCAGCCCTTTGCTGGTCCCTTCCCTCTGACGAGGCCCTCTGAGCTCCAGCACCTTGCAGTGTGGAGACAGCCCCTGCCAGCAACCTCCTCTCCAAAGAGGCCTCAACCGAGGCCTACACCCAGGGGAAAGGCACCAGCAAGGATGAGCCTGGGGAGGCGCACGGACATGTCTGGACCCAGTCTCCGCAGCCTGCCCCTTGGTGGGGCAGTACCCCCGGAGGCCAGGAAGGTCTGGGCAAGTCTGGCCTGGGGCAGGGGCCCTGCTGGGTCCTGACCCTGGCCTGTGGGGCCTCTGAGCACAACCGGCCCTCTCCCACTGGAAGACCTCCGCGGCTGCCTCCAAACTCCTGTTTGCAAACACTCCCGCCCGCTGTTCACGTCAGGAATGCACAAAGCTCCCAAGCCGGGGAGAAAAGCGCTTCAGGGTGGGGCTCTCTTTGGGCCCTTGCCCTTGAGCCTGGAGGCAAGGCAGGGTGTCCACACTCCCAGGCGAAGGCAGAACCACATGCACACGTCTGATCTGCCCCCTGCACCGGCAGAGAGCTCGGGGGAGCCAGAGTCTGTCAGGCAGCTGCTGGGCTGGCCGCCTGTGTGGGAAGGGGCAGAGCCGACCTAGGGGCAAGTTGGGCCTCTTGCTCTCCCTGCTGCGCTGAGGCTGCTGGGCCAAAGAGGTCTTGGGCATCCAGCCCCTTGCTGGTCCCTTCCCTCTGACGAGGCCCTCTGAGCTCCAGCACCTTGCAGTGTGGAGACAGCCCCTGCCAGTAAACTCCTCTGCAAGGAGGCCTCGGCCCAGGGGAAAGGCACCAGCGGGGATGAGCCTGGGGAGGCGCCCGGGCATGTCTGGACCCAGTCCCTGCAACCTGCCCCTTGGTGGGGCTGTAAGCCCGGAGGCAGGAAGGTCTGGGCAAGGCTGGCCAGGGGCAGGGGCCCTGCTGGGTCCTGCCCCTGGCCTGTGGGGCCTCTGAGCACAACCGGCCCTCTCCCACTGGAAGACCTCCCCGGCTGCCTCCAAAGGCCGGTTTGCAAGCACTCCCGCCCACTGTTCCCACCAAGCGCGCACAATGCTCCCAAGCCCGGGAGAAAAGCGCTTCGGGTTGGTGCTCTCTCCGGGCCCTTGCCCCTGAGCGTGGGGGCCAGGCAGTGGGTCCACACTCCCAGGCCAAGGCAGAACCACATGCACACGTCTGTTCCTGCCCCCTGCACCGGCAGAGAGCTGGGGGGAGCCAGAGTCTGTCAGGCAGCTGCTGGGTTGGCCGCCTGTGTGGGAAGGGGCAGAGCCGACCTAGGGGCAAGTTGGGCCTCTTGCTCTCCCTGCTGCCCTGAGGCTGCTGGGCCAAAGAGGTCTTGGGCATCCAGCCCCTTGCTGGTCCCTTCCCTCTGACGAGGCCCTCTGAGCTCCAGCACCTTGCAGTGTGGAGACAGCCCCTGCCAGCAACCTCCTCTCCAAGGAGGCCTAAACCGAGGCCTAGGACCAGGGGAAAGGCACCAGCGGGGATGAGCCAGTGGAGGCGCACGGGCATGTCTGGACCCAGTCCCCGCAGACTGCCCCTTGGTGGGGCAGTACCCCCGGAGGCCAGGAAGGTCTGGGCAAGGCTGGCCAGGGGCAGGGGCCCTGATGGGTCCTGCCCCTGGCCTGTGGGGCCTCTGAGCACAACCGGCCCTCTCCCACTGGAAGACCTCCCCGGCTGCCTCCAAAGGCCGGTTTGCCAACACTCCCGCCCGCTGTTCCCGCCAGGCACGCACAATGCTCCCAAGCCCGGGAGAAAAGCGCTTTGTGGTGTTGCTCTCTCCGGGCCCTTGCCCCTGAGCCTGGGGTCCAGGCAGTGGGTCCACACTCCCAGACCAAGGCAGAACCACAAGCACACGTCTGTTCCTGACCCCTGCACCGGCAGAGAGCTCGGGGGAGCCAGAGTCTGTCAGGCAGCTGCTGGGTTGGCTGCCTGTGTGGGAAGGGGCAGAGCCGACCTAGGGGCAAGTTGGGCCTCTTGCTCTACCTGCTGCCCTGAGGCTGCTGGGCCAAAGAGGTCTTGGGCATCCAGCCCCTTGCTGGTCCCTTCCCTCTGACGAGGCCCTCTGAGCTCCAGCACCTTGCAGTGTGGAGACAGCCCCTGCCAGCAACCTCCTCTCCAAGGAGGCCTCAACCGAGGCCTAGGCCCAGGGGAAAGGCACCAGCGGGGATGAGCCTGGGGAGGCGCCCGGGCATGTCTGGACCCAGTCCCCGCAGCCTGCCCCTTGGCGGGGTAGTACCCCCGGAGGCCAGGAAGGTCTGTGCAAGGCTGCCAGGGGCAGGGACAGCGCTGGGTCCTGCCCCTGGCCTGTGGGGCGTCTGAGCACAACCGGCCCTCTCCCACTGGAAGACCTCCCCGTCTGCCTCTAAAGGCCGGTTTGCAAGCACTCTCGCCCGCTGTTCCCGCCAGGCACGCACAATGCTCCCAAGCCCGGGAGAAAAGCGCTTCGGGGTGGTGCTCTCTCCGGGCCCTTGCCCCTGAGCCTGGGGGCCAGGCAGGGGGTCCACACTCCCAGGCCAAGGCAGAACCACATGCACACGTCTGTTCCTGACCCCTGCACCGGCAGAGAGCTCAGGGGAGCCAGAGTCTGTCAGGCAGCTGCTGGGCTGGCCGCCTGTGTGGGAAGGGGCAGAGCCGACCTAGGGGCAAGTTGGGCCTCTTGCTCTCCCTGCTGCCCTGAGGCTGCTGGGCCAAAGAGGTCTTGGGCATCCAGCCCCTTGCTGGTCCCTTCCCTCTGACGAGGCCCTCTGAGTTCCAGCACATTGCAGTGTGGAGACAGCCCCTGCCAGCAACCTCCTCTCCAAGGAGGCCTCAACCGAGGCCTAGGACCAGGGGAAAGGCACCAGCGGGGATGAGCCTGGGGAGGCGCCCGGGCATGTCTGGACCCAGTCCCCGCAGCCTGCCCCTTGGTGGGGCAGTACCCCCGGAGGCCAGGAAGGTCTGGGCAAGGCTGGCCAGGGGCAGGGGCCCTGCTGGGTCCTGCCCCTGGCCTGTGGGGCCTCTGAGCACAACCGGCCCTCTCCCACTGGAAGACCTCCCCGGCTGCCTCCAAAGGCCGGTTTGCCAACACTCCCGCCTGCTGTTCCCGCCAGGCAGGCACAGTGCTCCCAAGCCCGGGAGAAAAGCGCTTCGGGGTGTTGCTTTCTCCGGGCCCTTGCCCCTGAGCATGGGGGCCAGGCAGTGGGTCCACACTCCCAGACCAAGGCAGAACCACATGCACACGTCTCTTCCTGACCCCTGCACCGGCAGAGAGCTCGGGGGAGCCAGAGTCTGTCAGGCAGCTGCTGGGCTGGCCGCCTGTGTGGGAAGGGGCAGAGCCGACCTAGGGGCAAGTTGGGCCTCTTCCTATCCCTGCTGCCCTGAGGCTGCTGGGCCAAAGAGGTCTTGGGCATCCAGCCCTTTGCTGGTCCCTTCCCTCTGACGAGGCCCTCTGAGCTCCAGCACCTTGCAGTGTGGAGACAGCCCCTGCCAGCAACCTCCTCTCCAAAGAGGCCTCAACCGAGGCCTACACCCAGGGGAAAGGCACCAGCGGGGATGATCCTGGGGAGGCGCACGGACATGTCTGGACCCAGTCCCCGCAGCCTGCCCCTTGGTGGGGCAGTACCCCCGGAGATCAGGAAGGTCTGGGCAAGGCTGGCCAGGGGCAGGGGCCCTGCTGGGTCCTGCCCCTGGCCTGTGAGGACTCTGAGCACAACCGGCCCTCTCCCACTGGAAGACCTCCCCGGCTGCCTCCAAAGTCCTGTTTGCAAACACTCCCGCCCGCTGTTCACGCCAGGCTGGCACAATGCTCCCAAGCCCGGGAGAAAAGCGCTTCGGGGTGGTGCTCTCTCCGGGCCCTTGCCCCTGAGCCTGGGGGCAAGGCAGGGGGAACACACTCCCAGACCAAGGCAGAACCACATGCCCACGTCTGTTCCTGTCCCCTGCACCGGCAGAGAGCTTGGGGGAGCCAGAGTCTTTCAGGCAGCTGCTGGGTTGGCCGCCTGTGTGGGAAGGGGCAGAGCCGCCCTAGGGGCAAGTTGGGCCTCTTGCTCTCCCTGCTGCCCTGAGGCTGCTGGGCCAAAGACGTCTTGGGCATCCAGCCCCTTGCTGGTCCCTTCCCTCTGACGAGGCCCTCTGAGCTCCAGCACCTTGCAGTGTGGAGACAGCCCCTGCCAGCAACCTCCTCTCCAAGGAGGCCTCAACCGAGGCCTAGGCCCAGGGGAAAGGCACCAGCGGGGATGAGCCTGGGGAGGCGCCCGGGCATGTCTGGACCCAGTCCCCGCAGCCTGCCCCTTGGTGGGGCTGTAACCCCGGAGGCCAGGAAGGTCTGGGCAAGGCTGGCCAGGGGCAGGGGCCCTGCTGGGTCCTGCCCCTGGCCTGTGGGACCTCTGAGCACAACCGGCCCTCTCCCACTGGAAGACCTCCCCGGCTGCCTTCAAAGGCCGGTTTGCAAGCACTCCCGCCCACTGTTCCCACCAAGCACGCACAATGCTCCCAAGCCCGGGAGAAAAGCGCTTCGGGGTGGTGCTCTCTCCGGGCCCTTGCCCCTGAGCCTGGGGGCCAGGCAGGGGATCCACAGTCCCAGGCCAAGGCACAACCACATGCACACGTCTGTTCCTGCCCCCTCCACCAGCAGAGAGCTGGGGGGAGCCAGAATCTGCCAGGCAGCTGCTGGGCTGGCCGCCTGTGTGGGAAGGGGCAGAGCCGACCTAGGGGCAAGTTGGGCCTCTTGCTCTCCCTGCTGCCCTGAGGCTGTTGGGCCAAAGAGGTCTTGGGCATCCAGCCCCTTGCTGGTCCCATCACTCTGATGAGGCCCTCTGAGCTCCACAACCTTGCAGTGTGGAGACAGCCCCTGCCAGCAACCTCCTCTCCAAGGAGGCCTCAACCGAGGCCTAGGCCTAGGGGAAAGGCACCAGCGGGGATGAGCCTGGGGAGGCGCCCGGCGATGTCTGGACCCAGTCCCCGCAGCCTGCCCCTTGGTGGGGCAGTACCCCTGGAGGCCAGGAAGGTCTCGGCAAGGCTGCCAGGGGCAGGGACACTGCTGGGTCCTGCCCCTGGCCTGTGGGGCGTCTGAGCACAACCGGCACTCTCCCGCTGGAAGACCTCCCCGTCTGCCTCCCAAGGCCGGTTTGCAAGCACTCCCACCCGCTGTTCCCGCCAGGCACGCACAATGCTCCCAAGCCCGGGAGAAAAGCGCTTCGGGGTGGTGCTCTCTCCGGGCCCTTGCCCCTGAGCCTGGGGCCAGGCAGGGGGAACTCACTCCCAGGCCAAGGGAGAACGACATGCACACATCTGTTCCTGCCCCCTACACAGGCAGAGAGCTCGGGGGAGCCAGAGACTGCCAGGCTGCTGCTTGGCTGGCTGCCTGTGTAGGACGGGGCAGAGCCGACCTAGGGGCAAGTTGGGCCTCTTGCTCTCCCTGCTGCCCTGAGGCTGCTGGGTCAAAGAGGTCTTGGGCATCCAGCCCGTTGCTGGTGCCTTCCCTCTGACGAGGCCCTCTGAGCTCCAGCACCTTGCAGTGTGGAGACAGCCCCTGCCAGCAACCTCCTCTCCAAAGAGGCCTCAACCGAGGACTACACCCAGGGTAAAGGCACCAGCGGGGATGATCCTGGGGAGGCGCACGGACATGTCTGGACCCAGTCTCCGCAGCCTGCCCCTTGGTGGGGCAGTACCCCCGGAGGCCAGTAAGGTCTGGGCAAGTCTGGCCAGGGGCAGGGGCCCTGCTGGGTTCTGACCCTGGCCTGTGGGGCCTCTGAGCACAACCGGCCCTCTCCCACTGGAAGACCTCCCCGGCTGCCTCCAAAGTCCTGTTTGCAAACACTCCCGCCCGCTGTTCACGTCAGGCTCGCACAATGCTCCCAAGCCCGGGAGAAAAGCACTTCGGAGTGGTGCTCTCTCTGGGCCCTTGCCCCTGAGACTGGGGGCAAGGCAGGGGGAACACACTCCCAGGCCAAGGCAGAACCACATGCACACGTCTGTTCCTGTCCCCTGCACCGGCAGAGAGCTTGGGGGAGCCAGAGTCTGTCAGGCAGCTGCTGGGTTGGCCGCCTGTGTGGGAAGGGGCAGAGCCGACCTAGGGGCAAGTTGGGCCTCTTGCTCTCCCTGCTGCCCCGAGGCTGCTGGGCCAAAGATGTCTTGGGCATCCAGCCCCTTACTGGTCCCTTCTCTCTGACGAGGCTCTCTGAGCTCCAGCACCTTGCAGTGTGGAGACAGCCCCTGCCAGCAACCTCCTCTCCAAGGAGGCCTCAACCGAGGCCTAAGCCCCGGGGAAAGACACCAGCGGGGATGAGCCAGGGGAGGCGCCCGAGCATGTCTGGACCCAGTCCCCGCAGACTGCCCCTTGGTGGGGCAGTACCCCCGGAGGCCAGGAAGGTCTGGGCAAGGCTGTCCAGGGGCAGGGGCCCTGCTGGGTCCTGCCCCTGGCCTGTGGGGCCTCTGAGCACAACCGGCCCTCTCCCACTGGAAGACCTCCCCGGCTGCCTCCAAAGGCCGGTTTGCAAGCGCTCCCGCCCACTGTTCCCAGCAGGCGTGCACAATGCTCCTAAGCCCGGGAGAAAAGCGCTTCGGGGTGGTGCTCTCTCCGGGCCCTTGCCCCTGAGCCTGGGGGCCAGGCAGGGTGTCCACACTCCCAGGCCAAGGCAGAACCACATGCACACGTCTGATATGCCCCCTGCACCGGCAGAGAGCTCGGGGGAGCCAGAGTCTGTCAGGCAGCTACTGGGCTGGCCGCCTGTGTGGGAAGTGGCAGAGCCGACCTAGGGGCAAGTTGGGCCTCTTGCTCTCCCTGCTGCCCTGAGGCTGCTGGGCCAAAGAGGTCTTGGGCATCCAGCCCTTTGCTGGTCCCTTCCCTCTGACGAGGCCCTCTGAGCTCCAGCACCTTGCAGTGTGGAGACAGCCCCTGCCAGCAACCTCCTCTCCAAGGAGGCCTCAACCGAGGCCTAGGCCCAGGGGAAAGGCACCAGCAAGGATGAGCCTGGGGAGGCGCCCGGGCATGTCTGGACCCAGTCCCCGCAGCCTGCCCCTTGGTGGGGCAGTACCCCCGGAGGCCAGGAAGGTCTGGGAAAGGCTGGCCAGGGGCAGGGGACCTGCTGGGTCCTGCCCCTGGCCTGTGGGGCCTCTGAGCACAACCGGCCCTCTCCCACTGGAAGACCTCCCTGGCTGCCTCCAAAGGCCGGTTTGCAAGCACTCCCGCCCACTGTTCCCGCCAGGCGCGCACAATGCTCCCAAGCCCGGGAGAAAAGCGCTTCGGGGTGGTGGTCTCTCCCGGCCCCTGCCCCTGAGCCTGGGGGACAGGCAGTGGATCCACATTCCCAGGCCAAGGCAGAACCACATGTACACGTCTGTTCCTGCCCCCTCCACCGGCAGAGAGCTGGGGGGAGCCAGAGTCTGTCAGGCAGCTGCTGGGCTGGCCGCCTGTGTGGGAAGGGGCAGAGCCGACCTAGGGGCAAGTTGGGCCTCTTGCTCTCCCTGCTGCCCTGAGGCTGCTGGGCCAAAGAGGTCTTGGGCATCCAGCCCCTTGCTGGTCCCTTCCCTCTGACGAGGCCCTCTGAGCTCCAGCACCTTGCAGTGTGGAGACAGTCCCTGCCAGCAACCTCCTCTCCAAGGAGGCCTCAACCGAGGCCTAGGCCCTGGGGAAAGGCACCAGCGGGGATGAGCCTGGGGAGGCGCCCGGGCATGTCTGGACCCAGTCCCCGCAGCCTGCCCCTTGGTGGGGCAGTACCCCCGGAGGCCAGGAAGGTCTGGGCAAGGCTGGCCAGGGGCAGGGGCCCTGCTGGGTCCTGCCCCTGGCCTGTAGGGCCTGTGAGCACAACCGGCCCTCTCCCGCTGGAAGACCTCCCCGGCTGCCTCCAAAGGCCAGTTTGCCAACACTCGTGCCCGCTGTTCCCGCCAGGCACGCACAATGCTCCCAAGCCCAGGAGAAAAGCGCTTCGGGGTGGTGCTCTCTCCGGGCCCTTGCCCTTGAGCCTGTGGTCAAGGCAGGGGGAACCCACTCCCAGACCAAGGCAGAGCCACATGCACACGTCTGTTCCTGTCCCCTGCACCGGCAGAGAGCTCGGGGGAGCCAGAGTCTCTCAGGCAGGTGCTGGGCTGGCCGCCTGTGTGGGAAGGGGCAGAGCCGACCTAGGGGCAAGTTGGGCCTCTTGCTCTCCCTGCTGCCCTGAGGCTGCTGGGACAAAGACGTCTTGGGCATCCAGCCCCTAACTGGTCCCTTCCCTCTGACGAGGCCCTCTGAGCTCCAGCACCTTGCAGTGTGGAGACAGCACCTGCCAGCAATCTCCTCTCCAAGGAGGCCTCAACCGAGGCCTAGGCCCAGGGAAAAGGCACCAGCGGGGTTGAGCCAGGGGAGGCGCCCGGGCATGTCTGGACCCTGTCCCCGCAGCCTGCCCCTTGGTGGGGCAGTACCCCCGGAGGCCAGGTAGGTCTGGGCAAGTCTGGCCAGGGGCAGGGGCCCTGCTGGGTCCTGCCTTTGGCCTGTGGGGCCTCTGAGCACAACCGGCCCTTGCCCACTGGAAGACCTCCCCGGCTGCCTCCAAAGGCCGGTTTGCAAGCACTCCCGCCCACTGTTCCCGCCAGGCGCGCACAATGCTCCCAAGCCCGGGAGAAAAGCGCTTCGGGGTGGTGGTCTCTCCGGGCCCCTGCCCCTGAGCCTGGGGGCCAGGCAGGGGATCCACAGTCCCAGGCCAAGGCAGAACCACATGCACACGTCTGATATGCCCCCTGCACCGGCAGAGAGCTCGGGGGAGCCAGAGTCTGTCAGGCAGCTACTGGGCTGGCCGCCTGTGTGGGAAGTGGCAGAGCCGACCTAGGGGCAAGTTGGGCCTCTTGCTCTCCCTGCTGCCCTGAGGCTGCTGGGCCAAAGAGGTCTTGGGCATCCAGCCCTTTGCTGGTCCCTTCCCTCTGACGAGGCCCTCTGAGCTCCATCACCTTGCAGTGTGGAGACAGCCCCTGCCAGCAACCTCCTCTCCAAGGAGGCCTCAACCGAGGCCTAGGCCCAGGGGAAAGGCACCAGCAAGGATGAGCCTGGGGAGGCGCCCGGGCATGTCTGGACCCAGTCCCCGCAGCCTGCCCCTTGGTGGGGCAGTACCCCCGGAGGCCAGGAAGGTCTGGGAAAGGCTGGCCAGGGGCAGGGGACCTGCTGGGTCCTGCCCCTGGCCTGTGGGGCCTCTGAGCACAACCGGCCCTCTCCCACTGGAAGACCTCCCTGGCTGCCTCCAAAGGCCGGTTTGCAAGCACTCCCGCCCACTGTTCCCGCCAGGCGCGCACAATGCTCCCAAGCCCGGGAGAAAAGCGCTTCGGGGTGGTGGTCTCTCCCGGCCCCTGCCCCTGAGCCTGGGGGACAGGCAGTGGATCCACATTCCCAGGCCAAGGCAGAACCACATGTACACGTCTGTTCCTGCCCCCTCCACCGGCAGAGAGCTGGGGGGAGCCAGAGTCTGTCAGGCAGCTGCTGGGCTGGCCGCCTGTGTGGGAAGGGGCAGAGCCGACCTAGGGGCAAGTTGGGCCTCTTGCTCTCCCTGCTGCCCTGAGGCTGCTGGGCCAAAGAGGTCTTGGGCATCCAGCCCCTTGCTGGTCCCTTCCCTCTGACGAGGCCCTCTGAGCTCCAGCACCTTGCAGTGTGGAGACAGTCCCTGCCAGCAACCTCCTCTCCAAGGAGGCCTCAACCGAGGCCTAGGCCCTGGGGAAAGGCACCAGCGGGGATGAGCCTGGGGAGGCGCCCGGGCATGTCTGGACCCAGTCCCCGCAGCCTGCCCCTTGGTGGGGCAGTACCCCCGGAGGCCAGGAAGGTCTGGGCAAGGCTGGCCAGGGGCAGGGGCCCTGCTGGGTCCTGCCCCTGGCCTGTAGGGCCTGTGAGCACAACCGGCCCTCTCCCGCTGGAAGACCTCCCCGGCTGCCTCCAAAGGCCAGTTTGCCAACACTCGTGCCCGCTGTTCCCGCCAGGCACGCACAATGCTCCCAAGCCCAGGAGAAAAGCGCTTCGGGGTGGTGCTCTCTCCGGGCCCTTGCCCTTGAGCCTGTGGTCAAGGCAGGGGGAACCCACTCCCAGACCAAGGCAGAGCCACATGCACACGTCTGTTCCTGTCCCCTGCACCGGCAGAGAGCTCGGGGGAGCCAGAGTCTCTCAGGCAGGTGCTGGGCTGGCCGCCTGTGTGGGAAGGGGCAGAGCCGACCTAGGGGCAAGTTGGGCCTCTTGCTCTCCCTGCTGCCCTGAGGCTGCTGGGACAAAGACGTCTTGGGCATCCAGCCCCTAACTGGTCCCTTCCCTCTGACGAGGCCCTCTGAGCTCCAGCACCTTGCAGTGTGGAGACAGCACCTGCCAGCAATCTCCTCTCCAAGGAGGCCTCAACCGAGGCCTAGGCCCAGGGAAAAGGCACCAGCGGGGTTGAGCCAGGGGAGGCGCCCGGGCATGTCTGGACCCTGTCCCCGCAGCCTGCCCCTTGGTGGGGCAGTACCCCCGGAGGCCAGGTAGGTCTGGGCAAGTCTGGCCAGGGGCAGGGGCCCTGCTGGGTCCTGCCTTTGGCCTGTGGGGCCTCTGAGCACAACCGGCCCTTGCCCACTGGAAGACCTCCCCGGCTGCCTCCAAAGGCCGGTTTGCAAGCACTCCCGCCCACTGTTCCCGCCAGGCGCGCACAATGCTCCCAAGCCCGGGAGAAAAGCGCTTCGGGGTGGTGGTCTCTCCGGGCCCCTGCCCCTGAGCCTGGGGGCCAGGCAGGGGATCCACAGTCCCAGGCCAAGGCAGAACCACATGTACACGTCTGTTCCTGCCCCCTCCACCGGCAGAGAGCTGGGGGGAGCCAGAGTCTGTCAGGCAGCTGCTGGGCTGGCCGCCTGTGTGGGAAGGGGCAGAGCCGACCTAGGGGCAAGTTGGGCCTCTTGCTCTCCCTGCTGCCCTGAGGCTGCTGGGCCAAAGAGGTCTTGGGCATCCAGCCCCTTGCTGGTCCCTTCCCTCTGACGAGGCCCTCTGAGCTCCAGCACCTTGCAGTGTGGAGACAGCCCCTGCCAGCAACCTCCTCTCCAAGGAGGCCTCAACCGAGGCCTAGGCCCAGGGGAAAGGCACCAGCGGGGATGAGCCAGTGGAGGCGCACGGGCATGTCTGGACCCAGTCCCCGCAGCCTGCCCCTTGGTGGGACAGTACCCCCGGAGGCCAGGAAGGTCTGGGCAAGTCTGGCCAGGGGCAGGGGCCCTGCTGGGTCCTGCCCCTGGCCTGTGGGGCCTCTGAGCACAACCGGCCCTCTCCCACTGGAAGACCTCCCCGGCTGCCTCCAAAGGCCGGTTTGCCAACACTCCCGCCCGCTGTTCCCGCCAGGCACGCACAATGCTCCCAAGCCCGGGAGAAAAGCGCTTCGGGGTGGTGCTCTCTCCCGGCCATTGGAAGACGTCCCCGGGTGCATCCAAAGGCCGGTTTGCAAGGACTCCTTCCTGCTGTTCCCGCCAGCCACGCACAATGCTCCCAATCCCGGGAGAAAAGTGCTTCGGGATGGTGCTCTCTCCGGGCCCTTTGAAGACCATCCCGGCTGCCTCAAAAGGCCGGTTTGCAAGCACTCAGGCCCGCTGTTCCCGCCAGCCGCGTACAATGCTCCCAAGCCCGGGAGAAAAGCATTTTGGGGTGGTGCTCACTCCGGGCCCTTGAAAGACCTCCCCGGCTGCCTCCAAAGTCCAGTTTGCAAGAACTCATGCCCGCTGTTCCCGCCAGCCGCGCACAATGCTCCCAAGACTGGGAGAAATGCGCTTCGGGGTGGTGTTCTCTCCGTGCCCATGGAGGACCTCCCCGGCTGCCCCCAAAGGCTGGTTTGCAATCACTCCCACTCACTGTTCCCGCCAACCACGCACATGCTCCAAAACACGGGAGAGAAGCGCTTTGGGGTGGTGCTCTCTCCCGGCCCTTGGAAGACTTCCCCGGCTGCCTCCAAAGGCCGGTTTGCAAGAACTCCCTCCCGCTGTCCCGCCAGCCGCACACAATGCTCCCAATCACGGGATAAAAGAGCTTCGGGGTGGTGCTCTCTCAGGGCCCTTTGAAGACTTCCCCGGCTGCCTCCAATGGGCGGTATGCAAGCACTCATGCCCGCTGTTCCCACCAGCCACGCACAATGCTCCCAAGCACGGGAGAACAGCATTTTGGGGTGGTGCTCAATGCTTGCCCTTGGAAGACCTCCGCGCCTGCGTCCAAAGGCCAGTTTGCAATCACTCCTGCCTGCTGTTCCCGCCACACGCGCACACTGCTCCCAAGGCCGGGAGAAAAGCGCATCGGGGTGGTGTTCTCTCCGGGCCCATGGAGGACCTCCCCGGCTGCCCCCAAAGGCCGCTTTGCAAGCATTCCCACTAGCTGTTCCCGACAGACACGCAAATGCTCCCAAGCCCGGGAGAAAAGCATTTTGGGGTGGTGCTCTCTCCGGGCCCTTGCCCCTGTGCCTCGGGGCCAGGCAGGGTGTCCACACTCCCAGACCAAGGCAGAACCACATGCACACGTCTCTTCCTGACCCCTGCACCGGCAGAGAGCTCGGGGGAGCCAGAGTCTGTCAGGCAGCTGCTGGGCTGGCCGCCTGTGTGGGAAGGGGCAGAGCCGACCTAGGGGCAAGTTGGGCCTCTTCCTCTCCCTGCTGCCCTGAGGCTGCTGGGCCAAAGAGGTCTTGGGCATCCAGCCCTTTGCTGGTCCCTTCCCTCTGACGAGGCCCTCTGAGCTCCAGCACCTTGCAGTGTGGAGACAGCCCCTGCCAGCAACCTCCTCTCCAAAGAGGCCTCAACCGAGGCCTACACCCAGGGGAAAGGCACCAGCGGGGATGATCCTGGGGAGGCGCACGGACATGTCTGGACCCAGTCCCCGCAGCCTGCCCCTTGGTGGGGCAGTACCCCCGGAGGCCAGGAAGGTCTGGGCAAGGCTGGCCAGGGGCAGGGGCCCTGCTTGGTCCTGCCCCTGGCCTGTGAGGATTCTGAGCACAACCGGCCCTCTCCCACTGGAAGACCTCCCCGGCTGCCTCCAAAATCCTGTTTGCAAACACTCCCGCCCGCTGTTCACGCCAGGCTGGCACAATGCTCCCAAGCCAGGGAGAAAAGCGCTTCGGGGTGGTGCTCTCTCCGGGCCCTTGCCCCTGAGCCTGGGGGCAAGGCAGGGGGAACACACTCCCAGACCAAGGCAGAACCACATGCACACGTCTGTTCCTGCCCCCTGCACCGGCAGAGAGCTCGGGGGAGCCAGAGTCTGTCAGGCAGCTGCTGGGCTGGCCGCCTGTGTGGGAAGGGGCAGAGCCGACCTAGGGGCAAGTTGGGCCTCTTGCTCTCCCTGCTGCCCTGAGGCTGCTGGGCCAAAGAGGTCTTGGGCATCCAGCCCCTTGCTGGTCCCTTCCCTCTGACGAGGCCCTCTGAGCTCAAGCACCTTGCAGTGTGGAGACAGCCCCTGCCAGCAACCTCCTCTCCAAGGAGGCCTCAACCGAGGCCTAGGCCCATGGGAAAGGCACCAGCGGGGATGACCCTGGGGAGGCGCCCGGGCATGTCTGGACCCAGTTCCCGCAGCCTGCCCCTTGGTGGGGCTGTAACCCCGGAGGCAGGAAGGTCTGGGCAAGGCTGGCCAGGGGCAGGGGCCCTGCTGGGTCCTGCCCCTGGCCTGTGGGGCCTCTGAGCACAACCGGCCCTCTCCCACTGGAAGACCTCCCCGGCTGCCTTCAAAGGCCGGTTTGCAAGCACTCCCGCCCACTGTTCCGACCAAGCACGCACAATGCTCCCAAGCCCGGGAGAAAAGCGCTTCGGGGTGGTGCTCTCTCCGGGCCCTTGCCCCTGAGCCTGGGGGCCAGGCAGGGGATCCACAGTCCCAGGCCAAGGCAGAACCACATGCACACGTCTGTTCCTGCCCCCTCCACCGGCAGAGAGCTGGGGGTAGCCAGAGTCTGTCAGGCAGCTGCTGGGCTGGCCGCCTGTGTGGGAAGGGGCAGAGCCGACCTAGGGGCAAGTTGGGCCTCTTGCTCTCCCTGCTGCCCTGAGGCTGCTGGGCCAAAGAGGTCTTGGGCATCCAGCCCCTTGCTGGTCCCTTCCCTCTGATGAGGCCCTCTGAGCTCCAGCACCTTGCAGTGTGGATACAGCCCCTGCCAGCAACCTCCTCTCCAAGGAGGCCTCAACCGAGGCCTAGGCCTAGGAGAAAGGCACCAGCGGGGATGAGCCTGGGGAGGCGCCCGGCGATGTTTGGAACCAGTCCCCGCAGCCTGCCCCTTGGTGGGGCAGTGCCCCCGGAGGCCAGGAAGGTCTCGGCAAGGCTGCCAGGGGCAGGGACACTGCTGGGTCCTGCCCCTGGCCTGTGGGGCGTCTGAGCACAACCGGCACTCTCCCGCTGGAAGAACTCCCCGGCTGCCTCCAAAAGACGGTTTGCAAACACTCCCACCCGCTGTTCCCGCCAGGCACGCACAATGCTCCCAAGCCCGGGAGAAAAGCGCTTCGGGGTGGTGCTCTCTCCGGACCCTTGCCCCTGAGCCTGGGGCCAGGCAGGGGGAACACACTCCCAGGCCAAGGGAGAACGACATGCACACGTCTGTTCCTGCCCCCTACACCGGAAGAGAGCCCGGGGGAGCCAGAGACTGCCAGGCTGCTGCTGGGCTGGCTGCCTGTGTAGGACGGGGCAGAGCCGACCTAGGGGCAAGTTGGGCCTCTTGCTCTCCCTGCTGCCCTGAGGCTGCTGGGTCAAAGAGGTCTTGGGCATCCAGCCCTTTGCTGGTGCCTTCCCTCTGACGAGGCCCTCTGAGCTCCAGCACCTTGCAGTGTGGAGACAGCCCCTGCCAGCAACCTCCTCTCCAAAGAGGCCTCAACCGAGGACTACACCCAGGGGAAAGGCACCAGCGGGGATGATCCTGGGGAGGCGCCCGAGCATGTCTGGATCCAGTTCCCGCAGCCTGCCCCTTGGTGGGGCAGTACCCCCGGAGGCCAGGAAGGTCTGGGCAAGGCTGGCCAGGGGCAGGGGCCCTGCTGGGTCCTGCCCCTGGCCTGTGGGGCCTCTGAGCACAACCGGCCCTCTCCCACTGAAAGACCTCCCCGGCTGCCTCCCAAGGCCGGTTTTCAAGCGCTACCGCCCACTGTTCCCAGCAGGCGTGCACAATGCTCCTAAGCCCGGGAGAAAAGCGCTTCAGGGTGGTGCTCTCTCTGGGCCCTTGCCCCTGAGCCTGGGGGCAAGGCAGGATGTCCACACTCCCAGGCCAAGGCAGAACCACATGCACACGTCTGATCTGCCCCCTGCACCGGCAGAGAGCTCGGGGGAGCCAGAGTCTGTCAGGCAGCTGCTGGGCTGGCCGCCTGTGTGGGAAGGGGCAGAGCCGACCTAGGAGCAAGTTGGGCCTCTTGCCCTCCCTGCTGCCCTGAGGCTGCTGGGCCAAAGAGGTCTTGGGCATCCAGCCCCTTGCTGGTCCCTTCCCTCTGACGAGGCCCTCTGAGCTCCAGCACCTTGCAGTGTGGAGACAGCCCCTGCCAGCAACCTCCTCTCCAAGGAGGCCTCAACCGAGGCCTAGGACCAGGGGAAAGGCACCAGCGGGGATGAGCCTGGGGAGGCGCCCGGGCATGTCTGGACCCAGTCCCCGCAGCCTACCCCTTGGTGGGGCAGTACCCCCGGAGGCCAGGAAGGTCTGGGCAAGGCTGGCCAGGGGCAGGGGCCCTGCTGGGTCCTGCCCCTGGCCTGTGGGGCCTCTGAGCACAACCGGCCCTCTCCCACTGGAAGACCTCCGCGGCTGCCTCCAAAGGCCGGTTTGCCAACACTCCCGCCCGCTGTTCCCGCCAGGCACGCACAATTCTACCAAGCCCGGGAGAAAAGCGCTTCGGGGTGTTGCTCTCTCCGGGCCCTTGCCCCTGAGCGTGGGGGCCAGGCAGTGGGTCCACACTCCCAGACCAAGGCAGAACCACATGCACACGTCTGTTCCTGACCCCTGCACCGGCAGAGAGCTCGGGGGAGCCAGAGTCTGTCAGGCAGCTGCTGGGCTGGCCGCCTGTGTGGGAAGGGGCAGAGCCGACATAGGGGCAAGTTGGGCCTCTTGCTCTCCCTGCTGCCCTGAGGCTGCTGGGCCAAAGAGGTCTTGGGCATCCAGCCCCTTGCTGGTCCCTTCCCTCTGACGAGGCCCTCTGAGCTCCAGCACCTTGCAGTGTGGAGACAGCCCCTGCCAGCAACCTCCTCTCCAAGGAGGCCTCAACCGAGGCCTAGGCCCAGGGGAAAGGCACCAGCGGGGATGAGCCTGGGGAGGCGCCCGGGCATGTCTGGACCCAGTCCCCGCAGCCTGCCCCTTGGTGGGCAGTACCCCCGGAGGCCAGGAAGGTCTGGGCAAGGCTGCCAGGGGCAGAGACACTGCTGGGTCCTGCCCCTGGCCTGTGGGGCGTCTGAGCACAACCGGCACTCTCCCGCTGGAAGACCTCCCCGGCTGCCTCCAAAGGCCGGTTTGCAAGCACTCCCGCTCGCTGTTCCCGCCAGGCACGCACAATGCTCCCAAGCCCGGGAGAAAAGCGCTTCGGGGTGGTGCTCTCTCCGGGCCCTTGCCCCTGAGCCTGGGGGCCAGGCAGGGGGAACACACTCCCAGGCCAAGGGAGAACGACATGCACACGTCTGTTCCTGCCCCCTACACCGGCAGAGAGCTCGGGGGAGCCAGAGACTGCCAGGCTGCTGCTGGGCTGGCTGCCTGTGTTGGACGGGGTAGAGCTGACCTAGGGGCAAGTTGGGCCTCTTGCTCTCCCTGCTGCCCAGAGGCTGCTGGGTCAAAGAGGTGTTGGGCATCCAGCCCTTTGCTGGTCCCTTCCCTCTGACGAGGCCCTCTGAGCTCCAGCACCTTGCAGTGTGGAGACAGCCCCTGCCAGCAACCTCCTCTGCAAGGAGGCCTCAACCGAGGCCTAGGCCCAGGGGAAAGGCACCAGCGGGGATGATCCTGGGGAGACGCACGGACATGTCTGGACCCAGTCCCCGCAGCCTGCCCCTTGGTGGGGCTGTAACCCCGGAGGCAGGAAGGTCTGGGCAAGGCTGGCCAGGGGCAGGGGCCCTGCTGGGTCCTGCCCCTGGCCTGTGGGGCCTCTGAGCACAACCGGCCCTCTCCCACTGGAAGACCTCCCCGGCTGCCTCCAAAGGCCGGTTTGCAAGCACTCCCGCCCACTGTTCCCACCAAGCGCGCACAATGCTCCCAAGCCCGGGAGAAAAGCGCTTCGGGGTGGTGCTCTCTCCGGGCCCTTGCCCCTGAGCCTGGGGGCCAGGCAGGGGGTCCACACTCCCAGGCCAAGGCAGAACCACATGCACACGTCTGTTCCTGCCCCCTGCACCGGCAGAGAGCTCGGGGGAGCCAGAGTCTGTCAGGCAGCTGCTGGGCTGGCCGCCTGTGTGGGAAGGGGCAGAGCCGACCTAGGGGCAAGTTGGGCCTCTTCCTCTCCCTGCTGCCCTGAGGCTGCTGGGCCAAAGAGGTCTTGGGCATCCAGCCCCTTGCTGGTCCCTTCCCTCTGACGAGGCCCTCTGTGCTCCAGCACCTTGCAGTGTGGAGACAGCCCCTGCCAGCAACCTCCTCTCCAAGGAGGCCTCAACCGAGGCCTAGGCCCAGGGGAAAGGCACCAGCGGGGATGAGCCTGGGGAGGCGCCCGGGCATGTCTGGACCCAGTCCCCGCAGCCTGCCCCTTGGTGGGGCAGTACCCCCGGAGGCCAGGAAGGTCTGGGCAAGGCTGCCAGGGGCAGGGACACTGCTGGGTCCTGCCCCTGGCCTGAGGGGCGTCTGAGCACAACCGGCACTCTCCCGCTGGAAGACCTCCCCGGCTGCCTCCAAAGGCCGGTTTGCAAGCACTCCCGCCCGCTGTTCCCGCCAGGATCGCACAATGCTCCCAAGCCCGGGAGAAAAGCGCTTCGGGGTGGTGCTCTCTCCTGGCCTTTGGAAGACGTCCCCGGCTGCCTCCAAAGGCCGGTTTGCAAGGACTCCCGCCCGCTGTTCCCGCCAGCTGCGCACAATGCTTCCAAGCCCGGGAGAAAAGCATTTTGGGGTGGTGCTCTCTCCTGGCCCTTGGAAGACCACCCCGGCTGCCTCAAAAGGCCGGTTTGCAAGCACTCAGGCCCGCTGTTCCCGCCAGCCGCGTACAATGCTCCCAAGCCCGGGAGAAAAGCATTTTGGGGTGGTGCTCTCTCCGGGCCCTCGGAAGACCACCCCGGCTGCCTCAAAAGGCCGGTTTGCAAGCACTCAGGTCCGCTGTTCCCGCCAGCCGCGTACAATGCTCCCAAGCCCGGGAGAAAAGCATTTTGGGGTGGTGCTCACTCCGGGCCCTTGAAAGACCTCCCCGGCTGCCTCCAAAGTCAGGTTTGCAAGAACTCATGCCCGCTGTTCCCGCCAGCCGTGCACAATGCTCCCAAGACCGGGAGAAATGCGCTTCGGGGTGGTGTTCTCTCCGTGCCCATGGAGGACCACCCCAGCTGCCCCCAAAGGCCAGTTTGCAATCACTCCCACTCACTGTTCCCGCCAGCCACGCACATGCTCCAAAACACGGGAGAGAAGCGCTTTGGGGTGGTGCTCCTTCCCGGCCCTTGGAAGACTTCCCCGGCTGCCTCCAAAGGCCGGTTTGCAAGAACTCCCTCCCGCTGTCCCGCCAGCCGCACACAATGCTCCCAATCACGGGAGAAAAGCGCTTCGGGGTGGTGCTCTCTCAGGGCCCTTTGAAGACTTCCCCGGCTGCCTCCAATGGGCGGTATGCAAGCACTCATGCCCGCTGTTCCCACCAGCCACGCACAATGCTCCCAAGCACGGGAGAACAGCATTTTGGGGTGGTGCTCAATCCTTGCCCTTGGAAGACCTCCGCGCCTGCCTCCAAAGGCCGGTTTGCAATCACTCCTGCCTGCTGTTCCCGCCACACGCGCACACTGCTCCTAAGCCCGGGAGAAAAGCGCATCGGGGTGGTGTTCTCTCCGGGCCCATGGAGGACCTCCCCGGCTGCCCCCAAAGGCCGGTTTGCAAGCATTCCCACGAGCTGTTCCCGACAGCCACGCAAATGCTCCCAAGCCCGGGAGAAAAGCATTTTGGGGTGGTGCTCTCTCCGGGCCCTTGCCCCTGTGCCTCCGGGCCAGGCAGGGGGTCCACACTCCCAGGCAAAGTCAGAACCACATGCACACGTCTGTTCCTGCCCCCTGAACCGGCAGAGAGCTCGGGGGAGCCAGAGTCTGTCAGGCAGCTGCTGGGCTGGCGGCCTGTGTGGGAAGGGGCAGAGCCGACCTAGGGGCAAGTTGGGCCTCTTGCTCTCCCTGCTGCCCTGAGGCTGCTGGGCCAAAGAGGTCTTGGACATCCAGCCCTTTGCTGGTCCCTTCCATCTGACGAGGCCCTCTGAGCTCCAGCACCTTGCAGTGTGGAGACAGACCCTGCCAGCAACCTCCTCTCCAAGGAGGCCTCAACCGAGGCCTAGTCCCAGGGAAAGGCACCAGCGGGGATGAACCTGGGGAGGCGCCCGGGAATGTCTGGACCCAGTCCACGCAGCCTGCCCCTTGGTGGGGCAGTACCCCCGGAGGCCAGGAAGGTCTGGGCAAGGCTGGCCTGGGGCAGGGGCCGTGCTGGGTCCTGCCCCTGGCCTGTGGGGCCTCTGAGCATGAGCGGCCCTCTCCCGCTGGAAGACCTCCCCGGCTGCCTCCAAAGGCCGATTTGCCAACACTCGCGCCCGCTATTCCCGCCAGCCACGCACAATGCTCCCAAGCCCGGGAAAAAAGCGCTTCGGGGTGGTGCTTTCACCGGGCCCTTGCCCCTGAGCCTGGGGGCAATGCAGGGGGAACACACTCCCAGGCCAAGGCAGAACAACATGCTCACGTCTGTTCCTGCCCCCTGCACCGGCAGAGAGCTCGGGGGAGCCAGAGTATGTCAGGCAGCTGCTGGGCTGGCCGCCTGTGTGGGAAGGGGCAGAGCCGACCTAGGGGCAAGTTGGGCCTCTTGCTCTCCATGCTGCCCTGAGGCTGCTGGGCCAAAGAGGTCTTGGTCATCCAGCCCCTTGCTGGTCCCTTCCCTCTGACGAGGCCCTCTGAGCTCAAGCACCTTGCAGTGTGGAGACAGCCCCTGCCAGCAACCTCCTCTCCAAGGAGGCCTCAACCGAGGCCTAGGCCCAGGGGAAAGGCACCAGCGGGGATGAGCCTGGGGAGGCGCCTGGGCATGTCTGGACCCAGTCCCCGCAGCCTGCCCCTTGGTGGGGCTGTAACCCCGGAGGCAGGAAGGTCTGGGCAAGGCTGGCCAGGGGCAGGGGCCCTGCTGGGTCCTGCCCCTGGCCTGTGGGGCGTCTGAGCACAACCGGCCCTCTCCCACTGGAAGACCTCCCCGGCTGCCTCCAAAGGCCGGTTTGCAAGCACTCCCGCCCACTGTCCCCACCAAGCGCGCACAATGCTCCCAAGCCCGGGAGAAAAGCGCTTCGGGGTGTTGCTCTCTCCGGGCCCTTGCCCCTGAGCCTGGGGGCCAGGCAGGGGGTCCACACTCCCAGGCCAAGGCAGAACGACATGCACACGTCTGTTCCTGCCCCCTGCACCGGCAGAGAGCTGGGGGGAGCCAGAGTCTGTCAGGCAGCTGCTGGGCTGGCCGCCTGTGTGGGAAGGGGCAGAGCCGACCTAGGGGCAAGTTGGGCCTCTTGCTCTCCCTGCTGCCCTGAGGCTGCTGGGCCAAAGAGGTCTTGGGCATCCAGCCCCTTGCTGGTCCCTTCCTTCTGACGAGGCCCTCTGAGCTCCAGCACCTTGCAGTGTGGAGACAGCCCCTGCCAGTAACCTCCTCTCCAAGGAGGCCTCAACCGAGGCCTAGGCCCAGGGGAAAGGCACCAGCAGGGATGAGCCAGGGGAGGCGCCCGAGCATGTCTGGACCCAGTCCCCGCAGACTGCCCCTTGGTGGGGCAGTACCCCCGGAGGCCAGGAAGGTCTGGGCAAGGCTGGCCAGGGGCACGGGCCCTGCTGGGTCCTGCCCCTGGCCTGTGGGGCCTCTGAGCACAACCGGCCCTCTCCCACTGGAAGACCTCCCCGGCTGCCTCCAAAGGCCGGTTTGCAAGCGCTCCCGCCCACTGTTCCCAGCAGGCGTGCACAATGCTCCTAAGCCCGGGAGAAAAGCGCTTCGGGGTGGTGCTCTCTCCGGGCCCTTGCCCCTGCGCCTGGGGGCAAGGCAGGGTGTCCACACTCCGAGGCCAAGGCAGAACCACATGCACACGTCTGTTCCTGACCCGTGCACCGGCAGAGAGCTCGGGGGAGCCAGAGTATGCCAGGCAGCTGCTGGGCTGGCGGCCTGTGTGGAAAGGGGCAGAGCCGACCTAGGGGCAAGTTGGGCCTCTTGCTCTCCCTGCTGCCCTGAGGCTGCTGGGCCAAAGAGGTCTTGGGCATCCAGCCCCTTGCTGGTCCCTTCCCTCTGATGAGGCCCTCTGAGCTCCAGCACCTTGCAGTGTGGAGACAGCCCCTGTCAGCAACCTCCTCTCCAAAGAGGCCTCAACCGAGGCCTACACCCAGGGGAAAGGCACCAGCGGGGATCATCCTGGGGAGGCGCACGGACATGTCTGGACCCAGTCTCCGCAGCCTGCCCCTTGGTGGGGCAGTACCCCCGGAGGCCAGGAAGGTCTGGGCAAGTCTGGCCAGGGGCAGGGGCCCTGCTGGGTCCTGCCCCTGGCCTGTGGGGCCTCTGAGCACAACCGGCCCTCTCCCACTGGAAGACGTCCCCGGCTGCCTCCAAAGTCCTGTTTGCAAACACTCCCGCCCACTGTTCACGTCAAGAATGCACAAAGCTCCCAAGCCGGGGAGAAAAGCGCTTCGGTGTGGTGCTCTCTCCGGGCCCTTGCCCCTGAGCCTGGGGTCCAGGCAGTGGGTCCACAATCCCAGACCAAGGCAGAACCACATGCACACGTCTGTTCCTGACCCGTGCACCGGCAGAGAGCTCGGGGGAGCCAGAGTCTCTCAGGCAGCTGCTGGGTTGGCTGCCTGTGTGGGAAGGGGCAGAGCCGACCTAGGGGCAAGTTGGGCCTCTTGCTCTCCCTGCTGCCCTGAGGCTGCTGGGCCAAAGAGGTCTTGGGCATCCAGCCCCTTGCTCGTCCCTTCCCGCTGACGAGGCCCTCTGAGCTCCAGCACCTTGCAGTGTGGAGACAGCCCCTGCCAGCAACCTCCTCTCCAAGGAGGCCTCAACCCAGGACTTGGCCCAGGGGAAAGGCACCAGCGTGGATGAGCCTGGGGAGGCGCCCGGGCATGTCTGGACCCAGTCCCCGCAGCCTGCCCCTTGCTGGGGTAGTACCCCCGGAGGCCAGGAAGGTCTGGGCAAGGCTGCCAGGGGCAGGGACACTGCTGGGTCCTGCCCCTGGCCTGTGGGGCGTCTGAGCACAACCGGCACTCTCCCGCTGGAAGACCTCCCCGTTTGCCTCCAAAGGCCGGTTTGCAAGCACTCCCGCCCGCTGTTCCCGCCAGGCACGCACAATGCTCCCAAGCCCGGGAGAAAAGCGCTTCGGGGTGGTGCTCTCTCCGGGCCCTTGCTCCTGAGCCTGGGGGCCAGGCAGGGGGAACACACTCCCAGGCCAAGGCAGAACGACATGCACACGTCTGTTCCTGCCCCCTACACCGGCAGAGAGCTCGGGGGAGCCAGAGACTGCCAGACTGCTGCTGGGCTGGCTGCCTGTGTGCGACGGGGCAGAGCCGACCTAGGGGCAAGTTGGGCCTCTTGCTGTCCCTGCTGCCCTGAGTCTGCTGGGTCAAAGAGGTCTTGGGCATCCAGCCCTTTGCTGGTCCCTTCCCTCTGACGAGGCCCTCTGAGCTCCAGCACCTTGCAGTGTGGAGACAGCCCCTGCCAGCAACCTCCTCTCCAAAGAGGCCTCAACCGAGGCCTACACCCAGGGGAAAGGCACCAGCGGGGATGATCCTGGGGAGGCGCACGGACATGTCTGGACCCAGTCCCCGCAGCCTGCCCCTTGGTGGGGCTGTAACCCCGGAGGCAGGAAGGTCTGGGCAAGGCTGGCCAGGGGCAGGGGCCCTGCTGGGTCCTGCCCCTGGCCTGTGGGGCCTCTGAGCACAACCGGCCCTCTCCCACTGGAAGACCTCCCCGGCTGCCTCCAAAGGCCGGCTTGCAAGCACTCCCGCCCACTGTTACCACCAAGCGCGCACAATGCTCCCAAGCCCGGGAGAAAAGCGCTTCGGGTTGGTGCTCTCTCCGGCCCTTGCCCCTGAGCCTGGGGGCCAGGCAGGGGGTCCACACTCCCAGGCCAAGGCAGAACCACATGCACACGTCTGTTCCTGCCCCCTCCACCGGCAGAGAGCTGGGGTGAGCCAGAGTCTGTCAGGCAACTGCTGGGTTGGCCGCCTGTGTGGGAAGGGGCAGAGCCGACCTAGGGGCAAGTTGGGCCTCTTGCTCTCCCTGCTGCCCTGAGGCTGCTGGGCCAAAGAGGTCTTGGGCATCCAGCCCCTTGCTGGTCCCTTCCCTCTGATGAGGCCCTCTGAGATCCAGCACCTTGCAGTGTGGAGACAGCCCCTGCCAGCAACCTCCTCTCCAAGGAGGCCTAAACCGAGGCCTAGGACCAGGGGAAAGGCACCAGCGGGGATGAGCCAGTGGAGGCGCACGGGCATGTCTGGACCCAGTCCCCGCAGACTGCCCCTTGGTGGGGCAGTACCCCCGGAGGCCAGGAAGGTCTGGGCAAGGCTGGCCAGGGGCAGGGGCCCTGCTGGGTCCTGCCCCTGGCCTGTGGGGCCTCTGAGCACAACCGGCCCTCTCCCACTGGAAGACCTCCCCGGCTGCCTCCAAAGGCCGGTTTGCCAACACTCCCGCCCGCTGTTCCCGCCAGGCACGCACAATGCTCCCAAGCCCGGGAGAAAAGCGCTTCGGGGTGTTGCTCTCTCCGGGCCCTTGCCCCTGAGCCTGGGGTCCAGGCAGTGGGTCCACAATCCCAGACCAAGGTAGAACCACATGCACACGTCTGTTCCTGACCCCTGCACCGGCAGAGAGCTCGGGGGAGCCAGAGTCTGTCAGGCAGCTGCTGGGTTGGCTGCCTGTGTGGGAAGGGGCAGAGCCGACCTAGGGGCAAGTTGGGCCTCTTGCTCTCCCTGCTGCCCTGAGGCTGCTGGGCCAAAGAGGTCTTGGGCATCCAGCCCCTTGCTGGTCCCTTCCCTCTGACGAGGCCCTCTGAGCTCCAGCACCTTGCAGTGTGGAGACAGCCCCTGCCAGCAACCTCCTCTCCAAGGAGGCCTCAACCGAGGCCTAGGCCCAGGGGAAATGCACCAGCGGGGATGAGCCTGGGGAGGCGCCCGGGCATGTCTGGACCCAGTCCCCGCAGCTTGCCCCTTGGCGGGGTAGTACTCCCGGAGGCCAGGAAGGTCTGTGCAAGCCTGCCAGGGGCAGGGACAGCGCTGGGTCCTGCCCCTGGCCTGTGGGGCGTCTGAGCACAACCGGCACTCTCCCGCTGGAAGACCTCCCCGGCTGCCTCCAAAGGCCGGTTTGCAAGCACTCCCGCCCGCTGTTCCCGCCAGGCACGCACAATGCTCCCAAGCCCGGGAGAAAAGCGCTTCGGGGTGGTGCTCTCTCCGGGCCCTTGCCCCTGAGCCTGGGGGCCAGGCAGGGGGAACACACTCCCAGGCCAAGGCAGAACGACATGCACACGTCTGTTCCTGCCCCCTACACCGGCAGAGAGCTCGGGGGAGCCAGAGACTGCCAGGCTGCTGCTGAGCTGGCTGCCTGTGTGAGACGGGGTAGAGCTGACCTAGGGGCAAGTTGGGCCTCTTGCTCTCCCTGCTGCCCTGAGGCTGCTGGGTCAAAGAGGTGTTGGGCATCCAGCCCTTTGCTGGCCCCTTCCCTCTGACGAGGCCCTCTGAGCTCCAGCACCTTGCAGTGTGGAGACAGCCCCTGCCAGCAACCTCCTCTCCAAGGAGGCCTCAACCGAGGCCTAGGCCCAGGGGAAAGGCACCAGCGGGGATGATCCTGGGGAGGCGCACGGACATGAATGGACCCAGTCCCCGCAGCCTGACCCTTGGTGGGGCAGTACCCCCAGAGGCCAGGAAGGTCTGGGCAAGGCTGGCCAGGGGCAGGGGCCCTGGTGGGTCCTGCCCCTGGCCTGTGGGGCCTCTGAGCACAACCGGCCCTCTCCCACTGGAAGACCTCCCCGGCTGCCTCCAAAGGCCGGTTTGCCAACACTCCCGCCCACTGTTCCCGCCAGGCACGCACAATGCTCCCAAGCCCGGGAGAAAAGCGCTTCGGGGTGTTGCTCTCTACGGGCCCTTGCCCCTGAGCCTGGTGTCCAGGCAGTGGGTCCACAATCCCAGACCAAGGCAGAACCACATGCACATGTCTGTTCTTGACCCCTGCCCCGGCAGAGAGCTCGGGGGAGCCAGAGTCTGTCAGGCAGCTGCTGGGTTGGCTGCCTGTGTGGGAAGGGGCAGAGCCGACCTAGGGGCAAGTTGGGCCTCTTGCTCTCCCTGCTGCCCTGAGGCTGCTGGGCCAAAGAGGTCTTGGGCATCCAGCCCCTTGCTGGTCCCTTCCCGCTGACGAGGCCCTCTGAGCTCCAGCACCTTGCAGTGTGGAGACAGCCCCTGCCAGCAACCTCCTCTCCAAGGAGGCCTCAACCGAGGCCTAGGCCCAGGGGAAAGGCACCAGCGGGGATGAGCCTGGGGAGGCGCCCGGGCATGTCTGGACCCAGTCCCCGCAGCCTGCCCCTTGCTGGGGTAGTACCCCCGGAGGCCAGGAAGGTCTGGGCAAGGCTGCCAGGGGCAGGGACACTGCTGGGTCCTGCCCGTGGCCTGTGGGGCGTCTGAGCACAACCGGCAATCTCCCTCTGGAAGACCTCCCCATCGGCCTCCAAAGGCCGGTTTGCAAGCACTCCCGCCCGCTGTTCCCGCCAGGCACGCACAATGCTCCCAAGCCCGGGAGAAAACCGCTTCGGGGTGGTGCTCTCTCCGGGCCCTTGCTCCTGAGCCTGGGGGCCAGGCAGGGGGAACACACTCCCAGGCCAAGGCAGAACGACATGCACACGTCTGTTCCTGCCCCCTACACCGGCAGAGAGCTCGGGGGAGCCAGAGACTGCCAGACTGCTGCTGGGCTGGCTGCCTGTGTGCGACGGGGCAGAGCCGACCTAGGGGCAAGTTGGGCCTCTTGCTGTCCCTGCTGCCCTGAGTCTGCTGGGTCAAAGAGGTCTTGGGCATCCAGCCCTTTGCTGGTCCCTTCCCTCTGACGAGGCCCTCTGAGCTCCAGCACCTTGCAGTGTGGAGACAGCCCCTGCCAGCAACCTCCTCTCCAAAGAGGCCTCAACCGAGTCCTACACCCAGGGGAAAGGCACCAGCGGGGATGATCCTGGGGAGGCGCACGGACATGTCTGGACCCAGTCCCCGCAGCCTGCCCCTTGGTGGGGCTGTAACCCCGGAGGCAGGAAGGTCTGGGCAAGGCTGGCCAGGGGCAGGGGCCCTGCTGGGTCCTGCCCCTGGCCTGTGGGGCCTCTGAGCACAACCGGCCCTCTCCCACTGGAAGACCTCCCCGGCTGCCTCCCAAGGCCGGTTTGCAAGCACTCCCGCCCACTGTTCCCACCAAGCGCGCACAATGCTCCCAAGCCCGGGAGAAAAGCGCTTCGGGGTGGTGCTCTCTCCGGGCCCTTGCCCCTGAGCCTGGGGGCCAGGCAGGGGGTCCACACACCCAGGCCAAGGCAGAACCACATGCACACGTCTGTTCCTGCCCCTTGCACCGCCAGAGAGCTGGGGGGAGACAGATTCTGTCAGGCAGCTGCTGGGTTGGCGGCCTGTGTGGGAAGGGGCAGAGCCGACCTAGGGGCAAGTTGGGCCTCTTGCTCTCCTTGCTTCCCTGAGGCTGCTGGGCCAAAGAGGTCTTGGGCATCCAGCCCCTTACTGGTCCCTTCCCTCTGACGAGGCCCTCTGAGCTCCAGCACCTTGCAGTGTGGAGACAGCCCCTGCCAGCAACCTCCTCTCCAAGGAGGCCTAAACCGAGGCCTAGGCCCAGGGGAAAGGCACCAGCGGGGATGAGCCAGTGGAGGCGCACGGGCATGTCTGGACCCAGTCCCCGCAGACTGCCCCTTGGTGGGGCAGTACCCCCGGAGGCCAGGAAGGTCTGGGCAAGGCTGGCCAGGGGCAGGGGCCCTGCTGGGTCCTGCCCCTGGCCTGTGGGGCCTCTGAGCACAACCGGCCCTCTCCCACTGGAAGACCTCCCCGGCTGCCTCCAAAGGCCGGTTTGCCAACACTCCCGCCCGCTGTTCCCACCAGGCACGCACAATGCTCCCAAGCCCGGGAGAAAAGCGCTTCGGGGTGTTGCTCTCTCCGGGCCCTTGCCCCTGAGCCTGGGGTCCAGGCAGTGGGTCCACACTCCCAGACCAAGGCAGAACCACATGCACACGTCTGTTCCTGACCCCTGCACCGGCAGAGAGCTCGGGGGAGCCAGAGTCTGTCAGGCAGCTGCTGTGTTGGCTGCCTGTGTGGGAAGGGGCAGAGCCGACCTAGGGGCAAGTTGGGCCTCTTGCTCTCCCTGCTGCCCTGAGGCTGCTGGGCCAAAGAGGTCTTGGGCATCCAGCCCCTTGCTGGTCCCTTCCCTCTGACGAGGCCTTCTGAGCTCCAGCACCTTGCAGTGTGGAGACAGCCCCTGCCAGCAACCTCCTCTCCAAGGAGGCCTCAACCGAGGCCTAGGACCAGGGGAAAGGCACCAGCGGGGATGAGCCTGGGGAGGCGCCCGGGCATGTCTGGACCCAGTCCCCGCAGCCTGCCCCTTGGTGGGGCAGTACCCCGGAGGCCAGGAAGGTCTGGGCAAGGCTGGCCAGGGGCAGTGGCCCTGCTGGGTCCTGTCCCCGGCCTGTGGGGCCTCTGAGCACAACCGGCCCTCTCCCACTGGAAGACCTCCGCGGCTGCCTCCAAAGGCCGGTTTGCCAACACTCCCGCCCGCTGTTCCCGCCAGGCACGCACAATTCTCCCAAGCCCGGGAGAAAAGCGCTTCGGGGTGTTGCTCTCTCCGGGCCCTTGCCCCTGAGCGTGGGGGCCAGGCAGTGGGTCCACACTCCCAGACCAAGGCAGAACCACATGCACACGTCTGTTCCTGACCCCTGCACCGGCAGAGAGCTCGGGGGAGCCAGAGTCTGTCAGGCATCTGCTGGGCTGGCCGCCTGTGTGGGAAGGGGCAGAGCCGACCTAGGGGCAAGTTGGGCCTCTTGCTCTCCCTGCTGCCCTGAGGCTGCTGGGCCAAAGAGGTCTTGGGCATCCAGCCCCTTGCTGGTCCCTTCCCTCTGACGAGGCCCTCTGAGCTCCGGCACCTTGCAGTGTGGAGACAGCCCCTGCCAGCAACCTCCTCTCCAAGGAGGCCTCAACCGAGGCCTAGGCCCAGGGGAAAGGCACCAGCGGGGATGAGCCTGGGGAGGCGCCCGGGCATGTCTGGACCCAGTCCCCGCAGCCTGCCCCTTGGTGGGGCAGTACCCCCGGAGGCCAGGAAGGTCTGGGCAAGGCTGCCAGGGGCAGGGACACTGCTGGGTCCTGCCCCTGGCCAGTGGGGCGTCTGAGCACAACCGGCACTCGCCCGCTGGAAGACCTCCCCGGCTGCCTCCAAACCGGTTTGCAAGCACTCCCGCCCGCTGTTCCCGCCAGGCACGCACAATGCTCCCAAGCCCGGGAGAAAAGCGCTTCGGGGTGGTGCTCTCTCCAGGCCCTTGCCCCTGAGCCTGGGGGCCAGGCAGGGGGAACACACTCCCAGGCCAAGGCAGAACGACATGCACACGTCTGTTCCTGCCCCCTACACCGGCAGAGAGCTCGGGGGAGCCAGAGACTGCCAGGCTGCTGCTGGGCTGGCTGCCTGTGTGGGACGGGGTAGAGCTGACCTAGGGGCAAGTTGGGCCTCTTGCTCTCCCTGCTGCCCTGAGGCTGCTGGGTCAAAGAGGTGTTGGGCATCCAGCCCTTTGCTGGTCCCTTCCCTCTGACGAGGCCCTCTGAGCTCCAGCACCTTGCAGTGTGGAGACAGCCCCTGCCAGCAACCTCCTCTCCAAGGAGACCTCAACCGAGGCCTAGGCCCAGGGGAAAGGCACCAGCGGGGATGATCCTGGGGAGACGCACGGACATGTCTGGACCCAGTCCCCGCAGCCTGACCCTAGGTGGGGCAGTACCCCCAGAGGCCAGGAAGGTCTGGGCAAGGCTGGCCAGGGGCAGGGGCCCTGGTGGGTCCTGCCCCTGGCCTGTGGGGCCTCTGAGCACAACCGGCCCTCTCCCACTGGAAAGCTCCCCGGCTGCCTCCAAAGGCCGGTTTGCCAACACTCCCGCCCGCTGTTCCCGCCAGGCACGCACAATGCTCCCAAGCCCGGGAGAAAAGCGCTTCGGGGTGTTGCTCTCTCCGGGCCCTTGCCCCTGAGCCTGGGGTCCAGGCAGTGGGTCCACAATCCCAGACCAAGGCAGAACCACATGCACACGTCTGTTCCTGACCCCTGCACCGGCAGAGAGCTCGGGGGAGCCAGAGTCTCTCAGGCAGCTGCTGGGTTGGCTGCCTGTGTGGGAAGGGGCAGAGCCGACCTAGGGGCAAGTTGGGCCTCTTGCTCTCCCTGCTGCCCTGAGGCTGCTGGGCCAAAGAGGTCTTGGGCATCCAGCCCCTTGCTGGTCCCTTCCCGCTGACGAGGCCCTCTGAGCTCCAGCACCTTGCAGTGTGGAGACAGCCCCTGCCAGCAACCTCCTCTCCAAGGAGGCCTCAACCCAGGACTAGGCCCAGGGGAAAGGCACCAGCGGGGATGAGCTTGGGGAGGCGCCCGGGCATGTCTGGACCCAGTCCCCACAGCCTGCCCCTTGCTGGGGTAGTACCCCCGGAGGCCAGGAAGGTCTGGGCAAGGCTGGCCAGGGGCAGGGGCCCTGCTGGGTCCTGCCCCTGGCCTGTGGGGCCTCTGAGCACAACCGGCCCTCTCCCACTGGAAGACCTCCCCGGCTGCCTCCAAAGGCCGGTTTGCAAGCGCTCCCGCCCACTGTTCCCAGCAGGCGTGCACAATGCTCCTAAGCCCGGGAGAAAAGCGCTTCGGGGTGGTGCTCTCTCCGGGCCCTTGCCCCTGAGCCTGGGGGCAAGGCAGGGTGTCCACACTCCCAGGCCAAGGCAGAACCACATGCACACGTCTGTTCCTGACCCGTGCACCGGCAGAGAGCTCGGGGGAGCCAGAGTATGCCAGGCAGCTGCTGGGCTGGCGGCCTGTGTGGAAAGGGGCAGAGCCGACCTAGGGGCAAGTTGGGCCTCTTGCTCTCCCTGCTGCCCTGAGGCTGCTGGGCCAAAGAGGTCTTGGGCATCCAGCCCCTTGCTCGTCCCTTCCCTCTGATGAGGCCCTCTGAGCTCCAGCACCTTGCAGTGTGGAGACAGCCCCTGTCAGCAACCTCCTCTCCAAAGAGGCCTCAACCGAGGCCTACACCCAGGGGAAAGGCACCAGCGGGGATGATCCTGGGGAGGCGCACGGACATGTCTGGACCCAGTCTCCGCAGCCTGCCCCTTGGTGGGGCAGTACCCCCGGAGGCCAGGAAGGTCTGGGCCAGTCTGGCCAGGGGCAGGGGCCCTGCTGGGTCCTGCCCCTGGCCTGTGGGGCCTCTGAGCACAACCGGCCCTCTCCCACTGGAAGACGTCCCCGGCTGCCTCCAAAGTCCTGTTTGCAAACACTCCCGCCCACTGTTCACGTCAAGAATGCACAAAGCTCCCAAGCCGGGGAGAAAAGCGCTTCGGTGTGGTGCTCTCTCCGGGCCCTTGCCCCTGAGCCTGGGGTCCAGGCAGTGGGTCCACAATCCCAGACCAAGGCAGAACCACATGCACACGTCTGTTCCTGACCCCTGCACCGGCAGAGAGCTCGGGGGAGCCAGAGTCTGTCAGGCAGCTGCTGGGTTGGCTGCCTGTGTGGGAAGGGGCAGAGCCGACCTAGGGGCAAGTTGGGCCTCTTGCTCTCCCTGCTGCCCTGAGGCTGCTGGGCCAAAGAGGTCTTGGGCATCCAGCCCCTTGCTGGGCCCTTCCCGCTGACGAGGCCCTCT